>NC_132861.1:51402796-51705856 GCF_048164855.1 Canis lupus baileyi | reverse complement strand
CCACCCTGTCCTTTCCTCCCTGACACCTGCTTCATGACCTGAAGGGGGGGGGGTGCCCACTCTCGTACTACGCAGGCTCAGGGGCCGCAGCTGGTGGAGCCCCGCTTACAGTACCTGTCACCTCCCCGGCAGGGGCAGAAACTGGTGGCATCAGGCACGGTGGCTGGAGCCAGGGGCCAGGGCAGTGGGCAGTTCTTTCCATATCTCCCCTCCTGTCCTGGCTTCTTCCCTTCCGTCTTTCCCAGTTTGGGTGGACGTAGTCCTTGGACAGGTGTCTGCACCTGCTGGCACGTGGCCACCTGAAGCCCCAGGCCTGGGTTCTCATGGCTTGAGAAGAAATCTGGAAGGAAGAGGACATTCTTTCTGGTACAGCCCAACTATCACGTCTCTGCAAAGGCTGTGGGAGGCGGTGGACTGGTGACCCCTGGGCTGGTGGCCGCCCCGCCCCCCCCGCCCAGGAAGGGCCCCTACAGGTGGACCGTCCAGGCGTCTCCATGTCGACGCCGCAGACACTTTCACTCTGAGAGTCTTTGTTCCAAGTTTCATGAACCATCGTATTAATCAAAATCACACCAATAGCTGCTGACATTCATCAAGGAAGTATTTTCTGAAGCTAATTCCATTAAACCAGTTTAGTATTTGGATCAATTCTCCACCCACATCGCTGTTAACCAAATTGTTTCTATTTTTATTTCTCAGTAAAGATCTGACTCATCTATTTTTGTGGCGTTTTTTTGTTTTGTTTTTGTTTGTGTTTTTTTTTTTTTTTTTACCCATGTCTGAGTTCAACGACTGTTATCTTCCGTGCTAATGGGTTTTCTTTTGTGGCCATTACTTCTCCAAAGCCCAATTTCTTGGATAATTTGCACAGATCTAAATTTTGCTTGGAATTTTTTTTTATTCTCCCGTCAATCTCAATCCTCGACAAACTTAACACGTTTTTTTTTCCATTCTGCTACTTTGCTTTCTGTTGATTACTTCCACCAACTCTCATCTTTCCTGGCCTGATTTCATAGTTTTCAATGTCAACGATGATGTTTCGCTCCATTTTTTTCCCCTCAACAACTTTCACCGTGTGCAGCTTCGGTCTTCGTTGCCTTTATTTTGTGTTATTTCTACCAGTGATACTGATTTTGAACTGGACAAAAATCCAGTAGTTTGCACATCATAGCCCGTCCTGAGAAAATGGTGTGGAATTCTTGGATAATTGCTCTTGACCACAACGGGTCTGCTTTATGGCTAATTCCATTCTTTCATACGTTTGAAATTACCCCATGATCTATGAATAACCATTTATTCTTCGACAGAACAGAGCCTTGGGTCAGTAGGAGGAGGCCCTCCACCTGCAGGAGCACCTGCAAGAAAGGTGCCTTCAAATACTGCTCTTCGGTAGGATAACGGACACGGTCTCATCCACCCATTTCCAACATGTCTCAGGCCCTCCAGCCTTCACTATCGGCTTCATCCAGATTCTCACCCACAGTGCCCCTCTTCATCCACCAGTAGGTCCAGGACGTTCCTTCTCCAGGGATCCCATGCAGATGCTGGGCAGATGACCAACGAAGGATGGACTCAGCCCTCCCTGCTCCTCCCTATCCCCAACAGTCCCCTCCCCTACTCATCCCCTCATCTACCTGTGGGTGTACTTCCCTTTCCTGCTCATACCTTCAGCTGCCAGGGCGGGGGGGGTGGGGTGGGGGGGGTGCAAATGCAATCCTTTGGGGCCCCTAATGAGGGGGAATCTCCAGGAAGGGAGCTCTGTTCCAGAGTCTTCTGTTTGTCTTGCTCTCCCAGACCCTGTGCAGAAGGTCAGCCCAGCCTCCAGGGCACCAGGGTCCCCCCTGCATCTGCCTGCAGCCGCTTCCCTCTCAGACAGTGGTGTGGGTGGCTGCCCGGGCTCCTGCTTTCTCTTCCACTCAAACCCAGACTGGCTGAGTCCTCAGCTGCATGCCCAATAGTCCCCTTGGGTGGCCCGCTGTCCAGCTCAGAGGAAGAAGGGGAGGAGGAAGAGGGAGGGATGGTGGGACTCAGACCCAGCTGGTCTTGCATCCAGGGACCAGGTCGGCCCTTCCTGCTTGTGCCAGGGAAGGAACCCGGGACTGGTCTCTCCTGGCCCCATTAGGCCAGGATGCAGGGTGCAGGTTAGCATGGGCAGCAGGGGTGTTTCTGGCCCTTGGGCTTGCCGGGGCGAGCGAGGCACAGAGGGCCGGCCGGCCTGCTGCAGCTGGCTAAGGATCTGCTGCTTGAGCACCACCTGGATCGTCCCCGGCCCTGGTGTGTCAGACGGCCTCGGGAGCTCCTGGTCTACCTGAAGCCCTCCCGGGGGGCTGGGGCACTGGGTGGATCTGCTGCCCTGTCCTTTGGCCCCCAGGTCCACTCTGCCGGGTTGAGCTCGGGCTTCAGCATTGAAGGCAAAGACGCAGACACCAGCCCCCCGCTCGGCAGCCCTGGGACGGAGGACCACGCTCTTCGCCTCTCTTACCCTCTCGTCGGGGATAACGACAGCCCCGACCCCGTGATGGCTGGCGGACCGCGTGAGCTAATGCTTGTAAAACACTGCACGTGGAAGCTGGCGCAGTCCTTCCTGTGGCATTCCACTGTAATTATTCATATTTCATAAGTCCTCTGTTAGACTCGGGCTTGTAAAAATATTGACACGTATGTTTTCTTCCCCTTGAACACAATACGCTATTGTGCGTGTTCTGTACCTTCCCAGTCAGAGCCCGAAATCAAAGAGGGGGGGTGCAGATGGGACCTCATCACCAAGGTCGCGTTGTGCCTGACTCCCGTTGCCCCCGGGCCCCCATGGCCGAGTCCCTGGCTGGGGCAAAGCCATCCCGGGTGCCTCTGCAGCCTGCCTGCATGAGCACCTGTGTCCTTCCACGGGGCCTCTCCAAGGTGGCACGGTCAGACCCCCACCCTCTTGATCCTATCGTTGCCCCTAGGGCCCCAGGGACATCTACCCTTGCATGTACCCCAGAACCCCTCTCTGGTGCTTGGGGTTGTGGCTGGGATGCCGTGACCTCAAGTTAACTCACGTTGGGGCATCTTTACCAGCTCCTCCCCGACTGCCCCTCCTGGGTGCCTTGGAGACGTCTTGGACTCTCCCCTCTGCAGGGTTTGATCGCTGACCCAGGGCCCACTAGGGCCAAGCGGAGCTCAGGAGCCAGAGCCCAAGCTGCAGAGCTCCCAGGGAGCAATCAGGTCAATCTAGGTCGCTCTAGGCCTCAGCCTGGCCTAGAAATGCCTCGGACGGTGACACCCAAATGGACTGAGCCAAAGCAGAGCGGAGAGGGTGTTTCCAGGTGGGAGGAGCCCGGCGGAGCTGGCAGCGGTGGTGGTGGCGACGGCAACGGCGTGGGGACAGGATGGCACCCGCACACCTGCTCTGGGCGCGTCCTCTTCCGGAGGAAACCTCACAGGGCCCGGAGGAGGCGGCGGGTGCGCCCCGGGAGCCGTGCCGGCGGCCTCTCCCACACTTGGTTGTAACTGATGCCTCTGCGCCACTTTTGTCGAGGAGAATGGCCGACACGGCGACACACCTGTGTGCTTCCCGCACCTGCACGTGGGGCCTGAAAGCATGCTCTGCCCGCCACCCGGTCAGGGCGCCCGCACGCGGACATGTGAGCCCGCACGCACTCGAGGCTGTTCTTTTGTGTGTGGATGTTTGTGCCAGATTGTGCTCTCATGCTGGATTTTAAATTAGAGTTTTTTTTTTTATTATTAGAGCTGAAAGTGGAAAATAATATACCTCTGGAATGGTATTAGCTAAACCTTCCACAGTAATAAATCCGTGTGCTAATGGTTTGTTTTTGTGCTGTTTGGTTGTCATGGTGACAGGCTGCATTAACTAATAAGTTTGTTTTGAGAATTTTAATGCCAGTTTGCCAAACGTTCTCCTCCTGCTACAAGGGCGTGAGCATCTACAGCCCGCGTGGCCGAGCACGGGCTTGGGTCTCAGTGTCTCTCGCGCTCTCAGAACGGCCCGGGGCCCCTTCCACAGCCGCGGCTTGAAAAGCCGGAGAGACGTGCCGTCCGTAAACGTGTATATATAGAATAATGGCCTTTGAGAGATGCCGTGGAAAACAGTAGCCCCCGAGACGGGAACCTCGGTTCTAGGAATACGCTCCAAGGCAGGAACGCCCCGGTGGCAGGCCGGAGGTGCGAGCCCCTTCAGGTGGTGGGATGGGGCTCGGGAGAGGCTGCATGGGCCTGGGGCAGCCCAGACGGGGCCGGAAAGGGGTGACACCTGCCGTGATGCTGGGGTGGGGCGAGGGGCGCTGGGTGCAGCCTGCTGCCTCCAGATGGGGAGACGGTTTGAGGTCTGGCCAAGAGGACGGCCCCTGCGGTCGGTGTGGCTCTCCCTGAGGGATGCCCGCCCGCAGGAGGAGGGGAACCGCAGGGAGGTCGGAAGGCCCGTCCGGTCCACGCCTGCCTTGGTGGAACGATCTGGGCCTCAGGACGCCCACTTGGCAGGCAGGATTTCCTCTGTCCCTAGGAGCCGCCTGCATGGCGCCCAGCTTCCTCTATCGTCCCCTTCCGTGGACGGGACCGTCCCGCTCACCTGTCCTGGGGGGTGGCCCGCCTGCCGAGCCCGGCCGGGGAGGGTGCCTGCCAACAAGGCCCTCCTGTCGTCCTGGCCCCGGTCACGGCTTGGGTCCCCCCCAGGCCCTCCTGGAGGCCTGGGGCTTGATGTCCACGAGCAGGCCAGTCCTCACACCCCGAGCCGGCCCCCGGTCTCCACCGTTTTGATGGGGGGGGCCTGCTGGGCGACAGTCAGACCTCCAGCCACACGTCACCAACCTACCTCGGAGCCCTTGTCAGGCCCCGGGGCTGAGATCCCAGGGGGAAGCACATGGTCTTCGACAGTGGACCATCCCAGAGGTCGAGAGCTCCACCTGCCAAGGGACCCGTCTGTGGCTCAGAAAATGGGGAATAAATTAATTAATTTAACACAATTGCTGCGTAGCTGCCACTTGCTTGGCACTATTCTGGGAGTTGGTGAAACTCCGGGGGCAGAGCAGACCACCCTGCCCCAGTGGAGCCTGGATTCCAGTGATTAGGGCTCAAGCAGGTGGGCAGCTGAGGGCAGTGAAGAGGAGGAGGCCAGTCCAGGTGGGGCGGGAGGGATGGAGGGGAAGAGAGTTTCTGGGGGGCCCAGCTGCACGGCAGGTGAGGGGAGTCGCGGGCGAGCCAGGTGGGCCCTGCGTGGTGGGGCGGCTGGCGTGGGAGGGAAGGCGCAGGACAGGAACCAGCCTGTTTGCAGGGAATGAGGAGACCTCCGGCTTGGACAAGCAGGCGGTGGAGGCAGGGGCAGGACAAGGTGGCTGTGGGCGTCCCCGTGCGAGGGGCAGAAAGACTCAGGATAGACTCTCCATCAGTGGGAGTTTCCCCTGCCGCCCACCGTCGTGCGTCACTTTGGGGGGTGCGACGGATAAGATACGAGGAACTCAGAAGAACCACAGGAACATGAAGGTTGGCATGTAATTAATTTTGTGATCTGTACAGTGGGGTGTGTGCACGCGCATGCACGTGTGTATGCGAGTGTGCGAGCGTGTGTGCGTGCTTGGGACGGCATGCATCCCTGCTTCGGGTGGAATTTCCAGAAGTAATCCGTGCGAAGCCTCGTGATCGCCCTGGACGAGGGCGCTGGGAGCAACAGTTCTGACGCTTTGTCACCCTACGGTATCTCTTCCTATGAACACAGCTAGGGACCCCATGTTTGCGTCTCCCCGAAAATTCAAATGTTGAAGTCCTGCCCCCCAAACTGACAGTCTAGGGAGGCGGGGCCTGTGGAGGTGATTAGGGCTGGGGGCGGGGGTCACGGTGGGGGTAGCCCCAGTTAGAAGAGGAAGACAGGGACCCGGCCCTCGGTCTCTGTCTCGCTGCCCCGTCTCTGCATCCCAGCGCTCGGGAGGCCCAACGCCTGCGGGGGGGGCGGGGGTGGTCTCGCCAGGACCCTCACCTTGGGCGCCAGCGTGAGCAACGAATGTGTGTTGTTTGAGCCCCGACGGCCAGGGTGGTCGCGGCCGCCGGAGCCCACCAGCCACTTGCTGAGAAGGGTCTGAAGGCTCCGACCAATCCCTGGCCTCGGGCCGCGCCCTCCAGGTCCCCACCCGGACCTGCCCCCTGCTCCCCCGCGCCGCGGACACTGGCTTGCAACACGAAGACGCGGCGTCCCAAAGAGGAGCGCGGAGCTTGGAAGCATCTGGAAGCTGCCTCTGAGATCAACATGGATCCTAAAAGAGTGCAGAGGAGCTGAGCCCAGCCGACACACGGCCCAGGCGCCCTCTGAGGCGGGACCGTCCGGGGTCGGAGCGAACGACCTCAGGATTCCCGTGCGCCACAGGTCACGGGCCCGCGGGGCGCCGACCCGTTGAAGGCAGCCTCCTCCTAAACGCCAGAGTGAGGATCCGCCCTCGAGGCTGACCGGCTCCCCCGTCGCCTGCTCTGGCCTCTTCATTTCGCGGAAGGGTCGGGCCCACGAGGCCCGGCCACTCACTAGTTGCCCCCCAGGACCTTCCAGCTCAGTCGCTTCCCTGTGACTTGGGAGCCTGGGGTGCTGGGGGGCATCTGAGCACTTGGAGTACCAGGCGGGGGGACAGAGGACTGGGCAGCTCCCCTGGGGTGGGGCCGGTGGGGGCTCAGCTCGGCTGTAGGGTGGCCTCAGGGCAGAAGCCAAGTCCCGGCGGCTGTAGCGGCAGCGTGGGATGGGGGGGGGGAGCGCGCACCGCCGTGGAAATGGAAACCCCCTTCTGTCTGGAGAGAAAATCCATTTATAGCTCCTTTCTGACCGGATTATGATATCCCTGCCAGCAGATCTGAGAAAAGTCTTTCCTCTTCCAAATTCGACAGCGCTCTGCTTTTTCCTAACATCACAAATTCCCTGATTCCACCTCAAAGCCCGGGTGGGTGCCAGGTCCCCTGTGCCCCGTCCCTGCAGCCCTGCGTCATTTCTCCCGCAGGCCGGCGCCAGCTCCCAGGGGGCGGGCCGGGTCCCTGTGCGGAGCCGCGGAAGGGTGCCAGGGGCCCGGGAGCCCGGGTGCCACCCACAGACTGGGAGGGGACCGGGAGCCTCCGGCGGACAGAGGGAGAAGCGGGGAGACCGAGGCCGCGCTGGCCTGCTCCCGAGGCTCCTTGCCGGGGCTCCGGCTGGGTGTGTTCCTTCTGAACCAGCTCAGCGTCCAGGACCGGAGACCATGGAGGAAGGGAAGGTCTCCTCTCCTGAGGGCCTCCTGTGTTTCCTGACGAGAGGAGGGCCGCCGGGGCCGCCGGGCCTTTGTCCCGCATAGCGCTGAGCTGGGCGCGTCTGGCGTCTGGCGGGCGCACAGTAGGCCTGCGATTGCCCCGCTAAGCTCTGAAGGGAGTGAAGGCCACTCACTGCTGACTTCAAAGTTATTGATAACCTCGTGTGCTTGCATACAGCTTCCTGGGGATTCTTCTGTGTGCACGAGGCGGTTGCCTTGGGTGGTGACAAAGTTCAACCACACTTGGATCAGCTCCTCAACCTGGAACCACCTGTGCCCTTCCTAGCAGACCCAGTTTTAGCAGGAGCCCTGCTAAGTCGTGTCACCAGAACCCCCACCCTCCATGATCTAGACTAGGCCCTCATCCCCCACCGCCCCCCAGATAATGTCTGATCTCCCCGGCCTGCCTTCAGCCAGAATCCTCTTAGGTCGTTTTAGCTAGAATTGGTGATTTCCCATCCACGGACCCTGCCCAGCATCTTGGCTATATAAATTCCCACCTGCCTTTGCGGTATTTGGGAATGCGCCCAGGTCCATCCCGAGGTCTCTTCCCCCCAAGTTGCAATAGTCCTGAATAAAATGTGTTTTTACAGCTTTAAAGCTTTTACTGTCCAGCACTAGGTTTTCTTTGACAATAATCACTGCTACTCTGAGGGAAAAGTCAGAGCTTCGCATCACAGCACACACATGCACGAGCTCCAAGACCACAGAGAAAGGCCCGGCAATGGCTTGCACGCACACAGAGGCGGGGCTGGACCACGCCGGGTGTCTGTCCGACTCGGGTTCTGTGGGCTTCAAGGTAGGCATGGCCCTGGGCCGTTCTCTGGTCAGCGGTGGAAGCGCTTCAGTGACACAGCATCTCGCTGAGACCAGAGATCCCGCGGGCGCTGTAACGGGATGAGAGGAAGGGAAGGGGGGGCAGACTCAGGAGCAGAGGGGCAGGAGGTGTGGGGGAGAACAGAGCAGGAGACAATTCAATCAGAACCAGCAGGCTTCTTCCACAGTTGCCCGTGAGTCCCTCTCACAGCTCTGGCATCCACATGGGTGACGGAGACGCCGGGCAAGGCGCCTCCAGATCCTTTCTGTGTGGCCCACAAATGCCAGCATCAGTCTCACCCGGGAGCTTGTTAGAATGCATACAGACTCTCAGGCCCCACCCCAACACCCTGAGTCAGAATTCCCATTTAAACAAGCCCCCAGGGACGCGAGAGCACACCGCAGTGTGACAAGCTCTGCTCTAGCTCACACAGAAGAGTTAAGGAGGCTTCACAAGCTTCCATGGCCTGATGCCTCCTCAAACAGCCTTGGCTAACACCTAATGAGCTAGAATCCTATTAAAACCCTTAAGTTCATTTGATCTCTATTCGTGTTTAAAACATGTTTGCTCTCTTCGCTTGTTTTGCATAATCACAGTGAACACTGATGCAAGACAACTTGATACTCAGCGAGGGAAAAGGTCTCCTGAATCGGCTTGTTTTTGCCGACCTCCCGCAGGCAGCTAGCGGGGTGCTATGCCTTGCATTCCTGACTCTGCCCAAGTTAGATCACCTTACTTTCCAGGGCCAAGGTGTTCAGAATAACATCCAGCCTACAGAACTAGCGGCAGGAAAAAAATAACTAAACATGCACTTGACTGATCTCCAACTCACTGGGTTTCACTGGAGCCCCACGGCCCCACGTATAGACCTGTGGGTAAGGAAAGAAGACCCTGACCTGGGAAACTGAAGAAACTGCCCTACAAATGCTGGTCTGCAGGGCACAAGAAGTTACTGGATTGCTCTGAGAGCACATATTGTGGAAAGGAGGACATTAACTCTACATGACAAACAGAGCCCCGGAAGGGCAAAGCAAAGAAGTGAATATTTATTGAAACGATTTTGTTCCAAGCATCATTTCATGTAATTTTCAGTTTGACTTTGCCATAAGACAGTGAACAGATCACATTCTCATTTTAAGATCAGGAAACTCGTACTAAGAAGTGACATCATGTTTTGAGATGTCCATTTTTGCATCCACTCCCCCATCCATCCCCCCCAACCACCCATCCATTCGTCCATCCATCCATCTTTCCATCATTTACTGATCAATCCATCCAACTATCTATCATCCATCCACCACCCATCCATCCATCCATCCATCCAACCTGGGATCCAACTATCTATCATCTATTCACCATCCACCTACCCATCTATCATCCACCCATCCACTCATTCATCCATCCATCCATCATCCATCCATACATACATACATTCACCCATCCATCCATCAATCCAGTCACCCATCCATTTTTCCATCCATCCATCCATCTATCCACCCATCCATCTATCCATCATCCATCTATCCATCATCCATACATCCATCCACCATCCATCTATACATACATACACACATACATACATACATCTATTCATCATCCATCCACCCATCCATCCATCCATTCATCTATCCATCTATTCATTATCCATCTACCCATCCATCATCCACCCATCCACTCATTCATCCATCATCCACCCATCCATCCACTCATTCATCCATCATCCACCCATCCATCCATACATTCAGCCATCCATCCACCAGTCCTGTCACCCATCCATTTTTCCATCCATACATCCATCTATCCACCATCCATCTATCCATCATCCATCCATCCAGACATACATACATACATCTATTCATCATCCATCCACCTATCCATCCATCCATCCATCCATCCATCTATTCATTATCCAGCCACCCATCCATCCATCAATCCAGTCACCCATCCATTTTTCCATCCACCCATCCATCTATCCACCCATCCATCTATCCACCATCCATCCATCCATCCATCCTTCCATCTGCCCATCTGTTCGTCTATCCATTCATTCTTAATGATGTCTCTGTGCTTATGGGAACTTAAAATGGTTACAGGTATTCATTGCTCCTGACACTCATGTGCGAGAAACATAATATAGAATTTAAGTGTTCTCCCACGCACTAAAGTTGGTGAGGAGTCCAATATTGGGTAATTTTCTGCAGTGCCTTCCCCATTCCTCCTCAGGTGGAATGCTCCTCAGGTTGTGTCAGAACTACAAGACTACCACAGCCACTATTCTTTGTCCAGGTTTGTTTTCCTGTCAGTGAAAGTCACAGTCCCTCTCCCTCAGTGCCAAGCTTTATATTGGGACTTTGGTCAGGGCCCCCAAGGGAACTTGTGGCACTTAGTTCTCAGGCGCCATGGGCACCACGCAGCCTCCACTTGAATCCCGTGGCCTCCAGGCAATTTCCAGGCATGAGAGAGAGCCCAGAAGCCCCCTGGTGTTCCTGCTTCAGCATCCCGCTGAGGGGATAGCCATGGGATGGAACAGTCATCTTGGACATCTAGCCCAGTACCACCTGCAGATTGCTCCCCCGCCATCCTCCTGCAACCTCCTGAGAGGCACCCAGCGAGGACCTCCCAGCTGAGCCCAGCAACCCACAGCATCACAAGAGATAGCGATACATTGTTGTTTGAACCACCAAGCGTGGGCTGGCTGATTGCACAGCAATAGATCACTGGACCAAGATCCAAAGATGAGACGCTGACACACAGAGCGCCACCTCCCTGAAGTCAACCTTCCACCAACAGGGGACACCAGGGAGTAGGGAGAGATGGCGGATGCCATCTCTCCCAAGGAGGAAGGGACAGGGCCACAGGCATGGCTCAGTGCTGCCCCCACCTTCCAGAGGTCAGCAAGATGCAAGGAGGGACACACTCAAGGCAGGGCAGGTGGAGCATAATGGAGGGAAGAAGTGGGTGGGCCACCTCTGGATTATCTGCCCAGATCAAGGACCCAGGAACACAGACCTCGAGCTGGGACCAACGACAAGGTGACTCTTGGATGGGGAGATGCCTCGTAGCAAAACCCGTAAAAGAAGAATCACTGACAAATGTTTCCGTTTCGAATGTTTCCGCGTATGGGTGCAGAACAGAGGGTCCGCAGAGCTGGACTCCTGGGGTTCAAGGCCACGCCTCAGGCCCCGTGCAGGGGGTGGGGGCATGCAGGGAAGATCAGAGAGCCCTGTGTTCCTGAGCATGTATTTCCGCACTCACTTATTTTTCCAACGACCAGGTAAAACCACGCTCATTACAGATTCAAAGATTACTCCCCAAAAATGGAAGAAGAAGAAGAAAAACCATGGGCCTCCAATTCACAAGAACAATCCTAGAGAAGAGCCATGTCGGAGTGGCGACCCGCCAGGAAGTAAACTGTCTTTAAGGCGCTGGTCGTGAAAACCAGGTGTGGGTGGCGCGGGGCCAGGGAGACAGACAGACCGGCTCTGAGCGGAGTGGTGGCTTTTCAGACCAAGTGAGAAGGATGAGGTTTATGCTGCATTGACACATTTGGGGGCAAATCGTTCGGCACGTGGAGGCGGAAGGTAGTTTGAGTCCTACGCCTTCAGAACTTAGTACAACCGTATCCATCAGGGGATTAAACCCTAAAACCCAGGGCAGCCCCAGTGGCTCAGCGGTTTGGTGCCGCCTTCAGCCCAAGGCCTGATCCTGGAGACCCGGGACCGAGTCCCACGTCGGACTCCCTGCACGGAGCCTGCTTCTCCCTCTGCCTCTGTCTCTGCCTCTCTCTCACTCTCTCTCTCTGTCTCTCATGAATAAATAAATAAAATCTTAAAAAAAAAAAACCTAAAACCCAAAATGCACCTGTTCTGGAACCAAACAACGCTGAAAAGAAAGTCTGGTTTTGTGTGTCCCCCGCCCCAGAAATCACAAGGGCAAGTTCTGATGCCTGTGCCCGCATGAAGTATGAAACAGGAGACACGTCTCCTACGAGGTCAAAGGCGAACTAAGAATCCGGGGAACTGTTTTCCGCATGCCCGGCAGACAGAGCCCAGTGGGTGAGGGTTTGTGTAAGCAGCTGGGGCAGCAAGCTATCCCAGGAAAACAGGTGGCAAAAGGCTCTGCAGAGTCAGCACAGAGATACACAAAAAAGAAGTGAGAACAGCCAATAATCGTAGGAGATAAATGCGGATATAACAATAGGAGGGAGGCCCACTGGATGCAGAAATACGACAAAGATGGAAACACCTGTGTTGGAGAGTATTCTCGCTGGGTTAGCAGGAGTCCTAAGTTAGAACGATCTAGAAGACAGTCCGGGAACAGGTATCCTGGTTCAAAATGTCTCTGGCTCCCGAGGTGTGGTGGCAGAGGAGACAATCACACAAGGGCAAGGGGGCAACGCGGGAAGACGCGCTCGGGGTCTGATTTCTGAAACAAAGTGAAGAAGAAGGAAAACAACTCACGGGGACTGTGCAAGCCGTGACACACGCGTTGGGATAGCACCCGGTGATTCGAGGCAATGATGTGCACGCGGTCTGTTAACCCTGCGCTATTTCTGGAGCTATTGTTGGTGGAAAATCGCTGATTTCAGAACAACAGGCGCGCGGCCACCGTTGATGGGAAGCCGTTAGCTTGCACGTCGCAGACCGGCAGCCCTTCCTGCCCACCCTGATGTGGCACCTGCTGGGAGCGGGGCGGGAAGGAAGGGGGTCCCACGCCCTTCCCCTCCTGGGCCGCCGGGCGCCCCTCCCCAGCTTGCGGCTGCCCAGCGCGGCGTGGACCAGCTTGGCGCTTCCAGGCGGCCGAGCCTGGGGGATGCCTACTCTCCCCTCGTTGGCTTGCTTTATTTATTTGTCTTCTCCCCTTGTATTTATTTCTACAGAAACAACACATTTTCAGAGAGAAGCGCGGAGCTGTGTGGGATCCCCTGGCCCCTGTGGCGCTGTCTCTTTCATCAAGCCCTGGACGGATTTGCTGCGCCCCGATGCCAGGCCAGGGACGCGGGGACCCCTCCGCCTGCTTCCGGGCTCTGGTGCTCAAAGCGTCGCCCTCCTTTATCTCAGGGGCACCTTCCGAGGCGCGGGGAGGGCAGTGCTGGCACCTGGAGGGGCTCAGGTCCCGGGGAGGCCTGGGCGCCGGGCTGGGGCCTGGTGCGGGGCCGCAGTGGCAGGGACGGGCTGGCGGGGACACAGCGCGATGTCCCCGTGCGTCCCGCAGCCCCTGCCAGGCTGAGGCGTGAGCGCACCCGCCGTGAAGCGGAGGGACGGGCGCGGCTCAGCTCGCTTGGGCCTCCCTGGCCCTTCTCTGCTGGGCGTACAAGCACGACGGACACGGCGACCCGGGGACAGTGAGGGGCAGGTGGCTGCCCAGGGCTGCGGGGAGGAGGAGGGACAGCCCCGCATCCCCTGTGCCCCTGGGGTCTGTGGCCCCCCGACGGTGGCGCTCTGCTGGGCCAGGGACGCCGCCTCCGAGAAGCTGCACGGGCCTGGCTGTCACATCCTTCATGCGTGGACACCTGCCTCGTCCGTGTCTGCCTCCCTGGAGGGGCTGAGGTCTGGGCCTCCAGCGCGCCCGCCGTCCTGGGTCTGGGGTCCGCACCCCTCTGGAACTGCGACAGGAGCCGGAGAGTCGGGGTTTCGGAGGCGAGCTCTCCCCACGAGGCTGCCGTCCCCGGGCACAGCCCCTCGCAAACCCCCGCCAAGCTCAGGGCCCCCGGCCAGCCCGCGGGCGCTTCCTGGGTGGCCCCGGGGGCAGGTCCGGTCCTGCTGGCAGCGGCGGCAGAGGGACGGCAGCTGTCCCTTGGCAAGGCGCGGCCCCGGGGTGGGTGGCAGGGCGGGGGCAGGCACCGGAGTGCGCCACGCGGGGTTGGGGGGGGCATTGGCTCCATGGGCAAACCTGTCAGCGCGTGGGCAGGAGTGTCCAGGAGCCCCGCCCCGCCACGGGCCGCGCCCAGGGAGGTCAGGTCTCGCAGGGGCTGCTAACCTACCTCGTGGTCGCACAGCAGTTTGGGGGACTTGGGTTCTCACGGGGGTTGTGTGCGGGGTGCCTACCTGCAGAACACGGGCACCGGCCGCTCCTCGCCCAGGGCCTCGCAGCCCCCCAGCCCCTGCTCGGGCTCAGCCACAGTCAGACGGGGGGACCTGCAGGTGCATAGACCGCGGAGGAACCTGCACTGTCCCTGCCCCCGCCCCCGTCGCCCCTCACGTGCCCTCGTCTCCGCTGAGCTTTCTGCAAACGTGCAGCTCCTCTCCTGCCCGGCCCTGTCACCGCCTCCCGTGAGCCCGGGGACCTGCGGGGCTGTAGGTGCCTCACCTCCAATCGGGCCTGAGCATCGTACCGTGGAGCTTCCGGAGGCGCAGCCCTCTTGCTCTGCAGGGAGGGACACCGAGGCTCGGAAGGGCAGTGGCCGCGCCCCGACGTGGACACCGTGTGCTGCAGTGCTGTTGTCCCGGCCACGTCCTCGGGCAGCACCGTCGCCTCCGGGGTCTCGGGGTCCCACACGGGCCCCGCCGGCCTCACTGAGCGGAGTTCCCGAGCTCCCGGACGCCGGGTGGACTTCCGCAGGCCTCGGTGGGCGTCCAGGCCGAGCTCGGGGGGACGGCGGGCTCCCTGGTGAGGGCAGTGCCACGCTGGGCCCCCGCTCCGGGCCCCTGGCCTGCACGGACGGCGGCGTGGGGGTGGGGGACTGTTCCGTCAGGACACAGCTGCCACCTGCATGGATCACCCTCGCCGCCCACCCGCTGGGGACCTGTGACGCCCAGAATCTCTCCCAAACCGGCCCCGAGCAAATGGACCGCAGCCGGCGGCCTCCAGGACCCGCGCGGCCTCCTCCTCCGCCCGCCGCTGCGGTGTTGGGGGTACGTGTCCCCTTCTGGTGAGCGGGGCCACAGCTCCGTGTGATCTGCCCTCCGCCGTCGTTACCTTGTTTTCCTTCCCTGCGGGTATGAGGCCATCTGTCCCCTTCCCCGTGGCACGCTGCGTGCCCCGTGTCCCCTCTGTCACTTCCAGCGCCGGCTGCCGCCTTCCTCACCGAGGCTGCACCGGGGGCATCGTGGGGCAGCGTTATTGGGCAGGCCTGAGAGCCGAGGAGAAGCCTCCAGAAACGGTACCAGCCCACCGGCTGGCGCCCGGCGGGGAGGTCACCACATTTGTCCTTCCTGATTGTGTTCAGAATCGTGATGACAGGTGCCACCGCCGCTGCTGGGACCCTGCGTTGCTCCTCCCTGGGGCTGCAGCTGCAGCGAGTGGAGGCACGGTGGGCGCTGGACGCCGTGTGTGTGTGTGTGAGTGTGTGTGTGTGAGTGTGTGAGTGTGCGGGGCAGCCCAGGTGGGAAGGGCCTGGGCGCATCAGGGAGGGCTTCACAGAGGAGGTGTCCTCGGAGGGGCTGTACAGGAGGAGAAGGAGCTCCCTGGGCTGCAGGGCGGGGAAGCAGGGCACCCGGGGAGAGGCACTGTGGGGCCCCCGTGCGGGGTGGGGGTGTCCCGGGGCCATGTCTCTGGTTTGCAGCAGCGGGAGCCCCCCTGTAAGACTCTCTAGGGGTGAGGAGGGCAGGGCGGGGCTGGGGACACGTCATGTCGTCGTGGATGCGTCTTCAAACAGGGCTGGAGGCGCAGTTCGCGGGCGGGTGCAGGCGGCTCTCCCGTCTGGGGTCTGTTCCTAGTTTGAAACTTCTGGAAAAACGAGGGTGCAGGATACACGCAGCTGCTCGTGTCATTTCACGTTTGTTCCCAGGTCCGGGCAGGACGTCTCCAGGCCCCAGTCCCGCTCGGAGCCCGCAGGCAACTGTCTGGTGTCACCGGGGGCAGCGGCCACCCTTTTTTTTTTTTTTTTTTAAAGATTTTATGTATTTATCCATGAGAGACACACAGAGAGAGAGAGAGGCAGAGACCCAGGCAGAGGGAGACGCAGGCTCCACGCAGGGAGCCCGATGTGAGACTCGATCCCGGGACCCTGGGGTCACGCCCTGGCTGAAGGCGGCGCTAAACCGCTGCACCCCCCGGGCTGCCCAGCAGCCGCCGTCCTACGCCCATTGCCCCCCGCCCCCAGCGTCGGGGTGCCCCTGGAGTCCACCTGGGCTCGTCCTCCCCCTACCCGGCCTCCCGGGCTGCGGCTCCAAGGTGCCACGTCTGCTGCTCCCACCTGCTCCTCGGCGGTTCCCTGTGTCCTTGTCTGTCACTTGATCATCTCTCGTCAGAGTCCCCTGAACTGAACTGAGAATGTGGAGCAGATGCCTTCTAAAAATTGCCTTTATCCTGTTGTGAGCAGTGACTCCGTACTATATATACATTCACACACGTGCGCACACACGCACACACGCACACACGCACACATGATTTTTAAGGGAGCTCTTCCTCTGCATCTGGAGGTGACACACTCAGGCACGCTGCCGAATCCTGAGGAAGCGCTGCCCCAGGCCGGGGGTAAGGGCTCTCTCCCCCACACATCCCTGGAAGGGGTTAACCTGCACCAGCCCCAGCCCCATTCCCTGTCCTAGTCCCAGCCCCAGCCTCAGCACCTGCCCCTGCCGCAGGCCCAGCTTCAGCCCCAGCCCCTGCCACAGGCCCTGCCCCAGCCCCATTCCCTGCCCCTGCCCCATTCCCTGCCCCAGCACCAGGCCCTGCCCCAGCCCCATTCCCTGCCCCAGCCCTAGGCCCTGCCCCAGCCCCAGCCCCTGACACAGGCCTTGCCCCAGACCCATTCCCAGCCCCAGCCCCTGCCCCATTCCCATTACCTGCCCCAGCCCCAGGCCCTGTCCCAGTCCCAGCCCCATTCCCGGCCTCAGCCCTATTCCTTGACCCAGCCCCATCCCCTGCTCCATCCCCTGCCCCTGCCCCAGCCCCAGCCCCAGCCCCAGGCCCTGCCCCATTCCCCAGCCCCAGCCCCAGCCCCAGGCCCAGCCCCAGGCCCAGCCCCATTCCCTGCCCCATTCCCTGCCCCATTCCCTGCCCTATCCCTTGCCCCAGCCCCAGCCCTATTCCCTGCCCCAGCCCCATTCCCTGCCTCAGCCCCTGCCCCAGCCCCATTCCCTGCCCCAGGCCTAGCCCCTGCCCCTGCCCCAATCCCAGCCCCATTCCCTGCCCCATTCCCTGCCCCATTCCCTGCCCTATCCCTTGCCCCAGCCCCAGCCCTATTCCCTGCCCCAGCCCCATTCCCTGCCCCAGGCCCAGCCCCAGCCCCATTCCCTGCCCCAGGCCCAGCCCCAGCCCCTGCCCCATTCCCAGCCCCAGGCCCTGCCCCAGCCCCAGCCCCAGCCCCATTCCCAGCCCCTGCCCTAGTCCCAGCCCCAGGCCCAGGCCCAGGCCCTGCCCCAGCCCCAGGCCCTGCCCCAACCCCATTCTCAGCCCCAGGCCCTGCCCCAGCCCCTGCCCCAGGCCCAGCCCTAGCCCCTGCCCCAGCCCCATTCCCAGCCCCAGGCCCTGCCCCAGCCCTTGCCCCAGCCCCTGCCCCAGCCCCAGTCCCATCCCCTGCCCCAGCCCCTGCCCTAGCCCCTGCCCCAGCCCCATTCCCAGCCCTAGCCCCAGCCCCTGCCCTAGTCCCAGCCCCAGGCCCTGCCCCAGCCCCATTCCTTGCCCCTGCGCCAGCCCCAGCCCCTGCCCCAGCCCCTGTCCCAGCCCCAGCCCCTGCCCCAGCCCCATTCCCTGCCCTTGCCCCATCCCCTGTCCCAGCCCCAGCCCCATGCCCAGCCCTAGACCCTGCCCTAGACCCATTCCCTGCCCCATACCCATTCCCTGCCCCAGCCCCAGCCCCAGCCCCTGCCCTTGCCCCAGCCCTTGCCCCAGCCCCATCCCCAGCCCCTGCCCTTGCCCCTGCTCCAGCCCCAGCCCCAGCCCCAGCCCCAGCCCCAGCCCCAGGCCCAGCCAGGACGGCATCCCCCACCCCCCAGCCATCCCACAGGAAGAATGGGATCCACTCCGGAATAGCTTGAAAATGTACAATGACCCTCTTTCCAGAAACAGCAAGTAAAGTCCTAGAAGCCCTGGGTCACTTCCACGGCAGCCCCTCCTCCTGCCAGCTGCCCACCCCAGGGGCACCTCCAGCCTCCAGCCTCCCAGGTCCCTCCGGGCGGTCCTGCCGTGGGTGTAGACGTGAGGCGGTTGACGTGGCCGGGAAAGTGGCTCATGCACCGTAGTGTGGCCGTGGCGGGAGTCTCAGGCCGCAGATCCCCCCGCCCCCCCCATCGGAAGCTGCCTTTCTGAGGTGGGGATAGTGGGAAGAGGGCCACCTGCTCCTGGTTCCTTTTTCCTCCTTGTGCCTCTGGTGTCTCACCGCAGTGATCCCGTCCGCGGACGCCAGAAACCCGTCTGGTGCCACCAGCCTCTGGGGGCCGCGGTCCAGGGTCCCCGGTTCGGCTCCCGGCGCTCCCGGGGCAGCGGGCAGACTCAGGACTCAGGTGCCCGCCTCTTTCCCGCGCACCGTCTTCCCGGCGGGGAAACGCAGACCCCTGGGGGACTTTGCTGCCCGGAGCTGGCGATGCCCGATGCCCGTGGGCTCAGGAGGCGGCTGCGGACCTAAGGGCCGGGCGGGCGGAGGAGCCTCCGGCATCGGGGGAGGGGAGGTGCCGCGGGGGAGGGGGGGGTTTCCATCCAGTCTCCTCTTCGCTGAGTCGGCGCCACGTGTCAGACCCCGTGGTCCATGTGTCGGTTGGGGCACGTGTCAGGCCACTGGGGTGGGGTTGTCTGTGGAGGCCGAGAAAAATGAAGGCCATCCCGCCCGAAGTTTAGCATTAGCACAAGTGCAGCCACGTCGGGCCCCTGGGAGTAAGAGCTGAACTCGACGGGGAAACTGCCGAATGTCCTCCATGTGCTCGCAGGGGATCCCGTATCAGAAAGACAACAGAGCCCACGGCCGTGGTAGAAAGTCCCGTATTAGAATGAGAACAGAGCTCAATGCCCTTAAGCCCCACATCAGAATGTAAACAGAATTGAGAAATTCCTCCCCCCCTTCTGAAAATCCCCTAGACCAGCCTATAAAAAACCCAGCTGTAACCCACTTCGGGGTCCAGGTCCCTGCCCCGCTGTGTCGGGTACACTTGGACCCAAGCTCGAGCTGCCTAATAAACCCTTGTGCGCTTGCATCGGTGTCGGCTCCTTGGTGGGTTCTCGGATTCGCAATCTTGGGCACAACATTGTCATCATCAGACTAGAGGACGATGCGGGGAGGTGTCAGCAAAACGAGCCCCGCTGTGACGGTGCCGCTTCCGAGGGGAGCGGGACTAAGGGGGGAGCACCCGGGCCTGGGTTTCCTCTGGGGGGTGAAGGGTGCGCTCTTCCCGAGTGTCACCTTGGAAGGACTCGGACACCACACACTTCTTAGCTCACAGGGGTCGTCTTCTGCCTAAGAGGCCCGTGTTTCTCATGCACCACTTGCAGGTACTCAGGGCTTCTGGATCCATGTCCTGGTCCCTCCCCGTCACATGATGCTGTGGCCTGAAGTTTTCTGTATTCGTTCCTGGGGTTTATCTCCTCTGACCTCGGTTCAGGGAAGGAGGCAGGGGAAGAATGTCAGCTTTGTTTTCCAAAGGAGGAAATTGATGTTTAGGCAGGTGAAGTGCTTCCCGCAGGGGTCACGGCTAGTGACCGCCCGGACTTGGGCCTCAGCTCGGGACTCTCCGACCAGGGAGGGCCTGTGAGGGGCAGGGCTTCCCCTATTGGAACACCTTCTCAGTAGGAATTTTTTTTTTTCAGCAGGACTTTTAACTCCCCCCCCCACCCCCCCGCCAGGAGAATTTGTTTTGTCGCTCACTCTTCCCAAAAAGCCAGGGCCGCTTCAGTGCCCGGCTGTTTACTGATCATCTGGGGACTCAACGGCGACGTCCTACCTCTTTGGGCAACAGGCGAATCGTCACTGTGCCTTCCCTGACTCCTGAGGTGTGGGGGAGCCTGTTGGGAGGAAAGATTCGTTCTCTTAATGGGAAAAGAGATAAATGAAATGAGGACTTTGATTATCTGAGACAACATCAGCAGACTCCGTGCTCTCCACAGGGAGTTAGAGCAAAAGCTAATTGTTTACTCAGGAAATGCAAAGAATGAAAAGAGAAGAGATAAGGCAAAGTGGTAGTTGATCCAAAGACAGATCTTAGATATACTTTTTTATTATTGATATATATATTTAGCTTTTTATTGTGTAAAATTTCAAACGTATACAAAAACCCCATAGACCACTATAATGTGCTTTCTCATGTACCCAACACTCAGCTCCAAGTATTGGCTCATGGCCAATTTTTTTTTTTTATTCCAAACCTCCTCCGGCTTCCTCCTTCCTCCTTATTATTTAGAAGCAAATCTAAGACATTATAAAATATCTTTTGTAAATGTCTCTGCATGTATTTCTAGAAGATAAGAAGTCATATTTTCAGGCTCAATAATGGTTTTGTGGTTACATTAAAAAATTTCTTAATATCAAATATCAAGTCAGTGTTCAAATGTTCAGTTGCCTCACAAAATGTCAATTTATTCTTTTTACATATTGTTTAAATCAGAATCCAGATAAGGTTAACACGGTGTGATTGGTTGATGCTTTTTAAGTCTGTTTCAATCCGTAGATTTCCCTTCCATGTATTTTTTCTCTGCAATTTATCTGTGAAAGAAGCATTCCCGATGTATTTCATTTTTTTTTTTTTGTATTCATTGTTAAATTTCAAGTTAAAGAAGAAAGCAAAGAAAAAGTCTGCATCCAGTGTAACTCTTCCGGGCTTTTGATAAATGTGGTTTCTTATGACTTATCAAAATGAGATAAGAGAAGAGAAATTTGGGATGTGTACACTCTGGTCCTTTTTTTTGTTCTGGGCTCCACTCATATTTCAACTCTCTGTGACTGTCTGAAGAATGGGTTGAGACTTAAGTAATTCCCAACTTCTCATAAGAGTTTCTGAAGATGGAAGACAGAAATGCCAAGCTTGGAGGAGAGCCAGGAAGGTGCTTCAGGAAGTCAAATACAAGGAACACTGACTGAGCACCAGCTCTGTGCCAGGAATTGGGCTTAGTCCAAAATGTGTTATCACTTGGATTTATTGTTCCCCTTTTAACAGAACAAAATCATGTAATCTAAAACTTTCTTTAAATCATCACAAAGCATTCGCCCCGCTTCCTACTACTCTGAAAGCTCCACAGGAAAAGGCTGGAAAGATGTTATTTGCTTTACCTCTAGTACCTTGAGATCAGGCTTGACAAATACTTGCCATTCATGGTCTAGTAATTCACTAGCTTGGGAAGAAAGGAAGAAGAAATGAAGTTCATTTTCATCACCCTTCTGTGCCAAAATAGGCCTGAAAAGGTCAAAGGGGAGTCGTCCACTTTCCATAATGGTGAACTACATTCACCACTGCCACTGAGAGCCATTCATAAAAATCTGGATAAGACACAGTTAAAAAAATCAGTTTAGAGATACCAGATTGCTGCCAAGGCACAGTGTAACCAAGAAGTCAAGGTAGATCCTGGACAGAAGAAAACCCCACAGAAATAAACCCAACACTTGGCTCTTCTTCTCTTTAGGCATTCACTAACACTGGCTCCAAAGACTGACAACTGAGCAGAATACCCCACTGAGTGGCTGAAGCATCAGATAACCCCACAAGCTGGGGTAATAAATGGAGTGACGTGTCTCCTAGAGAGGATGGGTGTGGCTAAAACCTCAGCTGATGCTGAAGCTGATAGGTCCACCTTTCCAGAGACCCACTCAGCTCACCTCCAAGTGGGGTTAGTCAAAATTCTCTCCCCATTAACCAATCACCAGAAGCCAACAACTATATCTTTGGAGGAAGATAATGTAATCCAGAATCTCTAACTAGGCCTCAAATATTTCAAATATAATGTTAAATGCTGAATCAAAAATTACCAGACATGCCAGAGACAATGCTAAGTGACTACAAGCCAAGCGATACAAACAACCTATAGAAGCAGATCTAGAGAAGATACAGTTATAGGAACTATGACACACTTTTTTTTTTTTTTTAATGAGAAAGAATAAAACAGAAGTGCTGGGACTGGAAAATAAAATCACTAAATTGAATAATCTTTCAATGAATTTAATAGCAAATCAGACACGATGAAAGAAATTAGTGAACTGGAAGATGGACCCATAGAAAACAGCCAGAACAAGGCACTGAGAGGCAAAAGGATGACAAATGCAAAAAAAAGCACATATGGAGATGGTGACAAAGTCAAATGCACTTGCAGCCAGAGTCCCAGAGGAGAGAGGAGAGAGCAGAACAGCTTTACAGACACACTGCAGAGAATTTCCCAAACACTAAAAGCATCCATGCTAAAACCAACCAATGTTACAAATCCCAAGTAGAACAAATAAAAAAGAAAGTCACAGCTACGCATATGTAGCAGAACTATTAAAAACCAAGGACAACAAGAAAATATTAAAAGAAACTTAGGTCACTTCACACCCATGAGGGTGGCTACTATTTTAAAAGATGCTCCCAAAAAACCAGAAAATAACAATTTCGGGTGAGGATGTGGAGAAATTGGAACCCTCATGCATGGAGAGTTGGAAAGTAAAATGGTGCAGCAGCTCTGGAAGACAGTCTGGCAGTTTCCCCCCAAAATTACGTACACATTCACCATATGACCCAGCAATCCCACTCCTTGGTACATAACCCAAAGCATTAAAAGCAGGATCACAAAGAGATACTTGTGCATCCATGTTCATAGCAGCATTACTCGCGATAGCTAAGACATGAAACCCAGGTATCCACCGACGGATGAGTGGAAAAGGGAAGCACAGTATACAAATACAATGGAGTAGTATTCAGCTTTGAAAAGGAGGGACATTCTGACAGACCCTGCAGCATGTTTGGACCATGAGGACATTAAACTGAGTGTAACAAGCCAGACACAAAAGGAAAAATATTGGATGAATCTATGTATATGAGGCACTGGGGGAGACAAATCCATAGAAACAGAAAGCGGGATGGTGGGTGCCAGGGGCTGGGCAGGACGATAAGAAGCTGGGGTTCAGGGAGGTTTCAGTTTTGCAGATGAACATGTTGTGGAGACAGGGGAAGGCGATGCTGCCCAACAGCTACGGCTGCAAGACACGCTTCAAAACTGTTAAGATGGCAAATTTCATGTTATGTGTACTTTACCCCAATTTTTTTAAAAAACGAGGAAAACAAGAAGCTGTTGGTGGTAGTGAGGAAGATACATTATTTTCAAAAAACTAAACCTGACAGCTGCTTTCGCAACAGGAAAAAAAAATAATAGAAGTCAGAAGACAATTGAATGCCATCTTTCATGTTCTAATAGAAAATAATTGCCAACTTAGAATCTTGTGCTCAGTGAAAACATCCTTTAAAAATAAAGGTAAAGCAGAGACATCTTCAAATAAAGTCTAAGAGAGCTTGTGATCAAAACACATGAATGAAGGATAATGTAAAAGAGAATTCTTCCCGTAGAAGGAAATGATCCCAGATGGAAGCACGGAAATGAAGGAAGGAATAAAAGTATAAACGCAAGGGTCAGTCTGAGTGCTGCTTGTTGACGACAACACTAATCATTTCCTGCGAGATTAAAGTAGATGTAGAATTAAAATAAGGAAGCAAATGGAATCTGAGAATTGTCAGGTCTTTGCATTGTGTTGAAAATGATTATTTATTTTAGAATTTTGTAAGTGAAGGCTACATTTGCTAAACCCTAAGATAAACCCTGAGGATAAAAGAAGAGTAAAGGGGTGTATGCTAAGGAGCTGATGGAAGAAAGAATGAAATTAAAAAGAAAATTAACACTAAGGTGAGAGAGAAGAGAAAAGGTACAAAAGGTGAAGAAAATGGAAACCAATCAATAGGGGCACCTGAGCGGCTCAGTGGTTGAGCATCTGCCCTGGCTCAGATTGTGACCCCAGTGTCCTGAGATCGAGTCCTCCCTGCATGAGCCTGCTTCTCCCTCTGCCTATGTCTCTGCCTCTCTCTCGTGTGTCTCTCATGAATAAATGAATAAAATCTTAAAAAAAGAAACAAAACAATAGGACAGTCATTTTAAAGATCAGAGAGTGGGGCACAATATTTGCAATACACATAACCCATGACTCAAATCCAGAGCGTGTAAAGTACTCCTTTACACCAATAAGAAAAAGTCAGAAAGCCCAACAGAAAAATGGGCGAGATGCTTGAATTGGCTACGCACAGCAGGGCACCCAGATAACCACAAACAAGGAACGTGCTCTGCCTCAACCGCAGGGACACACAAAGCCAGACCACTGTGTGACGGAGCGGCAAATGAGAAGTGGCACGTACCAGAGTTGGCAGGGATGTGGAGCACACGTTGGCACGCGTGCTCTACAAAGCATCGGGGGTCCCTGCTGCAGGGGGACGTGCTCCTACCCTGTACCCCAGAAATTATTTTCCTGGGTGGACACCCGATGGAAACTCTCACATGTGTGCACACAGACACCCGCACTAGGAAGAAACACCCGCCAACAGAAGAATGGACGCACTGTGACATCTCGTTAAGTTGCAGAGAGCAGCACAAGTGAATAAACTGCGGGTGTACAACCTGCCAGGACGGAATCTTACAGACCTGGTGGTGAGCAGAAGACGTCAGACCCGAAAGAATAGACCCCATGAATACTTTCGCATTCATGGAAATCGCTCCTTAGGCAGATGTTAGAGATGCGGTCAAGGTCACAAGGATCGTTTCTCCTGGGAAGGAGGGACTGGAGGGGCCTCTGGATTGCCAGTCACGCCCTGTTTGTTTATCTGGACGCGGTTACCAGAGGTATAGGTTCGCTGTGTGCAAAATCCACCCTGCCGCACGCCTCTGATTTGGTACTTTTCCATGTGGAAGTTAAACTTCAATAAAAGAGCGTGTTTAAAATAATAAAAGAGGCCAAGGGCCATTTGGGGGTTACGGTTATGTAACTGCAGATATTCCAGGAAACGGGTGATTAAGAGCATGGTCTAGAGACAAGATGATGTCATGCCATTAGCACAGGGCTCGGGGAAAACGCAGTGATGTGAAGAGTGGGGTAATGTTGCAAGCCTGGGGCGGCGGGGGGCGGCGCTGCTGGTGCACTTGGCCGTGGGGCCGGAGGGGGCGGCTGGGGTACATCAGCAGGGAGAGCGTGGCCCCTGCTTGTCCCTGGGCTGGCCCGTTGCAGGGTATCGCCTCCTGGAACCCCGACTTGGCCACGTCGTGTGTTTGACTAGACTGGCTGGTCATGCTAAGCTGACCAAGTGACCCCATCCAGTTCCCGACCCAGGGGCCCGTATAAACCCACATCACGGTCTCCAGGCATGGGAACGCCCTCCAAGGTACACAGCCCATGACCGACGTGGACGGGAGTGAGGCCCCGCAGCAGACGCGTGTGGGCTGTCGCTGGGGGAGGCGAGGTGCCGAGCTGGGCTGAGCTGGGCAGGGCACGCCAGGCCCCCGCACCCAGACTCACCTTTCCGACAGGTCACCCTTGCTACAGAAAGGAGCAGGGAGGGACTGACGGACAGACGTGTGGCCTCCGCTCCCTGCTGCGGGGCTCCCTCCCGGGGGAAGGCAGCGTCGCGGGGGGAAGGAAGCCGCCCTGGCCCTCCCGTCTGTTACCTGTGGCAGCCCTGCTTGGGGAACCGTGGGGAGAGGCGACTCTGCTTTCACCGCTGCTCAAGGCAGGGGCTCCCGGGCCCCGGAAAGACGGGGTCAGCCGGTCACCGTGGGGCACGGGGCGCGGGGACTGCAGGCCACCCCCTGGGTCAGCCACCGCCAGGTCCTCCCCCGCAGTGCCCGTCCCCTTCCACGCGGCTCCTACATTCCGTCCCTGCCACGGAACAGCAACAACCAATTTTTTTTGGGGGGGGGGGGAAAGCACATCTTGCACAGCTATATTTTTCACAGTGTTTTGAAAATTGGCTGGAGCTGGGAGCGCAGGTCCTTGCTGGGTTTATGAACTCTGGATCGTGTTCCAGAGAAGCTTCTTAGGGCCGATAATAGCGCTCCGTAATGGAAACACTCCGAGCTCAGTCGCCGTAGCAGTTCTAATGGTGCAGTTTATAAAAGAGTTTTTAATTAAGCCTTGTTCACCGACTGTGCAGAATTGTGCTCGGGCCCTAATCCTTCGAATTAAATGGCTAATAGTGAATAATACCTCTCGCTGTTCTTGGGAATAGTCGTGTTCTTCCCAGGTCTGGCTCGCTCGCTGGCTTGCTCTCCTTCCTCCCTCCCTTCCTCCCTTCCTTCTTTTCCTCCCTTCCTCCTTTCTTCCAAGCCACGTACTATATATCTGTGCGGCCGAGGCCCGGATGGGGGATAGGCAGCAGTGACCTAAGGCATGTTTCTCCACAGACTACTCGGCTCCGCCTTCCAATCTCAGCAAAACGACAAGCTCGTATTATTTTCAGTCTCTGCCTACAGGTGACTCACTGTGGGCCGAGGTCCTGGGAATGCCTGATGGGGAGTGCGGGCGGGGACTCGGGGCGTGTTGTGCTGGTTCCCCGCTCGGGTGCGTCCCTGTAGGCGTGGGTTTGAGGCGGGTCCTCGCTCTGGCTCCCACCCTGGGCGCCTCTTTGCAGGCCTTCGGCTCGGTCTTCATCGACGCAGGGTGCAGCCAGCGCACCTGAGCCAGGCCCGCCGCGGCGCCCTGCGCGCCTGCTTCCATCTGCTCCCTGTCGCCCCAGGAGGGACGCAGGCTGGCAGGCGAGCAGAGGAGTCTTACTCAGGAGAACCACGAAATTAGGCGTCAATACGCGTCTGACCACGGCCCTGTTTCTAACTGGGCTCCACACAACTCCTGCTGCGGGGATTCTCGCCCTGCCGGGAGGTGACACCCAAGAGTCCCCTTGCTCCTGCGTGTCCGACGGCCTGTGAGCCCCCTCTGCCGTGACCAGCTGCCGTGAACACGCACAAGTTTTGCTAACAGGAAGGGCTGTTCCTCAAATAAGGTGCAAAGGGGCAGAGAGAGATAAAAGGCCCAGGCTGGACCTGCGCTGCGGCCCTGAGCCTGGGGACGCCGGGCCTGCTCCCTCGTGCCTGGGAACGCACGTTTTCGATGCTCACGCTCCCCTTCTCCACGACATGCCTCGTGCATTTACAGTCGTGTCTTCCTGCTGCAGGCCCGCCTGAGGTCGGGTCAGTCCGGCCGGGCCCTTGGTCCTGCCCCTCAAAGCCAGGGAGTGGCCGCCCCTGGAGCAAAGGAGGGTGGAGGAGCCGTGGCCCCACGCTGACCCCTTTCCACCCTAGGACGCTGCCTCCCGCGCAGTCTGATGGGGTGCTTCAGAGGTCACCCTTGGAAGGTCCCGGCTCACTTTCCAGGCAGGAAGGAGTCACAGAGAGCTCGCCAACTGCCTGCAGTCCCCAGAGCCCGGGGAGGTCTGGGCCAGGCCTCTGGGGCAGCCGGGGAAGCAGGGCTGGGACAAGGAGCCGCGGCCTCTCGTTGTCAGACCCGCAGCCACTGTGCCCGAGGGCTGGACTCGGCTGGGTGTGAGCAGATAAAGTGTGATGTTCCTAAAGTCTCAGCCCTAGAAATTCTGAAAACCTGACCATGGTATTCTCTTCTGCTGAAGAATCCACTTGCAGAAGAAGGAAGGGGCTGGGCAGCCTGGAGGCCGGCCTCGAAGCTCCAGGCAGCAGCGCTGGGGCTGCGGGGAGCTGGTCTCCTCGCTCGGGGACGTCTGAGCAGGACACCCGGCCCTTCTGGGTGGAACATCCACTTCTACGGGGTGGGCCTTGTACGGGATGCACTCCCGGCCCTCACGGGTGTCGGGGCCCATCCACCTGCTCTGTGGACAGCATAACCTCGAGTGTGGACTCAACTGCCGACAGAAACAGAGACCTGGGGATGCCCTTCTCACCCCGGGCCTCCCAGCCACAGAGACTCACCCGGGAGCCCTGGCCCCTGGTCCCCCCACACCCACGGGGGAGCCACACTGGTCATGGCTAACATCTGCAGCCGGCAGGGAGTCCGGCCATCGCGTGTGGTTAGGTTAGGACCGCATTCCCACGGGCAATCCTTTCACCGCAGCAGCGTGGAAGCCCCGACACTAGAGCGCAGTAGCCGGGCCTCACCGACCTGACCGCCTATCAAGCCTCATCAGCTTGTTTCCTTAGCCCCTGTTTTACAGTAATTGCTCTGTGAATCCGGAACAAATATCAGCTCGCACAGCCAGCGACGCCTCCTGAGAAAAGTAAGTTCTGTTGTTTTTCCTTGTCCCCCATCCTCAGGAGGCCCGTCAGACGGGAGAGAGAGGGAGGTAGGATGCTATGCTCAGTCACTCCATCGGCCACTTTGATTAAAAGCGGGAATTCAACTAAAAATACCGTAACGCTTTCCCGCCTGCTGGACCTGGACCCCGCGGAGCCCCCGAGCATTTCAGCGCTGACAGTTCCGTGCAGTTCGCCGAGGGGGAAGGGGAGAGGGAGGAAGGCTGGACCCCCATCAGCGGGGGGGGGCATTCCAGGGGCGGTGAGTGACCTTCTCAAGTAACAGAGCGACTTGCCAGCACCAGGACGAGCCTTGATCTCTGGCACCTCAGATTCTCGATACTTGACTCGCCTTCTGCATAAACTCCTTGCGGTGCTGGGCTCAATAACGAGGACACGTCTCGTCCGGCTGCCAAGTGAGATCCCACGCGTCACTGAGTCACTCCCGTGTTACAAGTCCGGCTTCCTTCCTCTGTGACAGCGTGTCCCTCCGCCTGGCCCTGCTGACCGTTGTACGTGGTTGTCAATCTTATCAAACGAGCAAATGCATCTCCAGGGAGGGGCTTGGTGGCAGCTGCACCCTGAGTCGAGTCTTCCCCGGGTAATGTCTTCTGTGGCCCACGTGCCTGGGACAGGCCGCCAAGGTCGCCTTGACCTCGTTTGTTGACTGGCTTCCGGTGCTGACGTCCCACTGTCCCGAGACAGACGCCTTACCTCAGACACACACGCTGGCCCATCCGAAGCCACCAGCGTCACCCCCTCTTCACTGGAGCTTTGGCTGCCGGGCGTCCGGGTGTCATCAGCACGGGCAGTGCTGAGAGCAAAGGAGATGCTAGACATGATAAAAATACGGAAGTTTTGCAATATTTATGTAGTGGCCAACAGGATAATCACGTTGCATTGCAGCATCTACAAAACAGTTCTTTTATTTTATTTTTTTTAATTTCTTTTTTTTTTAATTTTTTACTTATGATAGTCACAGAGAAGAGAGAGAGGCAGAGACATAGGCAGAGGGAGAAGCAGGCTCCATGCACCGGGAGCCTGATGTGGGATTCGATCCCGGGTCTCCAGGATCGCTCCCTGGGCCAAAGGCAGGCGCTAAACCACTGCGCCACCCAAGGATCCCCAAAACAGTTCTTTTAATGAATAAGTCTGGATAGTAAAATTCTTGTCGGGGCACCCAGGCGGCTCAGTCGGTTACGTGTCTGCCTTCGGCTCAGGTCATGACCCCGGGGTCCTGGGATCGAGTCCCACGTGGGGCTCTCTGCTCAGCGGGGAGCCTGCTTCTCCCTCTCCCTCTGCTCGTGCTCTCTCTCCCTCTCAAATAAATAAAATATATATATTTTTAAAAAGTAACATTCCTGTCAAAAATAACACGTCCGCACTCATTAAAGCAAAACAAAACGTCTGCACATTGGCGATCTGAATACTAAACCGGTGTCGCAAGCACGTTGCCGGTGACATGCATCCAGGCCCGTGCTCGTGTTCGCCGCCAGCTCCCTCTCTTTCCGTGAGTGCATCTTTTCTCTTTTATCTCTTCATCTCATTGTAAAAACGGCAATCTTCTTCAGATCTTGTTTGTGGTTAATATTTGAAATTGCAGATGCTTCACCTGAGTCTTCTGCGTCGATCCCAGTGTGCTTCCTTGAGCAACTAGTCTCTGTGTCTATGCTGGGGGATAAGGAAGCCCAGAATACTTATGCTAAAGGAAGGCGAATCTTAATCATATTTTTCATATACAAATATGCCAATATTTCAGGCCAAATGTTTTCATAGGTACTATCTTTCTGCCTCCTTTCAGGGTACATTTCTTTGGCAAATATATTTGTAAGAAAACTTGTCAAAGAAATTGCATTCATGATTTATTTGAACGTTGCACCGTATTTAGATCCTGCAAAAGTGTGTGGCTTCTCAACTGAATTCCATTCTGGTACGGAGTATAACTTCATCCAATTAAAAATGAGGATTCCCTCAGAAGGTTTTTTTCCCCCACACATTGAGATGTACCAAAGCACAGCATGTGGAATTTCAAAAATAAATCTTGTACGTGGTTGTCACTCTTATCAATTTAATGGCTCAGGACTTTCTTTGACTTTGGCCCATTTACGTTTAATGAAATTGCTGATAAAATTGATTTTAATCTTGCTGCTTCTTCTGTGCCATCTGTTTTGCTCCTTTATTCCTTTTCACTGTCTTTTAAAAATATTACTCACCAAGTGCTTTTTATGATGGTTAATTTCAAAGATACTTAGACTACATTTTTGTGTTTTCCTTTTAGGAGGTTGCCTGGAGATCGTAATACGCATCCTCATCCTTGATTTATCCCGTGACATAGAACATTTACCACATCCAAAAAGCAAACAAGCACAGCAGCCGGGGCATGTCCTGGGGGTTCCAGAGACCCTGCTGCAGGGAAGGTAGTTGAGGGCAGCGTCCAGCATCCGACTGACACCAGGATCTTGTGCCCAGGCTGCACCCAGCCAGGGAGGGCTCATGGAGGAGGGTCATGTCATCTCCCTCCGGGGCACAGGATTCCTTTGACAGGCCGTCTGGGTGCCCAGCTGACAGGCTGTGTCACAGTCCAGGCCCCTCCTACGTGTCCTTCCCTTCCTGGCTCTGTCACGGGGATCAAACCAGCATCACGACTGAGGGCCCTGCTGCCTGGCTCCTCTGTCCTTCACAGCTGTCCCTCGTGAATCTTCTGCAAATCTTAGTTCTGGTGTCTGCCTCCTGGTCCCAGCACGGACAACAGGAGAGGCTCCCAGGAATGTAATTCCACTTGTGTCCTGCTCTTCCTCCAACCCTTCCTCTGTCGTGTAAGCCTGACAAACATAGAAGTTACTGTTGCCTTAGACAACTAATATTCTCTGCTATTTACATACAATATTCGTCTTTTCTGTGGGCCGGGGGTTGGGGTGACTGGGTGATGGGCACTGAGGGAGGCACTTGGTGGGATGAGCACTGGGTGTTATGCTATATGTTGGCAAATTGAACTCCAATAAAAAAAAAAAATCAAAACCTGAAAAAAAATCGTCTTTTCTCTGGTTCTTTCTTTCTTTCTTTTTAAATATTTTATTCAAATTCAATTTGCCAACATGTAGTAGAACACCCGGTGCTCCTCCCATCAAGTGTCCTCCTTAGTGCCCATCAGCCAGTCCCCCCGTCCCCCTGCCCACCTCCCCTTCCACTACCCTTTGTGTGTTTCCCGGAGTTAGGAGTCTCTCATGGTTTGTCTTCCTCTCTAATTTCCCCCCTTTTCCTTTCTTTTTGCAGTTCTTATTTCTAGCTCGGATTGTCTTCCTTCAGTCTGAAGAACTTCTTTTAGTATTTCTCGAAGTGTGGGTCTACTGACAATGAATTCTCTTTGCTCTTATTTTTCCGAAAATGTCATAAATTTTACCCTCACTTTGGAAAGACTCATGTATATAGATTTTTAGGTTGGCAGGATTTCCTCCCCCCACCCCTGACCCTCTCATTTAATAATATGATTCCATGGTCATTCAGCTTCCATTAGAGTATTTACTATTATTCCGTCACTCTCAGATTCTGCTCTTTTTCTTTTTTTCCTTTTATTTCTCTGTTCTATCTTGGGTATTTTCTATCAATTTATCTGTCCTCTGCACTGTTGAGCATATTTTTAAATCCATTACATAAATTTCTCATTTTAGGTATTGTGTTTTTTATTTCTAGAATGTCTGTCTGATTAAAAAAAAAAAGATTTCTGTTCTCTGTTGAAATACTCCATCCTCAGGATCCCTGGGTGGCTCAGCAGTTGAGCGCCTGCCTTTGGCTCAGGGTCTGATCCCAGAGTCTTGGGATCCAGTCCCACATTGGGCTCCTTGCAGGGAGCCTGCTTCTTCCTCTGCTTGTGTCTCTCATGAATAAATAAATAAAATCTTAAAAAAAAAAAAATACTCCATCCTCCACCTTGAGTATCTACCCCCTGTTTTACACATTAATTATATCTATACAATTAATCATAACATATAACCAATTAGGTTAAAAACCTTGTCTGATATCTGAATCACTGGTGAGTTTGATTTTCTTGTCTGTGGATAAAAAAAGACTTCGAGGATGACATTATTTTCCTTTAAAGAGTTGAAATTTTATAGCATACTCTCTCATATTTCAAGGATTGTATACCTTCTAGTTTCTTCCTGATTTGGCCTCTCTCCAATACCTTGAAAAAGTTCATTATAAACTGATTTTTTTTTAGCTTTTATAATTACTACTGGCAGGAGAATCAGAGCAATAAAAGCTACTATTTTATTTATTTGGATTCCGTGATTGAAACTCCCCCTTTCCTCCCCCTTTCCTTTTTTTTTTCTAGTTGAGTTTCAACACCTTCCTATTTATGGCTTTGTTTTGAATAATTGTGCTTGACAAAATCCTCAAAAACTAAAGTTCTTTGACACTCTCCTCAGTTAATACCTCAACTAAAGATTTCAAATGTCATTTTTAAAATAAAGTGCTATCAATAACATTGTAGGACGTTAGGTTCTGCAGAACTCATATATTTCTAAAGTATAATTCATGGTAGGTACTGCAGAAAGAAAAAAGTGCAGCCTTGATACATGCATTTTTTATTCAACACGAGCTTAACCACTAAAGTTCTATAGTTCAGCTATTCTGTGTGTGTGCATGTGTACACACGTCCTATGTATACCTATATAATACCATAAAATACGATGGCTGTAGCTTCCATTATGGTTGGTAGACCATCATAGCTCATTCGACAAAATTATGCATTATATTTGCACCATAACCAAAGCCAGGTTCCTATCCTAAGCTCCTTAATTTAGCAAGAACGTTGCTTTACCACCAAACAGTGTCACCATTGCAAACAACTAGCTTTATTACAATGTTCAGCTTTTTTTTTTTATAAAATCATTTTTTTAAACATTTTTTTTAATTTATTTATGATAGTCACAGAGAGAGAGAGAGAGAGGCAGAGACACAGGCAGAGGGAGAAGCAGGCTCCATGCACCGGGAGCCCGACATGGGATTCGATCCCAGGTCTCCAGGATCGCGCCCTGGGCCAAAGGCAGGTGCCAAACCGCTGCGCCACCCAGGGATCCCTCAGCTTTTTGACTGAATTGCATTCACAGGAATAAATGTTTACTTTTTAAAAGGATGAATATCTGAAGGCTTTTCTTTGATTCTACGAATTAATTTTTTTTTGTTTTTTTGTTTTTGTTTAACTGGAATCCTGTGTTGCAGTGAGCACACCGGGTTTGCTGCTTGTAGCACCCAATGGCACTAATTAGATGGTCTGTGGAGCCACCTCTGCTAGCTGAGCCGTCAGGAGCAACTCTCACCCCACTCGCCCTGCACGCGTGCGAAGCCTAGAGTTTGGGGTGAGCGAAACACATTAGAAGAAAAACTAACTGATCTAAATGAAAAGTCAGGCTTCCCAGAGTACGCAAACCCACCTTTTGTATATGCACGTGTGACATTATGATTTTTGGTCAGAGTTTTATGTGAAGTACAACTTAGTTTTTAAAGTAGATGTGGCCATTTTTCTGGCAGATTTGTATCTCCTCATTTTTGTGAGTTCTGGGCTACCACCGAGGTCCCATGGTGGTAAGATGCTGATACAGATTTTAGGCAGTTTACATGCTTATTATCCACTTAGTTGAGAAACAAATGAGGTAGAGTTTTTCATTAATTGTGTACTTTTTAAGGCTTATTGTGTTAAAAGTGACAGGGGACAGCCCGATGCTTGTCCCGCGGAGTCAAGAATGAGTCTCCAGCGACAGGAAGTGAGCAAAGCGACAGAGGTTTGTCAAGCAGAGATGCAGGGAGAGCTCCCGGGAGGGAGATGGGACCCCCCGGGGCTGCGTCCGGGGGTGCTTGGAGTCCCTTTTGTAGGGATGGGGCAGGGAACCTGCTAAATGTCTGGTCAGGGTCGGGGGGGGTCGTGAGGATCCCACTCTACTCGGAATAAACACGGGGACTCGCACAAACTGCATTCCCTCTGCACAGCCTGAGCAAGCTGCTCCCACCCTCAGGTTAGTCTCTCCTGCACAACATCCTCTGTGTCTGGGGTTCTGGGCCCCTGCGAGCGCTGAAGGGGGGGGCTCCCAACGTCGCGGGGCTGGGGAGCCACGTTTATTTTTCTCTCTGTTTTTGCTGTCTCCTGTCTGCTTCCTTGGGATCGGACGGAGCCTGAGCCTGGGCCTGTGCCTCCCCTCCCCGCTGTCCCCGGCCGCCCAGGCTCACGCCTCTGTCAAAAGGATGTCTGGCAAATTTGAAAGACATTACCAAATACTAAATTAGATACGTTGTCAACATTCACTCCACGCAGAGCAAAGCCGTGGGAGCAAGGGCCGTAGGCTTTCAGTCCCCAGCAGCACTCGGCCCAGCCCCTTACATCCCTGCCGGGGTGTGTCAACTTCCTGGGGCTGCCTGACAAATCACCACCGACCAAGGAGGGTGATTTGTTCCCTCACCCTTCAGGAGGCCAGAGGTCTGCAGTCGTGGCGTCTGCGGGCTGGCTTCTTCTGGAGGCTCCGAGGGAGAACGTGGCCTGCCCTCCTAGCCTCCCGGGGCTGCCGGCAATGCTGCGTCCCTGCTTCAGGAGGCATCCCTGCCATCTCTGCCTGTCTTCGTGGGTTCTCCTGTGTGTCCCTATGTCCTGACCTCCGCTCTGTTCCCTCGTAGGGGCTTCTGCATTGGCTCCAGGGTCCCCAACTCCAGCATGACCTCATCGTAACTTAGCGACAGGCAGCCCCTGGCCCTGGGCTCCTCACGGTCCACAGCGAGGACCACAGGTCGGCGCACAGGTGTGCGGGTCACCAGGGCCACCAGGGCAGCCGCTCACACCCAGCACAGCGGCACTTGGCAGATGTGCGGGCCCGCGTGCCGTCCCTGAAAGGGGCTTTGAGGAAACCCCAGAGCTGGACAGGAAACCAGGTTCTATTCAGGAAGTGTTGCAACAGGGGGAAGAGCCCTCGGGCAGAGCAAGGGGGCCCCGGGGGGATTTCTAGCCAAGGAGCAGGTGTGGGGGCTGAGTGTGTAGGGAATCACTGGAGGAAACACCAGCTCGAGGGTCCTGGCTCACCCAGCTGCCGGGACCCCCACTGGAGGTGGGCCTGGAGATCGGGCGCTCCTGGGGTGGCGGGGTGCAGCAGATGCCAGTTGTGGAGGGTGGGGGACGCACCCTGAGCTAACTGAGCGGGATTCTTGAGGACACTGGGCGATGCCGGGACCGGGCGCCCACCAGGGGAGGCGGGTCCGAGGCGCCTACCTCGGGTGGAGGACGGGGCCAGTCGGGGGTGTTGGCCGCCACCGCCTAGACAGGTCTGAGGGCACAGGGCAGGCGAAGGCGGGTCACTTCCGACCCGGTGGCCACGCGGGAGGACTCCGTGCGCCACCGCCTGCTGACCTCCGCCCTCCACCATCTCTGCTTCGCGCTGTCCACCGGCCCCGGGGGTGCTCAGTGAACACCTCATCCAGCTGTGTCCCCAGGAGGAGACCCGGGGCCAGTGCCTCGCTGCCGAGAGGTCACCGTGGCTGTGCCGTCCGTCGTGCCCGCACCTCCACACTGCTCGGCCCCCTACTCAGGGCTGCCCTGGATGGAATGTTCTTCGGCCGCACTATGCTCGCCTCTTAGTTCTCCCTCCGTGCGGTGAGGCCAGCCCCCGCCCACCCTGTCACCTCCTCCAGGGCCGGCCTCCTACACAGCCCCGCACACCCCACCTGGGCACTCGACTGGGAAACCCACCAAGCCGGGCCCACTCGTGGTCTCCACCCTCCCTGGGGCATCGGGCTCCTGCCTGCCCGTAGAGGACACCCACGGCACGTGTCCACCAAGGCCGGCCCCCGCCACGGCTCCGCTTGGGGATGGATGGACGAGAGGGTCGCATTCCCTGCTTGGGCGATGCCGTCACTCATGGCTGCGGGGCTCCCACGCGTGGCCTTTCTGGGCTCTTTCCAGCTGACGGCCTGGCCCTCCTCCTGCCCCAGGACCAGAGCCCCCACCCACGGACACGAGCGTTCCAGAGCAGGGGCCCCGTGGGGCGCAGCACAGGGGCTCTGGGGCAGGTGGAGACGGTGATGCTGGATTCCTACTAAATCGAGCAGACGGGCCTTGAGCGACAGGAGCACCACCGACTGGAAGGGTAAAGACTTGGGACCATCCCAACATCCCCGGGTGGCCCGGTGGGATCCCTCCCCCTGCTTCTCACTTCTGTGTGCGGAACCGCCCTCAGGATGCCCGACGAGCGTCACCAGCCCACAACCCCATCCTTCCAACAGCTCTCAGGAGGAGGGGATGACTGCGACCCCATTTCACAGATGGAGAAACAGAGGCACAGGGCGCAAGCGAGCCCCTGCGGAAGTCCATGCCTGACCCCGGCGCCTGCAGCCCGCACGCCCGTCTCCTGTGCTGGGTGGTGACCCGGCTCCCCTGCGCAGGGCCTGGGAACATCTCGTGGGCGGAGGCAGCCCTGCTGTTTGCGATAGTGGACCCCAGGCTGCTGTCAAGGAAAATCCGGAAAGCTCGCTGGCTCAGCAGGGTGAAACGCAGCTCTTGCCCTGTGAAGCCCGGCAGCGGCGGCAGGGTGCCCTGTGCCTCCAAGCTCTCCCCGCCACCTTTGTGTCCTGGCTTCCACGTCGTCATGACCCCAGGCCCCACCTGCAGCTGTGGGAGGAGGTTGTCATTTCTGCTCACACTCATTGGCTATAAGCCCCATGGCTGCTCCCAATCTCAAGGGGGTGGGAAGTGTGGGACCCGATGGGGGTCCGGTGTGTGGACCTTGGGCGCCTCTTTACCCTTTCCCCGATTATCAGCCTGGGCCACAAAATGGTGCAGAGGGCATTCTGGGAATCGGGGGTAGACCCGCCTCTTGGATCCGTGTGGGGGGCCTGTGGGCTCACTGCTTTCCTCCGTGTGGGGGTGGGACTCAGGGCCGCCTCAATACTTTCTCTTGGGGGGTTCTGGGACAGGTCTCTCCCATTTACACTCTGCCCTCCCGTCCATCCAGCAAGATGACATAAGATGTCAAGACCTAGATTTGGGGGGCCCCTGGGGGGCTCAGTCGGTTAAGTGTCTGCCTTCGGTGCAGGTCGTAATCTCAGGGTCCTGGGATTGAGCCTCAAATGGGGCTCCCTGCTCAGTGGGGAGTCTGCTTCTCCTCCCTCTACCCCTCCCTCCTGATCATTTCTCTCTCTCTCTCTATCTCTGTGCCTCTGTCTCCTTCAAATAAATAAATAAATAAGATATTTTAAAAAATCCAGGTTTGGGGTCTGGTGTGAGGCCAGGCTTCTAGGCCAGCATATGCTGCAGCTCATCTCACCAGCACGTCCTGTAGTTGGAGAGTCGGGGCCAGAACCCGGCCGACGAAGCGCTCCCCTGTTACGGCCCAGGGCGCATCCCTCTCCTGGGGACCTCGACTGGAAATAGCAATGATCATAATGACAGCCAAGCCTCCTGCAGGGCCTTCTGCCCCAGGCAGCCTTCTAAAAACCTACATGCATTGCCTTCCTTAACCGTCCTAACAATCGTATGGTAAGTACTAGTATAAGCTCCGTTTTACAGATGGAGAAACCACAGACAAACAGTTGGCTTTGGGCTGTAGGGGCACAGCCTGTTCACGTAACTGGTAAGCCACACGGAGTGAGGTTTGGGCTCAGGTGGTTTGGCTGCGGGGCCCACACTCATCCCATGGATCCCCCGAGACCCTGCAAATAACATCACAGAACAGGAAAAAGAATTCCTCCTTCACTCCTACCAACCACCCTAACAAAGTATTCCTGGGGCTCAGCTCACACCCGTCAAAGGGCATTGTCTTGACTATTTCTGGAAATGCCAGGTGACGCTCCTCCTTGTTTCTGGAGCTGGCCTGTGAATGAATCCCTACACGTCAAGGATGGTTTGATCCCTGTGAGTCTCCTGTTATAGACAGCTGCGTCTCTCCCCAGGAGCTGGGTTCTTGCCCACTCCTGGGGCCCGGCTGTGCTCCTTGGGCCAGAGCAAGGACCTGAGGACAAGCTGTGTGACCTGTGGTTCTGGAACGTGCATGGGGGAGCGCGTCACAGTGGACGACCCGTGGGGCGGGAAGATGGGCCAGGGCCCCAGGGTGGAGGACGCAGCAGAAAGCAGGGTCTTGGCTGTGGCATTTATGCAGAGCAAGTCACAAGCAGGTGGCTTTGTCTGCCAGCTCTGAACTTGAGGTACATTTCCATCGGCTAACCGTTATTTCTACAAGTTTATATTGGCTGCAAACATTTAACAAATTTGGAAATTCTGGCTTGACAGATGAGAAGGTCCCGCCACATTGGGCTCACTGTTCCATTGCACAAAGTTAGCTGGAGCGGGGTGGCCCTCTGGTGCGGCCTGTGCATCAACAGCCCTGCCTCCCTTCCGTGCAGACGCTGGCGTCTGTGGTCCTCCCTATGGACCAAACCAGGTATTTTCTGCAAAGCGGTTCTCAGATTTCTAATACAGATTCGTGCATTTGGGTTTTTGTGATCCGTCTTCTCTAGATTTGATTGATAACGGACGTCGTAATTATGCAGATCCTGGTTTACCGGGAAGGAAGAGGGACTGTTTTTGGAAACTGTGAAAATTTGGACTTTAAGCGTATTTTCATGGAGCTCGAGGCGTCTGTGTTCCATTTTAAATCTGCAGTTAGCTAAGTCTCGAAAACTCAGGCACCTCTCCCTGGATGTCGTTGCTCAGCTCCCCGTCACCTGTGCTCACCGCCCTGCAGGAAGAGGCGGCGTCAGATGCTCACACTTGCCACAGGGACGCAGTTCAGAGAGCCGCTGGCCTCACCAAAGCATTTTCAGGTGACGTAAGATCCAGGGAAGCTTTCGGTAAGCAGGTTCTAGTGTGTTCTAGGGTCCATTTATAGCTCTGGCAATGCTGGTTCTGTTGGCACACACGCCTGTGGTGCCTCTGAGGGCACCTGAGCCTTTCCAGGCCGCAAGTACCAGGAGAGCTTGGTCCGAGGACCCCGGACATGGGAGGGGAAGGCTGGCCTCTGCCCAAGGGCCGGGGCATTGAGGAGAGAGCACAACGGGAGAGCAGTCCCCGGGCCACCTCCAGGTGGTGGCCGACCAAAGACCGCTGAGGTGCCTCCCAGCCACTGTGACCCCGAGGGGCCACGTGACGTGTCAGGCAATGACCGGGGGCAGGGAGCCCAGGCTCTTCCCGTGGGCCACATCTCTCTCACCCTCCCTGGGGGGCGGGGTGACTCAGGAGATGCTGTCTGTGCTCCAGGGCATCTTTCAGGGGCCCCTGACCTAGGAGAGAGGCCGGGGCGTCTGTAGCTGGGTGCTCACACCTGCTGTCCCCCCAGTCGGAGCTCGGGAAAACACGGACTGTGCATGGGGGCTGGGGGAAGCAGGCATACACGTGTGTGCGCGCGTGTCCTCTGTGGCCACAGCCAGACACGCCAATGACTGAGCTCCCCCCGGCCGTGGGATGCCACCCCTGGGTGCTGTGAGGACAGCGAGCCTCTGCACGTCCAAGATGTAAGGGCAGCTGGCGATCAGGGCACCGGGGCCCTGTCCTTCCCCCAGGCTCCAAGGGGCTCACCCAGGGCCACGCACGAGGGCCTCCAGTGCCCGAGTCCCTCCCCTGACCCGGACTGCCTCGTTGTCCGGCACGCAGACCGCTGCGCCGACATGCAGATCTCCCTTTGTCCTCTGTTGGGGGCGGCGTGTGTGATTTATGGGCTGCCTGGCAGCCGGCAGCCGCCCCGCAGGACGAGGGTGTCCCCTGTGGGCTCGCGGGAGGGACCAACGTGTAATCGCACCCGTTAGAGCCTTGCCGGGTGCACAGTCCTCCGCCTGCGGCCACGGCCCGCCCTGCGCGCTCACCTTCCTTCGGGCCTCTGAAGGGGGCGAGGCCGGGTCTGAGCCCCAGTGCGAGGCCCTTCGATGGCCCAGAGGTTTTGGCCACGTCACGTCTCGCCTGGAGCGCGCTGGGGTGCCTGGCGCTGTGGGGGGATGGGCTCTGGAGCTGACTCGGGGGGCTGCGAGCATCTGGGGGTGATGGAAATGTCGTAGCTGGCAGGTGGCAGTGCTTTCGCAAGTCTGTGCTTCTACCCGAGGTCGTGGAATTAGGATGGCGAGCTGCGCGGCGTGTGACTTGCGCCTCAGTCCATCTTCCAGCGCTGCGGGGTCCTGGCCGACAGTCAGCCAGCAGACTCCGCCTCCGCTCTCACAATGCCCAGCCTCGGTGTCCCCACCCGTGACGTGAGGTTGGGATCTCCAGAGATCCAGGCGCCCTGCAGTCCCGGGTCCCACAGCCGGCCGGCGTCAGGGTCGGGGTGGCCGGGGCTGGGGGGCTCCCGGGCTGCTGCTCCCAAGCTGCGGCTGGCGTCCTCGGGTTTGGGGTGCCCCGTGCTGGATGGCGCCTGGGTCAGCCCACGCCCGGCGCTATGTCTGCTCGGCAGCATCTTGTCCACCCTCTGAAGCCTCAGGGCCGATGGGATGGTGCCAATCCAGCCTCGGTTTCCCCGAATGCATCCGTCCTGTGTTCAAACAACGTGTTAGGAGTGCAGCTGTGTGTCGGGACTTGCGGGGTTGCCGTGATTCCTGAGCGTGGGCTGTCGCCAGCGTGGCCGAGCAGGCGGGGGCCCTGGGTGTGCAGACCTGTCCCCCCAGCTCCATCACGGACTGTGCAACCCCGCCGTCCCGAGGGTGCAACCAGGACTCGGAAGACGCAGCAGGCGGGGAAGAGCGCAGGCCACACTGTCCACGGCTCCTGCCGAGATGCCACCTCAGCCCAGGGACCCCAGCAGAGGCCTGGGAAACCCCAGATGTCAGGGTGCGGGGATGAGGGGGCCGGGGGTGACATCGAGAGATGGCCCTATGACCCGGCGGGCTAATTTAAATGCTGACGTCAGATGGGGAACCTCAGCCCGGTGGCTGGGAGTCTGGAGCAAGGCCCAAGCGGGACGGAGGGACGGAGGAACAAAGGCGCCACGTTTCCCTGGCACGTGAGTGTGGTGGGAATCAATTTGCATCCCCCTCCCCCCCCACACGTGTAATATGAATATTCAGCGACAAAAGGTGTTGGGGTAAAATTAATTGATTCTGACTCATTTGAAGCCTCCCTCCCCCCTGCCCCCCGTTGACAATATCTGCCGCGGGTTTTCCTTTGGCAACACACTTGGGGTTTATCTTTGCCAATGGCCGACGTGAAAGCACAGCAACGTGCAAACACGGGCATGCGCTCGGCGCGCACCTGCAGGAGGAGGGGCCGGTGCAAGCCCCCCAGCCGGGCCCTGGGCTCGCACCCCGACTCCGGCCGCCTGCCCGGTCAGCCCCAGTTGCTGACCTCTGGGGGGCGGGCCCCTCCCCTCCCCTCCCCTCCCCACCCCTCCTCTCCCCTCCCCTCGCAGGCAGCAGGGCTTGTGAGCCCCGATTCCTGTTTTCTCTCGGGAGTGCCAAGAAAACGTCACCTACGGCATCTGCCCACTGTTCCTTTTGCTTGAACTGGCTGCCCCAGCAGGAGAGACGGGGGCGGGCCGGGCGAAGGCAGCATCAGGGGAGCGGGGAGGGGGAGGCCCACGCCCGCAGCGCCCACCCCGGGGAAGGGGCCTCCAAGGGCTCCCCGCTTGGTCACGAGGGGCCGTCGTGCTGAGCTCCCTGCCGCCCCCGACGCTGCTGCTCCCACCTGGCCCAGAGTTAGAGCCTCCAGGCGCTGACCCAACCGACGTCTGCGAGCTTAGCAAGGGGCTGCTGTGTCCTGCCCTGCCCTCACGCGGCTCCCGGGCGCACTCGAGAGGACGCCTGACGCTAACAGTGTGTCGCGGTGGAGGTACAGGGCCCGGGACACGCTGGCCTCCGGGGCTCCTGTGGGCGCGGCTGACGGGCGCCACCTGCCCCGCGCCCAAACCAAGGGCTCTCGGGAAGAAAGCAGCGCCTGGCCCCTCGCGCCGGCACCGGGCACCCCGACCGCAGCCGCCCCAGCCGCAGCCACATCTGCAGCCAAACCCCCGGAACCCTCGTCTGCGAGCCGCCAGACGCGGTGCGGGGGGTGGAGCCTGCCCACGCGAGGTGACTCGGCCCAGCGGAGGTCAGCGCCCTGGGCTCTCGGGCGAGAGGACAGGCGAGGATGCTGAGCTGCACACAGAAGGCGCTCAATAAATGCGCGGGGAGCCTGAGCCTGTGAGACGGCGTGACAGGTGCTCTAGGCCACACCGCCCCTGCATTCGGTGGATTAACATGACAACCCTCAGTTGCAGAGTTGATTAATCACTGATCTGGTCGGAGACAGAGAGACGCAGAGACAGAGACATGGAGACACAGAGCGAGGTGGAGACAGAGAGGAAGGGAGGGGACGCAGGAGGCAGCGGGAGAGCAGGGCCGGGCTGTCCTGCCGTCTGGGGGAGGGAAGCACCATCACGGGGCCAAGTTGGGAGGTGGGGAGACGTCCCTGGGCCCCAAGGCCCCACTCCTGGGGGCCCGGGGTCGCCGGGGGGCAGCAGGGGCAGGCCAGGGGGACAGCTCGCCCCAGGGCGGGGGACAGAAGTGCTGTGTGTTGCGGTGGGCGGGGACCCTGAGGCTCCAGAGCACACCCCAGGGCCACTTCTCGCGCCTGAGGTTGGTCTCCTGACGTGGAGGTGGGCGTGGGGGCTGCACGTCCTCCCTCGCGGGAGCTGCTGCGCTGCCGGGGGTCCCGGGGCCTCCACCCCCAGGGTTGGCTCCAGGCCCAGGCTCCCTCCAGATGCTGGCCAGTTCCGTCCCCTGCCGCCCACGGCGGTGCGTGTGACCTGCAGGGATGACGGGGCCGTCTCGTCTCCACAGGCCCCTCCTTTCCACCCCCGGACACCCCCAGTCCTAGGGGACATGCCTCACTTTCATTCCTTGGAGCCTCGAAGGGAGAAGCTCACACGCAGAAGGAAGGTGTCAATGATGAAGGCCTCCCTGGACGGGGACGAGGGCCCCGCGTGCCCCACGGACGCGTGCGGACCAGGAGGTCTCCGCCCCAGCAGCTCTACTGTCCCTGGAGCCACAGAGCGGGGGCTGCCGTCCGTCCGTCGCTGGCCAGGTCGCCGCCGTCTGCACTGGGCCCGGGGGAAGCACGAGGGGGCTTGGGCAGAGTCCACGCCGACCTCTTAACTTGCTACCTGGTGCAGCGGGAACCCCCGGGGCTCCTCTGTGGCCCAGGCGGACAGTCGTCCAGGGTCCTCAGAGAGCGGGGCTGTACCCCCGGGGGCCGCAGGCAACGCCACGGAGAATCCTGAGCAGAAACGTCGGCCAACGCCAAGTGCTCTGTGCAGAGCTGGAGGCTTCGGGGGGAGGGAGGGGGTCTGGAAGGCCCCCAGTGCTGGGCCCTCGGGGCTGGAGACTCCTGCCCCATCCCGGGGGTTCTGGGAGGTCCCCAGTGCTGGGCCCTCGCGGCTGCAGACTCCTGCCCCATCCCAGGGGTTCTGGGAGGTCCCCAGGGCTGGATCCTTGGGGCTGTGGACTCCTACCCCATCCCGGGGGGTTCTGGGAGGTCCCCAGGGCTGGATCCTCGGGGCTGTGGACTCCTACCCCATCCCGGGGGGTTCTGGGAGGTCCCCAGGGCTGGGTCCTCGGGGCTGTGGACTCCTACCCCATCCCGGGGGGTTCTGGGAGGTCCCCAGTGCTGGGTCCTTGGGGCTGCAGACTCCTGCCCCGCCCCGGGGCTTCTGGGAGGTCCCCAGTGCTGGGTCCTGGGGGCTGCGGACTCCTGCCCCGTCCTGGGGGCCCCGGGTGTGGAAGAGGAAGAGCCGCCGGGCCTGGCGGTGGAGACTCGGATCCGAGCTGGGGTCCCTCCGCCAGACTCTCCTTCCCTACAATCTGTCATTTGGCCAAAGAGAAGCTCGAGCCGATCAGGAGCAGCCTGCAGAGCTGTCTGGTGCTGGCGCGTTCCGGGCTCCGCCATACGGCCCTTTGTCCCTCCACGACGAGCTTCCTGCCGCTGCCATCTGACGGGCCCCTCAGCTGGCGGGGTTTCCACCTCGAGTCTCTCCTCACGGGCTCCTTTTTCTGATAAAAATAGCGTGGTTCCATCCAGACTCTGCTCTGGCTTCTGCAGATGATCTAGGTTTTAAAACTTTTCTATGTGTTCTGCTTTCTTTTCCGTTTATTTCCGGGCCCCCTTGTCTGCGTGGATCTGGAAATGTCTTTTTCGGTCACCGCGCAGCCACCCACCTGCCGGGTGGGGAACGGAGTGTGTGCGGCGAGCACGACCCCACAGCTCGCTGCCACAGACCGCTTCTTGCTCACTGGCTGTCCACCTCGGGGGTCGGGCCGGCCTTCCTTCCTGGGGCTCCGCACCCCCGAAGCTGGGCGGGCACTCTACGTTCAGCTGGCGGGAAGGACACAGCAGCTCCCTGCTGCTGCAAAGCAGGTCACCCCCAAACTTAGCGGCCTCAGAGACATTCTTTATCCCCCAGAAACCCGTGAGCTTGGGAGCCCCTGTCCTGTGTGGTCCCCGAGGCCGTAGCCCAGCCGCCAGCAGGGTCGTCGGTGTCCCGGAGGGTGCAGGACGTTCCACCCGCAAGCTCCTTCACGTGGCTGCGGGGGGCATTCAGATCCCCGGAGCCTGTTCTCCTCCCTCAGTGGCTGTGGTCAGGCCTGCTCAGTCCTGGCCACCGGGCCTCTCCGCAGGCAGCTCGCAACCTGGCGGTGGCGACGTGGACATGAGCCAAGGGAAGACGGCGCCGCGGCGGACGCTCTCCATCTCGGGGCCTGCGGTTCCAGAAGCAAAATCAGGAAGTCTGCAGGACGTGAGATCTCTGCTTCCACCAAGCCGGTCCTTCCCAGAGGCTGCGAGCGCTGCCCTGTTCCCTCCTGCTGGGACCGGGGAGCGGGACAGGGAAGGGGAGTCAGAAGGACAGAGACGGGAGCGCGTGTCCTTCAGAGAACGTGCGTGAATCTGATTCCCTCGACCGGACGGTGAAGGCCTGGGGCAGCGGCGACATGGGGATTGTGCCCTGCAAACACCTGGAGCCGCCCCGTGCGGTCCCCGCCGTCAGCTGGGGCTGGGTGGGCCTCACGTGCTCCTGCGGACACGAGGACACCGCAGGGTGAGCACCGGCCCAGGCCGCGGCCCCCGGGAGCTGGAGCAGCGCCAGGGCCGGGGCTGTCTGGGAAGGTCGTCCCCAGACGGGGTCTCGTGGGCACGGCCAGCGGGGAAAGCACCTAGGCTGCACGCACTCCCCACGGTGGGTCGGTGCTTCCCCTCAGGATTCCAGTCCCCACATGCTTCCAGAATTTTCCAGGTGGAGTCTCCTTCCTCTGTTCTTGAAACTCGAGACCTGGTGGCCGCCTCACTAAAGCGCACGCCGTGTCGGGGATCCTGCATGGCCTCCAGGGCCAGGAAGTTTCCCTCGGCCTGTCAATCTCTTGAGACCCTTGTCACCCGCCGCCATGTCGTGAGGAAGCCCAGGCCAACGGAGAGGCCGGGCGCTCGGGTGTGGCAGCAGAGAGCTCCGCGTGGGTCCCTAGTCCCGGAGCATCAACCACCCACGTGTGAGCGAGTGAGGCCTCAGGGGACCCCACACTCCCACCTTCCAGGGCACAGGGAGGGGCTGCCCCACACATCCGCACCCAAGTCACGGGCGCGTGAGCAGGGTAAGTGTTGCCTGGGCACGTGCAGCATTGAGTGGCTGTGACAAGGGACTCCCTGTGCATCGCTCATGGGAAACGCTTATGAAATGTGTGGCAGGAACCAAGGGAGGACACCTGCTCTGTGGGACTGGCGACAGTAAGCCGGGGAAATGCCAGAGAACACCAAACAAAAGCAGATTTAGCTTAGAATAATTGTCCTGCGGCCTCACGGTCTGGCCAGCACCTGCTGGAAGGCCACGTCGTCGGGCTTTGCTCCAGGCGTGACGGTAAGATGCGAGACGCGTGACTGTGCAGAGGACGAGTGCGTGGAAGTGCATCCACGAAACCCGCTGCCGAGTGCCTGCCGCTTGGCACGTGGACTCTCAGATGCTGCACGACCCGTTCTCTGCAAAGGGGGCTCGTGTCCAGCTCGACATGGCTGGCGTCAGCGCCCTCAGGAGGCACCGAATGAAGTGGTGGGGCTCATGGGGACAGACCCTGCCACCCACACTCCCTCTGGGAGGACAGGCCTGCCAGGAGCCACTTCCTGCTGCCCCCCCCACCCATGCTTGGGTGTCATGCCGGGTGGGCTCTGTCCCCAAACACAGGACCCTGAGCACTGCTGGGCCCTCCCACCTTTGCCCACCTCCTGGATCCACAATCTCGAGCAGGGGAGCAAAGTCACCCTCTGGCCCTGACTCCCCAGGTGCAGGGGTGTCTGCAGGTGTGTGGGGCCGGAAGATTGTACAACCCGGGGAGGGGAGTTCTATAAGAAAGAGAAAAATGGCAAATACGAATTTATTTTATTTTATTTTATATTTTATTTTATTTTATTTTATTTTATTGATTTTATCTTTAAAGGTCTTATTTATTCTTAAATTTCTTATTATTAAATATTTTTAAAGATCTTATTTATTTATTCATGAGAGACACAGAGAGAGGCAGAGACCCAGGCAGAGGGAGAAGCAGGGTCCTCACCGGGAGCCCGACGTGGGACTCGATCCCAGGATCCCAGGGTCACGCCCTGAGCCAAAGGCAGACGCTCAACCACCGAGCCCCCCAGGCGTCCTGCAAATTTGGGTATAAAAGTGAATATTTTAGAATGACAAAAAATTGCGGCCAATTGCGATACCTCAAAAGCTGACAGATGCCACAGGCATCACGGCAACCAGAGGGATGGCGCCGCTAATCGTGAGTGACCAGCTGCCTCTTGCACTTCTCTCCCTAGAACTTCCGTCTCCTCTCTGACGGCCTTTTCATACGGTCGCATGATGTCACTCGGCTGCTCAGCGCGAGAGCGAGGCCGTGGCAGCGCCCACCTCGCGGGGCCGGAGGACTCCCTGCGGCAACGCAGGTGCCGGGCCTCGCAGCCACGTTGGGTAAACGTGAGCCTTACGGTCAGGGCGTCCCTGCTGTTGGTGATCCCGGCAGGTTGCCCCAGGAGTGTGCGAACGGGACAGCGGTCGTGCATGCTGAGGAGCCTGGGTGGGTCCCTATCAGACACGGGCCGTGGCCCCTCAGCGGGCTAAAATCGTACAGATGATGCAAAATTACTCTCCACCAGGGGACGGGGCATTCGTTAAATGTAAGGAAAGCAGCATTGTCCTCAGACACTGGTGACAGTGTCCAATCAGCACGGCCACACACACCTGTTACAACGGGCCGGGGGTGGGGGGTGACAGCACCAAGTGCACGAAGTCCAGCCGGGATGCGGGGCCGGGAGCTCAGGCCCCACGGGCGGGGCACTAAATGGCACAGCCGCCGGGGACGGTGGCTCGGAAAGATAACCACGTGCTCACACACGACTGGCCACCCCTGCTCTGGGGCAGGCGGCCTTTCCGGAGGACAGTCACGTTCACCCAGGCCTGCACGTGGAGGTTGCTGACCGTTCTGTTTGTTACCACCCAAGTCTGAAGATCCCCAACGTCCCTTCCCGGCTGAACGGCTAAGCAGACGGGATACATCGCACCGCGGGGCGCGCTGGGCCATCGGGCGGACCCCCCGCTGGTAGGCGGCAACCCGGACGGACCCCGAAGGCTAAGTGCCGGTGGCCACTGTCAAAAGGCTCCTCATGTTGGAGTCCAGTTATGAGCCATCGTGGGAAGGACGCCAGCGAGGAGGTGGAGCGACGTGGTCCCCAGGGGCCAGTGGGGGGCCAGGTGTGGCCACAGAGGCGTAGCACCGGGGGCTTTCAAGGGGCGCTGGAGCGGGGTCCCGGCCGCGTCCTGACCGTCCCGGCGGCTACACGCAGCTGCACGCGCACGTGTTGAAACGTACAGAACCGCGCACACGGGGTGACGACTGAGACAAAGAGGCTGGATGAGCAGTAGTCGGGGGCCGAGGCTTGCAGAAGCTCCGCAGGTGGGTGACGGGGAGGACGGCGGTCACGCGCGGAGCAGAGCCAGCGAGCTGCTGGGCCCGGAGCGGGCGGTGGGGGCAGGACTTCAGGGAGGAAGGCCCGGGAGGAGGGGAAGCCCGAGTGTCCGAGAGGTGCGACGTCACCCAGGGCCAGCCTGCTGGGGCTGGGGGGGGGGCAGCGGGCGGGGCTGGGTGCGGCTGGAGGCCAGGCCCGGGACAGGGAGACGCCAGCGGGGCGCCGCCGGCCTGCCGTGAGGCAGGGGCACTCGGGGGGGCCACCCGAGGGACCCCGGGGACCCCGACAGAGGCCTGGCCCTCGGCTCCCCCACCTCTGCGGCAGCGGGTCCCAGGGCCACCCTCCGGGCGTGGAGCGGAGGCAGCTCCCAGGGCAGCCAGGCAGGACGGGAGCCGCGCGGGGAGGGGCGGTCGGTGGCCGTCCGCAGCCAGCGCGGGCGACACGGGGCCAGGCCTGGGGACTGATGGAGGCAGCTGGAGCAGCTCGGCATCTACCCCGTGCGTGTGCGTGTGTGCGCACGCGTGTGTGGCGTTTCTAATTTTAGAATCGGTTGTCATGGCAACAGGAAGTGGTTCTGTGTTAAATATAGCAGCTGCTCCAGTTTCGCGGCGCCCCGTGGACAGGAGCGCTCGGCTTCGAGGTGGCTGAGGGCGCCGTGGGGAGGACGGAGAGCGGGGGGCGGCCAGGTGGGGACCCCGAGACGGGCAGCATCGGGGGACCCCGCGGGTCCCGGGCCGCGGCTGCCAGGCCAGCGTGGGTCCCTGGCCTGCGGCCCCTGCTCGTCGCACGACACGCGAGCTTTGTCTGCAGGACCCACGTGGCCCCGGCTTCCTGGCCCGACCCTGGGGATCCCGTGCCCGCGGGCCCTGCTGGCGCCTCTCCACCGGGGCAGGGCCACTTCCCGGGCAGGGGACGGTGCCAGGGCTGTTGCGGGAGGCCCGTCCCCTGGCTTCACGCTTCCCTGGGAAGGACGGTGCGGGGAGCTGGCGCTCGGGCTTCCCCGGGAGTGACCCCTGCCCGCCGGGGGGCGGGACACCTGCTGCGCCGTCCTCCTGGGGATCCTCGGCCAGCAGGGAGCAGACGGGCCGTGCTCTCCGCGGGCGGGATCGCGGGGTGGGGCCCGGCCGGCAGGTGCCCGGGAGCAGGTCTGCTGTGCCTGGGGCGGGAGCGGGCACCAAGAGGCCGGGCCGCACACCCAGGCCAGGTGGCTTGGGGACAGGTCGGCCAGCGTGTTGCTCCATGAGTATCAGGAAATGCCCCCGAGGCCCAGCAGGAGCCGCGCGGGGGGTGGGGGGACGGGAGCAGTCTCCTTGAGGACACCCCCGAGGGGGCACGACGGCTCCCCGTCCTGCTTCTGGCCTCTCCCCCCGGTTACCACTGCCCAGCGCCGACCCCACCAGAAACCCCTTCCAGGCATTTCCAGAGGGCTCGGGCCCCTCCCTCGTGTTCACAAACAAATCCCGTTTCATTCTTTTCCCCATTTGCTCCTTTACAAAAAAAAACAGCCATAAATCAATTTTATTTTTTTTATTGAGTTATAATTAACATATAGTATTAGTTTCAGGCGTACAATATAGTGACTTAACAGGTCCATACATTTCTCAGGGCGCACCGCGGGGCAGGATGCTCTGCATCCCCTCTGTCTGTCCCACCTCCTCTCTGGAGACCACCTGTTTGTTCTCTGTATGTAAGAGTCTGGATCTTGGGGCCCCTGGGTGGGGGCTCAGTGGTTGAGCGTCTGCCTTCGGCTCAGGGTGTGACCCCGGGGTCCCGGAATCGAGTCCCGCATCGTCTCCTTGCACAGAGCCTGCTTCTCCCTCTGCCTGGGTCTCTGCCTCTCTCTGTGTCTCTCATGAATAAATAAATAAATAAAATCTTTAAAAAAAGTCTGTATCTTTTTGTCTTTTTTTCTTTGCTTATTGTTTTGTTTATTAAATTGCACACATGAGTGAGATCACGTGGCATTTCTTTCTCTGATTGACGTATTTCATTTAGCGTAATGCCCTCCAGTTCCATCCGTGTCGTTGCAAATAGCAAGATCTCCTTTTAGTGACTAATACTCCATCATATATACACACACCACATTTTCTTCATCCATTCATCAGTCCATGGATACTTGGGCTATTTCCATAATTTGGCTATTGTAGGGGCCCCTGGTGGCTCAGTGGTTGAGCGTCTGCCTTCATCCCAGGGCATGACCCCGGGGCCCCGGGATCGAGTTCCATGTCGGGCTGCCTGCAGGGAGTCTGCTTCTCCCTCTGCCTGTGTCTCTGCCCCTCTCTCTCTCTCTCTCTCTCTCATGAATGTGTCTCTCATGAATAAATAAATAAAATATTTAAAAAATCATTCGCTATTGTAGATAATGTGGCTGTAAACATAGGGGTGCATGTATCTTTTTAAATTAGTGTTTTTGTATTTTGGGGGCAAATACCCAGTAGTAGAATTACGGAATCATATCCAAAAGAATGTATCTGGATCACTTTCCTACACCGCACACAAAAATAAACCCCAAATGGATCAGAGACCTAAATGTGAAACCATCGAAATCCTAGAAGAGAGCATAGGCAGTGATTTGTCTGACATCAGCCACAGAAACGGTTTTCTAGATGTGCCTCCTGAGGCAAGTGAAGGGAAAAAAAAGCAAAAATGAACTATCGGGACTTCATCAAAATAAAAAGCTTCTGCACATTGAAGGAAACAATCAGCAAAACAAAAAGACAACCTACTGAATGGGGACGGGGGAAGATGTTTGCAAATGACATATCCGATAAGGGGTTAGTATGCAAAATATACAATGAACTGATACAACCCAACACCAAAAAAAAAAAAAAAAATCAGATAATTCATTTTAAAAATGGGCAGAAGACACGAACAGACATTTCTCCAAAGAAGACATCCAGATGGCCAACAGACACATAAAAAGATGCTGCACATCGCTCAGCATCAGCGAAATGCAAATGGAAACCACCATGAGATACCGCCTCACACCTGTCAGAATGGCTGGGACAAGAACCCAGGAAACAACAGGTGTCGTAGAGAAAAAGGAACCCTCGCGCACTGTTGGTGGGAATGCAAACCGGTGCAGCCATTCTGGAAAACCCTATGGAGGGTCCTCAAAGAAATAAAAACAGAATTATCATAAATCAACTTTTTTTTTTTTTTTTTTTACCGTAAATCTACTTTAAAATGTTGGGAAATCCAACAGAAAAATGGGCAAAGCCTGTTGACAGGAACTCACTGAAGGGACCCTGGACAGGCCGCCTTGCGTATTCACTCAAGGTCACTGATGGTCAGGGACACACTGTGTGTTTGGCTTAAATTAGAAAATCAAGTCCTTGCAAGGACATTGGGGTGAACTGGCAAGTGCCCGCTCCACTGGCAAGGGGTGTACAGTGGCTCCAAGAAGATAGACTTACGTGCTGATCCCTGGAACCTCTGAGTGTGATCTTACTTAGCAAAAGAGTCTTTGCAGATGCAGTTAAGGATCTTGAGATGAAAGCTTCATTTGGATTATCCAGGTGGGCCCTAAATTCAGTGACCTACCTAATAACCTATAAGAGCAAGGCAGAGGGAGGTTGGACACTGTCATGGGCCGAACCGTGTTCCCAGGATATGGTGAAGTGGTGACTCCAGTACCTGTGGAGGTGACCTGGGTTGGAAAGAAGGTCTTTGCAGATGGTCAAGTTAGGATAAGTCATTAGGGCGGGCCCTAAACCCGTGTGATTGTGTTCTTAGGAAAAGGGGAAATTTGGCCCCAAGACGGGCATGCACACAGAGTGAACGGTGTAGATGGAGCAGAGGTCTGGGTGACACATCACACACCAAGGAATGCCAAGGATTGTCAGCGGCCACCAGCATCTGGAGACAGGCCTGGAACAGTCTCCGTCCCGGCCTCAGAAGAAAACAACCCTGCTGACACCTTGATTTTGGGCTCTTGGCCTCCAGGACTGCGATAGAATACGTCTCTGTTGCCCCAAGCCACTGAGTTTTTGAGTCTTTGTTATGGCAGCGCCAGGAAACTCATACAGGGTGTCAAGCTAAGAATGACCCGGAGTGCCTGGTGCCTGAGCGTCCCCTCCCAGCGGGGCGGGAGGCGGGGTGAGCACAGACCCAGGGTGGGCCCCAGGACGCCTCCGGCTCCCGCTGTTAAAGCGTCACAGGCTGACTCCGCCTGGTGCCCGTCCCCGGGACCACAGACCATCAAGGGCTGTGGGCCACGCTCGCGCCCCGTGCAGTGGTCAGAACCAGTAACACAACACAGGCGCCGTCACACAGGCATCGAGAGAGGAAAGCACAGCCTTGAGACCGGAGCACGATGCTCTGGCCGACGAAAAACTCACACTCAGGAGACGCTGTCTAGTTGACAGAGACACACGTGGAGGGACAGGGGCTGCGTGCGTGTCTGTGTTGGGAACGCGATTCACATGATAAACTGAGGAGGACGTGTTGCCCGGATAGGTTTCTCCGCCTGCCACCCTCTTCCCTGCGGGATTATCAGAACGCGGTGACGGCCGTCTGCCACGGGCAGAGCAGCAGTGACATAGGTGGGACACCGCACGCGCACGCACGCAGGCACACGCACGGCCGGTAACAGGCAAGTCACCAAGAACCCATGGCCAGCAACGGCCTAGGGCTTCTCAATACCTAAGCTCCAGTAGTTACTGGAATTAGACGCTCGTCACGCTCGAAACCACCGGCCGCTTCAGCCTTGGTGCTGCTCCGACTGTAGCTCCTGTGAGAGCCTCGGGGAACAGGCGCCCGAGTGTGACCTTAGGTGCAGCTCCTGTGGGAGAATTCGGGCTGGCCCTGCACACACGTGTCCCCTGGCGGCTCCCCAGCGAGGGCTCGGCCCCGAGGGCTGGCCTCTGAGCCCACACTTTCAGGTCAGGCAGACGATAGAGGGAATCCTTGAGTCCTGAAAACCACGCCCACTGGTTTATGTTAGGGCCCATGTTCAGTTGACCATTCATACTTGAATCGATCAAGGCAGAGGCAACCCCCCAAAAAGCTGCGTGGCTTCCGGCTGGCGACATGGCCCGAGGGAGTCTCAGCTGCCTGGGGCCCCATTTCCCGGGTCGTGGTGGGGGCTCAACGACCCTGCCCTTGGCCCACACGGCCCTGTTCGTGGACCACACGCCACACCTTGCAGGAAGGCGATGGGGCTGGACGAGCCACCGGGCACGTTAGAGTGCTTTGGAAGCGTGACGCCACCTGCGGGACGACCTATGGCCCCGGGACCACTGTTTCCCGCCCAGCTTGGTGATTGTGAGCACAGGTCTAGGGGTGCCCTTTGTCGGAAAGGACCTGCTGCCCGTGAGGTCAAGGAAGAGACATCCCCGGAACGTTTCACCTGCTTCTCTAATAACAAACCCCTGTATTAGCTCCTTATTTCTGTCGTAACAAACCACCACAAACTTAGTGGCTAGAACGACACACATTTACTATCTCATGGTTCTGTTGGTCAGAAGTCCCACTCGGGGGATCCCTGGGTGGCGCAGTGGTTTGGCGCCTGCCTTTGGCCCAGGGCGAGATCCTGGAGACCCGGGATCGAATCCCACATCGGGCTCCCGGTGCATGGAGCCTGCTTCTCCCTCTGCCTATGTCTCTGCCTCTCTCTCTCTCACTCTGTGTGTGTGTGACTATCATAAATAAAAATTAAAAATTAAAAAAAAAAAAAAAGTCCCACTCGGATCCCGCTGGACTAAAATCAAGGTGTCTGGAGGGCTATGTTCTTTCTGGAGACTCCAGGGGCGAATCCACTGCCTTGTCTTTGCAAGCTTCTAGAAGCTTCCCCCACCTTTTGGCTTGTGGCCCCCTTTGTCCGTCCTGAAGGCTAACAACACTGCACCTCTTCAGCCCTAGTTCTGCTGTCACATCTCTGACCGCAGCTGGGAAAGGTTCAGTTACTGATGACGGCAGTTGGCTATGTTCATAGATCCTCAGATCCCCAAGTATCTCTCAGAAAGAACCCTGAGGAGAGACATAATCATGAACACATGACTGTGCCTGATTTCTATCCTTTCGTCTGCCCATCCATCTGCCCATCCATCCATCCATCCATGCATCCATGCATCCATCCATTCATCTGCCCTTCCACCTCCCTACCCACTCTTCTACTACCCACCCATCCGTCTACCCATCCATCCACCTATTCATCCATTTATCCATCCATCTATCCACCTACCAAGCATCAGTTGAGCCATCCATGTGTCCATCTACCCACCCATCCATCTACTCATCCAACTACCCATGCACCCATCCATCCACCCATCACCCACCCATCCAACATTACTACAGTCCATGCCTATGCCAGATTCAGAAGAAACCGGTGAATCGGGTGTGACTTCTGACCACCCGGGGCTCACATTCCAGCGGGGAGACAGACATGCCAGCAAGTAGCTCCTACAGTAGTGTGACGTGCAGTTAGCTTCGTGCAGAATTGTACGGGAAGGGGAGAATTCTTTCTGCCTACAGATTATGAGCACAACTCAGACGTGGTCTCTGCCCCCAGGAGCTGAGGTGGTGCGGGAGACCTAGAAGATAGTCACAGATCACGAGAATGCACATCAGTAAGAGGCTGTGCTGGGAGAGGTCAAAGAGCAGCCCAGCCCAGGGGTCCTGGGATTTAAGAAGAGGGAGTAGTTGCTTCCGACCCGAAGATCACGTCCTGGCCTGGCCACCGGACATGTGCTCCTTTGGCTGACCCAGGTCGACATTCGAGCAACACTCCTTCTTGTGCTACATCAAGGGACAAAATGCCTTAGGAAGACCAACATGTGGATTTGAAATTCCAGCTTTGGGTTATTCATTTCTCCAAATCTAATTTTTTAATCTATAAAATGGTGATAATTATACTTATTCTAAAGATGTTGAGGCACCTACAGCAGTGCACGTCAAGCACCTGGCCCACTGCTTGATACCTTCATTGACCAGTTCGTTCAACAAATATCGTGGTTCACCCACAAGGGGCTGAGCATGCATTGGGGGAGGACAGCGGGTGCACCCCAAATCGAATGTGCACCTGCAGGGTGGCGTTACGAGGGGACAGACAGGAGACAGCAGTGGATCCCGACGGACACCTGCTTAGATGAGTGGCCCGGGAAGGCTGCGAGGGGCCTGGACAAGGAGCACGGGTTTGGGGCTGCTGGCCTTCCCCGCCCTCACCCCCTGCTTGCCTGGAGCAAGCAGCTGCAATCCGCGGGCCCCTCGAGACGTCTTAGAAGGGAAAGAGTAATAATGCATATTTTATCAAGTGGGGATGAGGTCACTGATGATTGATGCCTCGGTGGCTCCCAGCCCAGACAGGCGGGGGTCTGCAAGCTGATGCCAATGCCGCCAGGACGGGGAGGATGTTCCCCCAACCGTGCAGAGCCCTGGAGGACCATTACCACCAGGGAGGATGGGGGACGGTCTGCAATCATTGGGTGCCGCGGCCGGCGGGGGCGGGAGGAGAAGGTGCAGAAGGCGTGGGGCCCACGGCCGAGCGAGGGCACAGAGAACCCACAGAAGGACCCACGGCTCGATCGGAAACGCTACTAACAATCAGGGGGGCCGTTCCATGTGGCTGTCTGTTCAGAACAAGCAGCCTGTATCCGAGGGCGGGGTGGGGGGGACAGAGAGACGGCTCCGAGGAAGCACAGGTGCTCACTAACCGCAACCGTCACAGCCTTTCTGGGAGCAGATTCTCCGCCCGCCCACGTTTGCCCTGCGCCCTGCGCACATGGCAAGCCGGCCGGTGTCCCCACGGGGGCGCAGGAGACCGTAGGGATGGGTGTCGGGGTCGCTGGGGCACAGAGGGCCCTGGAGACCACCCGGCCCACTCGCAGTCTTCCGACGTGACCCTGATGCTCCGCGGGAGCTGGGGGTCACGCAGGAGCCACCGAGTGTCTGCTTCCACGGAGAAGGATCTCCGTGGGCTGAGGCACCGGAAACTCCTCCACGAGCAATGATCATTCCTGGCATGATCACGGGCAGCTAGGGTGGACTCGCTCTGGAAGGGGGAGCCCGCCTCGCCCTGCAGGGGCAACTTGGCAATTCAGTGAGAATAATGTCCCGGCCAAGGCCTGTGCAGGGTGAGAGGTCAAGCAGGGTGAAGAGGCCCCTGTAGGGTGAGAGGCCCCTGTAGGATGAGAGTTCCATGTAGGGTGAGAGGCGTGAGCAGGGTGAGAGGCCCCTGTAGGGTGAGAGAACCGTGTAGGGTAAGAGGCACCTGTAGGATGAGAGGCCCCTATAGGGTGAGAGGTCCCCTGTAGGGTGAGGCCCGTGCAGGGTGAGAGACCCCATAGGGTACAGGCCCCTGTAGGGTAAGAGGCCGTGTGGCTCCTGTTCCCGCCGCACCACTCAGCCCGAGGCACCCGTTCAGGGGATCTGCTGGACCCCGTCTTCTGTAGGCCCCGCCCCACCTTGCAGGGGCTGGATTCCTAAGGGAACCTCAGCTTGGGACCCAGAGGCCCAGCGTGGCGCTGCAGGGCGCCCAAGCTCACCCCGCAGGAAGGCGCTGAGGGGGACCGCGAGCTTCCCGGCCCCAGGACCCGGAGCACCGGGGGCCCCCCCACAGGCGCCAACCCTCCCTGTTCAGGAGACGCTCTCACAGGACGAGGGTGCCTTTGTCGCCGGACTCCCTCCGTCTCCTGCTCCACTCGGGAGGCACGTGGTTCAGATTTGTAAAAACCGCCGGTGGCACTTGCTCTTCTTCCCCGACGGCTGGATGGTGAGCATGTTTACGCAGGTTGCACAGCAAGCTTCTTTCCACCCTGAACCCCTTCTCCCGGGAGCTGCTCAGAGCAGGGTGCTTCCCACGCAGCGTGGAGACCGGGGGCTGCAGGCTCCCTTCCTGGTCGCAGCACACGGATGCGGCCGGCCCAGGACAGGGTGGGTGCTGGGCTCTTTGTGGGGACCTCCCTGCAGACCCCAGGCGGGCTCTCGGCCCTCGGCCCTACAGTCCGCTCCTTCCTGCAGGAGACTTCGCTGGTGGGCCTGAAGCCCTTCACCTCCCCCTGGGCCTCTGGGGACCGTGGCCCCCGCTTGGTCTCTGAGTTCCGTGAGCCCCTCCACGCCCTCTGCCCTCACTCCGTGAAGTGTGTGCTGAGTGTAGATAGAGCTGAGCCTCGGGGCAGGCTGAGCCCGGATCTCCTGAGCTCTGCCCAAGGACACGCTGGCACTTCTGCAAGTTCTCAGCAAGGACATGGTGGTCATGCAGGGACAAGCCCCCCGGCACTGCCGCAGAGACCCCTCCCTCCTGCACAAAATGCACCTGACCCCCCGCCGAGTGAGCCCGCCTCCTGTCTGGCCGGGGTCCCCTGGGGTGATGCCACAGGCTGGGGAGGCTCAGGGTGACGAGGGAGCCCCCCGTGGCTGCTGCACAGGGCCCCGTCTCTGCCTGGGGACACTCAGCCTCCCGGGGCTCGGTGCCCTCCATCTGGGGAAGCCAAAGCTGCAGGCCTGCGCTGGGCCGCATTGTGCCAGGATGGTGGGGGGCATTGAGCGCTGACACGACACGTTCCCGGCCTCCCTAAGCCCCAGGGCCCTCCCCTGGGACTGAACCTCGGCTATGGCTCTGCTGAGGATTACCTGGGGCACGTGTGACATGCTTTCCTGAAGGGGCCAGGGTGCCCTCGAGGACAGAGGGAGGCCCATGTCCCTGGCCTGGCAGGTGGGCATGGATGTTCTCCTGGTTTCACTCACTGGAGCCTCTGTCCCAGGGCCGAGCCAGGCTGGGCCATACGGGGGAGCGAGCAGCAAACCCCCATCTCCAGCCCAGGTGCTGACAAAGATCCTCGGGGAAGGGACGTGGGGAGGGATGACACTGTCTGCAGGGAGCCTTGAAGCTTCATGGAGAGCATCCCAGGGCCTGCAGGGGTGCAGCGCAGGGCCCCAGGGCCTGGCCCATCAGACCCACCTGGGGAAGAAACGGCCACGTGGGAGCCGACCCAGGCCCCTCCACACCCGCGGCGCAGGCACGGCCACATGAGAGCTGGGGATGTGCCCCGAGAACCCTCTCCCTGGAGAAATGGCCTGCGGAGCTCACACCATCTCCCTGGCACCAGGTCGTGTTTGTAAAGGCCAAGCCCTGAGACCCGGATGGCAGGAGCCAGGGTCTGTGGCTAGTCTGGTGAAGGAGAACCCCGGATGGAGCGGGGACGGACACCCTTGCTCACGGGACCAGGCACACAGGCTCCTGCGTCCCTAAGCCGTCTCTGGACCAGGCAGGTCATCCCTTCTCCCGGGAGCACAGCACTAATGTGCTCCCCCCACACGGTGGCATTCTCCTCGTCCCAGCCACTGGTCCTCCTGGCAGCTTGCTCACTTGTGAGCACCCTTGAGAAGCCTGGGAGGTGCACCCCCACCCGACACCTGCACCCCAGACAGAATCCCCATGACCTGACTGGTCCAGAGGGATGGGAGCTCGTGTGGGAGGGGCTGGTGGACGCAAGCCAGGCTGGTGTTGAAGGTCTCATTGTGCAGCGTGCAGTGGGCAGGGCACAGCGGGCAGTGGGCAGGGCACAGTGGGCAGCATGCAGGGGGCAGGGCGCAGTGGGAAGTGTGCAGTGGGCAGGGTGCAGAGGGCAGGGCACAGCAGGCAGGATGCAGTAGGTTGGATGCAGTGGGCAGTAGGCAGGACGTAGTGGGCAGGGCTCAGTGGGCACCATGCAGTGGGCAGGGCGCAGGGACAGCATGAAGGGGCAAGGCTCCCCGCACCCGCGACGGCTCAAGAGAAGGGCTGTCACTGCACGAAGGTGCGGAAACCTCCATGTGCTTTCTGGGAGGCGAAGCCTGCCACCCCCTACCTCCAGGCTGGGTGGTGGCATCCCCGAGCCCCAGCCCCAGGCAGCGTCCGCTCTGAGCTTCTGGGGCGCGGAGCTGCCCCCCAAGGCCTGCTGGCCCCTGCCGGCCCTCACGTCTCTGCGCCAACTCCCCACAGCGCCGGCTCCCCAGGGCTGAGCTCGGCCTCGGGGGGACGGTGACAGCTATCCTGGGACCCCAGGCTGCCCAGGCCCTGAGCCCCATGCAGCCGAGCAGGAGGACGGGGAGCTGCTGCTGGGCCCCCAGGCCCAAGGAGTGTGCGTGGCCCCCAGGCCAGGGTGGCCCGTGGCCGGGAGAATGGGCCTTGCCAGGCACACGCACCACGTCTGCCCGTGAGCTCCAGGTGCGGGAGCTGAGCCCTGGTGGACTGGAGACTCAAGCCCCACACAGCCCCCCACAGCCCCCATGGCCCCCACAGCCCCCCCACAGCCCCCATGGCCCCCACGGCCCCCACGGCCCCCACGGCCCCTGGGGCCCGCAGGCAGGGCATTCGGGGGCCAGGCTGGGTGACTGGTTCTCGTCCTGAAGCGCATGGAGTGGGCAGGCTCAGGTTCTGCCCTTGGGCTCCCGTGAGCCCCTGGTCGGCCTCTGTGGACGTGCCCTCCGCCCTCCGGCCCCTTCCCACCATCATGACGTTGGTTGTCGATGGGTTGACAGACGGGGCCGAGCCACCCTCAACGTGCGTTCTCAGACCTCAGAAGCACAAACAAGGTCGCGCGGGGGCTGGTGGTGCCCCGTCCGGGCCGAAGCAGGGGCGCGCAGACCAGATGCTCAGGAGGCAGCGGGGAGCCAAGCCCACCGACCGCCTCCCCCAGCCGCGGCGCGAGCCGTGCCCACCCTGCGGTTCCACGCACCGCGCCCCGCTTCTCGCCACTTGGCCCATTTCTGCTTTCCGCGGAGCGTTCGCCCAGCTGACGCTTAGAGGGTGCTGCAGGGTTTCGCCCCCCAAATTCCCACATCTGGAGCAAAGTCAGAGCCGTGGCTCCTGATTAATGGAGACGGAACATAAAGCACAGAAGTAACCCCACGTGTGTCGCAGCGTTAGTCCCTTGGCGGAGGCCGAGACCCCGCGTCGTCAGGCGGGGCCAGTGTACGGAGCGAGCCGAATGACAGTGACCCCCCCACCCTGGCCGGGCAGCCCATCAGCACTCCAGGAGCCGGTCGCCAGGGGGTTGGGGGGAGCCCCGGGCAGCGAGACGAGCAGGCCCCGCAGGGGAGGGGAGGGGAGGGCAGTGAATGGACCAAGGGCTCCGTCCTCCGAGGCCCCTTCTGCTTAGAACGGGTCCTGGCACGTGCTCAGCAAACACTGTGGGAGGAACAGTATCACCGAACTGAGGGTTTGGGCCCGGGGCTGCCTCGTTGGTGAGGGTTGTTCCCTGACCTATTTAGGCAAGAACGGGACAGTTTTGCACACACACACACACACACACACACACACCCGTGGAGTGAAGAGGAGCCAAGGCGTTCTCTGTGGGGTTTAGGAGATGCAGCTGTGGCCGAGGGACAGATGCAAGAAAGTTCCCTAGACCTGCCAGGCTGTGGGGACGGGGAGCTCGGGCCGTCAGACAGGGAGCCTGACACGCGCCCGATGCTGTCGGTGGGCCCCGCAGATTTGGGATGACGGGGACGACGAGCTCCACTGTGGGCGTGAGCCCGCCGGGCTGTCTCCGCGGGAGCGGGCTCTTTGGGGCCCAACCACGGGGGGGGGGCCTGGGCACAGAGCCTCAAGAGCGCTGGTTCCAGGTTTTGCCACATCTCGCTCACCAACCTCAAGCAGCCCTGACGTCCACAGACTTGTTTTCTCCCGCGTAAAATCCGGGGGCGAATTGAAGAAGAAGCCAGCCTTCCTCTGTTCCTTCCTCCTGGCTCTGTGCAGGAATCACAGAACTCGGGTGGGACCCCCGGTCCCATTAGAAGGGGCAGAGTTGGGGGTCGAGGGCACCTTCACGGCTTGGGGAGGAGGGCGCATCCCGGGCTTCACGCCGCTTCCGCCTCTGCGGGGTCCCCATGCGGACTGGGTGAAGGGGCGCCAGCGAAGGTGCAGCCGGACCCTGGCGCACACGGTGCTCAGAGCTTGGGCCGAGGAGGATCGGTTGCCGCCCAGGCAGCCGTGTGTGCGGCCACAGCCAAGGCCTTCCCGCCACTGAGCGGAACCAGGACGCAGAGCCGGAGGGGAGGGGAGGATTTGTGCTGAGTAGGGTGAGCCGGGCAGGTGGAGCAGATGCCACGTCCACCGGGCCGCACCCAGCCAGGCAAGGACCCCCAGATCTCGCTGTCTCCCAGCGACCTTCCCTGCTGACCGTCCCCGTGTGACAGCACCACCACCTGGGGGCCACCTTAGGGCTGCCGCTCCCTCTGAGATGACCTCCTAGTCCACTCCCAGAGCAGCCTCATTCCCCAGGTCAGCCCTTCCCAGGACCCTGTGTCTATAGTGGAGGTGCGACCCTAAAATGTCGGCCCAGCATCCGTGAGACAGAGAGCCGTGACGCTGGCCATGTCCACCAGGCATTCACATCTCAGCTCCTCTGCAAGGCTTCCAGTTCCTGCCCCGAAGGGTTCAAGAGGGAAGGCTGTGAGTGGAGGAAAATTGGAGAGAGAGACAAACTACAAGAGACCCCTAACTCTGGGGAAAAAACCAAAGGGTTTCGGAAGGGGAGGAGGGTGAGGGATGGGGTCCCTGGGGGACGGGCACTGGGTATGTATGTTGGCAAATTGAATTTAAATTTTAAAAAAGTAACTGGTAGCAAAAAAAAGGGGGGGGGGAAGGCTGGTTGAGTAGAGGTGGCGCTATTTTGCAAACCACATTCACCGTTCGTTTCTTTAATTCACTTTGTTTGTGTGAGTGGCTGCGGGACTCCTGAGCCTCCATTCGCTGTAAGAGGAAAGGTGGGGGAGCTCAGGTAGGGAGGGGGCTGCACGAGGAGCTGCGCTCGGCACACCTGCGGGCTCCAATGCAGCAGGTGGACATAGGGGGTCCGGGCGGGGCTCCTGGGCTGAGGAGGGTGAGCATCGAGGCCTGGCGAGGCGGGGGTCCCGAGGACTGCGGCCCTCACGCGGGGCCCTCCCCCCTGCTCCTCTGCCCCTGGAGCTCTGGGACTCGCCCTCGCAGGCTCAGCCACCCCGCCTGGCCCCGGGGACGCCGAGGTCTGGGGAGCCCGAGCCCCCTGCTGCAGGATCCCGTCAGATGAGGCGCCAAACACGCTCAGACTTCAGGGTGTTGGGCCAGAGGCCAGTCGCCGTTCCCGAAACAACGACGGCCTGAGAAGCAGGAAGCGACTGTCCCCCTCCACCAGAAACAGGCTTTTTATCACAGAAAATTTCAGGCGGACACAGAAGGGGACAGGATTACGTAATGAACACCTCGGCGCCGTCACTGAGTTTCAGCCGTGAGCTGTTTGGGGACACCCTGCCTCCGTCTGTTTCCCCCCGCGGGTGCACCCGCCTTCCGCACCTGCCCTTTTCCCCCTTGCAGGATATTGCTGAATTCCTCCATCTCCGCGTTCACACTCTCCCGATTGTCTATTGTTCATTTTATAATCTTTAAAAATTTGGGATCCCTGGGTGGCGCAGCGGGTTTGGCGCCTGCCTTTGGCCCAGGGCACGATCCTGGAGACCCGGGATTGAATCCCACGTCGGGCTCCCGGTGCATGGAGCCTGCTTCTCCCTCTGCCTGTGTCTCTGCCTCTCTGTCTCTCTCTGTGTGACTATCATGAATAAATAAATTTTAAAAAATCTTTAAAAATTTGAGTCAGGACACAATTAAGGACCGTGCATTATAATTGGTTGATAAACCTGTTTTAGTCTATAAACCCATTCTATCTCTTTTTTTAGGTGTTGAATTTCTCTTTCTTTCTTTCTTTCTTTCTTTTCTTTCTTTCTTTCTTTCTTTCTTTCTTTCTTTCTTTCTTTCTTTCTTTCTTTCTTTCTTTCTTTCTTTCTTTCTTTCTTTCTTTCTTTCTTTCTTTCTTTCTTTCTTTCTTTCTTTCTTTCTTTCTTTCTTTCTTTCTTTCTTTCTTCTTTTTCTTTTCCTCTTTCTGATGGTGACCGCTGTTAAAGAAAATGAACCAGGGGCACCAGGGTGGCTCAGTCGCTTGAGCATCCGACTCTTGGTTTCGGCTCAGGTTGTGATCTCGGGGCCATGAGATTGAGTCCCGTGGAGGGGTGTGTGTGTGGGGGGGTCCACGCTCAGCGAAGAGTCTGCTGGAGAATCTCTCTCTCCCTCTCCCTCTGCTCCTCCCCCTGCTGACTCTATCTCCAATAAATTTTAAAAAAATCTTTAAAATTAAAAAAAAGGAAAATGAGGCATATTTCACTGAATTTTGCTGATTGCATCCTCAGGGTGCTTCCACGTGGCCCGCTGCCCCCGTTGTCCCCTGGTCACTGGTCCTCAGAGCCGGAAGCTCCACGGGCCTCTATGGGGCAATGCTTCTGGGTAACGAGGCTCCCGTCCGTCCAGAGGCACCTGCATCTAGTCCCCTCTCTCTCTGACGGGAGCTGCCACTAACGCTGGGTCGGATGCCCGGACTCGCTCCTTCCTTAGGGCTTAGAAGACACCAGCTCTCTGACTCTCTCAGCAGGAGCGATTCCACAAGACAAACGGCCCTTAATAACAATTTTGTTGCCCTGAGGGACTGTTTGCACAGAAAACAGTAGGGCAAATGCTTCATTTTTATTGTTTATTTACCATTTTTCAGAATAATGAGAAGGCTCTCCAGCAGCAGGCAAAATTGACCACTTGGGGTTGCTGGGGGGTTTTTTTTTTTGGATTAATATGAACTCATAGACTTAAATATAATTGAAATGTTACAACTCATTGCAGTTATTATCATATTAATGCTCAAATTATATCTGATGTTTCTGAAAAGTGGAGAAACCCTTCCCGGGGATCCCCCCCAGTCCCCGCCGGCTGCCCCCTCCGCACTCCCCACCGTCTCACGACCATGACGGAGTCTGAGGTCCAAGCCTGATCCCTCGGGCCAGGCTTCCTGAGGATGGATGCGGCACATCGGATCAAACAGACTTCTTTGCCAGGTGGAGGAGGACGAGGGTGGGTTGGTCGCACCTGGGCTGGCTTCTGGGGCTGTGGGTAGACGGAACGCGTGGCTACACGGAAGGCAGCGGGGACAGGGTGTGGTACGGGGCGGAAGACTCTTTGTCGTGCTGGTCAAAGCCCCATCATTCTGAGGTCAGCCCTCCATGGACTGACCCTGCGGGGCCGTGGGACAGAGGGGGCTGACACCATGCACACCGCCCATCTCTGGAGCGAGGCCACCCCCAGCCGGGGCAGGTGCAGGGGCAGATGAGCCGGCGTCCCGCCGAGCTCCCACTACGCCCTCCCCGTGGGAACCAGGAAGCCGGTAAGCGCTCGCAGCCACCTGTGCTCCTCTGAGCCAGCGGTCAGGCTTCCGCTCAGGTGTCCCTCGGGGAGCGGAAGGCCAGGGAGGAGAGGTCCCAGCTGGCAGGACCCCCAGAGCTGGATGCACTCGTTGCAAGGATGCCCTCGCGGGTCCCCTTGGAAAGTCCTCCGGGTGTGATGTGTGCTGAGAGGCCGAGATCCTTGAACACTCCGGTTCCGCGACGAGGCCTAAGGCGTGTAACTCCACACTCCTGTGAGCCACGCAGCTCGGCCCCTGCAGCCCCGGGGCGGACAGCACCCCCCAACCCGCGGGGCCCCCAAGTCTCGGGCCACCTGCCCTGTCTGCTGTCTTAAGATGCACACCAGGTGTGAGGATTTACAGTTGTAGAGATGCACATAGGTGTATAAATATACACATGACATTATATTTATATTGCATATGATCATTGCTTCCCAGAAAATCATGATTATCCTCTTCCAATCTGTTTTCCGGGCACACAGATATACTTAGATTGTGTACACACACACATATGCACATAGAATACACACAGATTTTCTTATAGCTACATTTACACATAAATTATGTGTGTGTGTGTGTGTGTGCGCTTATGTCTCTATCTTGGGTAATACATATTGACGGCATTAGTGCTCGTATAGAATATTTGTCATTGGCACAGTTGCAGCCAAATGTGTCCGTGGGCCACGTCCTCTGTATGTACGAGGTTTCATAAAGGACAAAGATGAATATATCAAAGTGTTGGCGGATGGTCGATGAGCTGGTGTCCTCACAGAAGTGGATATCCACCTGGAAAAATGTCACGACATCTCCGTACCACTGCAGACGTGGAAGGTGTTCCCAGGGGAGTGAGGAGCTCATCAGAGGAGGGGGCGCCGGCCTGGTGCAGCCGGGTAAGCGCCCGACTCTTGGTTTCGGCTCGGGTGGTGACCTGGGGTCGTGGGATCGAGCCCCGTGGCGGGCTCCATGCTCACCATGAAGGCTGCTTGGGCCTCTCTCCTTCTCCCCCTCGCCCTGCTCATGCTCATTCTCTCTCTCAAATGAGTAAATGCATCTTAAAAAAAATGTAAAAAAAAATAAAATAAAATAAAAATAAAATAAATAAAATAAATGTTATCACTCTCTCAAATGAATAAATACATTTTTTAAAAATGTTAAATAAAAAGAACAGAGAAGAACGTCATATTCCCTCTGATGAAGACGTCCATCTGGAATCCCTAAACCTTATGGGAAAAGATGGGAATTTTCCTGATCACGTGAAATTTTGAAAACCTCAGTGTACTGAAACCCACCGTCACTGAAATGAAAAAGCGACGATCGAAGGGAAGGCATTCGTGACTTACATAATAGACTACAAATACGCGTAAAGTATAACAAGCTCCCCAAAAGCAACAAGCAGAAGACATATTTATTTTTATTACATTTTTATTTTTTAAATTTTTTTTTATTGAAGTTTGATTTTTATTTTTTATTTTTTAAATATTTTATTTATTTATTCATGAGAGAGAGAGAGGCAGAGACACAGGCAGAGGGAGAAGCAGGCTCCACGCAGGGAGCCCAATGTAGGACTGGATCCCGGGACCCCAGGGTCATGCCCTGGGCTGAAGGCAGCACTAAACCGCTCAGCCACCCAGGCTGCCCTGAACTTCGATTTTTAAATCCAATTTGCCAACATATAGCATAACACCCAGTGCTCATCCCGCCAAGTGCCCCCCTCAGTGCCCATCACCCAGTCACCCCCACCCCCTGCCCACCTCCCTTCCATAACCCCTTGTTCATCTCCAAGTTAGGAGCCTCTCATGTTCTGTCTCCCTTTCTGATATTTCCCTCTCATTTTTTCTCCTTTCCCCTTTATTCCCTTTCACTATTTTTTATATTCCCCAAATGAATGAGACCATAAAATGTTTGTCCTTCTCCGATTGACTTACTTCTCTCAGCATCATACCCTCCAGGTCCACCCACGTTGAAGCAAATGGAGGGTATTTGTCGTTTCTAATGGCTGAGGAATATTCCATTGTGTACATAAACCACATCTTCTTTATCCATTCATCTGTCGATGGACACCGAGGCTCCTTCCACAGGGTGGCTATTGTGGACATTGCTGCTAGAAACATCGGGGTGCAGGTGTCCCGGCGTTTCACTGCATCTGTATCTTTGGGGTAAATCCCCAGCAGTGCAATTGCTGGGTCGTAGGGCAGCTCTATTTTTAACTCTTTGAGGAACCTCCACACAGTTTCCCAGAGTGGCTGCACCAGGTCACATTCCCACCAACAGCGCAAGAGGGTTCCCCTTTCTCCGCATCCTCTCCAACATTTGTGGTTTCCTGTCTTGCTAATTTTCCCCATTCTCACTGGGGTGAGGTGGGGTCTCCTTGTGGTTTTGATCTGTATTTCCCTGATGGCCCGTGATGCGGGACATTTTCTCATGTGCCCGTGGGCCGTGTGTATGGAGACAAATATACCTTTAAAATGGACAAAGGATACACCTCGGATTCATACAGGGAAACACGCAAATGACCGAGAGGCCTAAGGAGACACACTTCGCCGGCGCGAGGTTCGAGGCAGCGCCACGACAAGGCGCCGCTTGTGCACCAGACCAGCCGCGGCGACGGTGGTGGACTCCGTGCGGGGAAGCTTTGCCCACGGGCGTGAGGCGCAAAGAGGCCCCTTGCGCCGGGAGGCCCAGGACTGGGAGGTCAAGGGGTCAGAAGCAGCAGCACGGCGCTCACCCCGTGTATTTGCAAACGTGAACACGCACCCCTCCGTGAGGAAGGGGTTGAACAAACCCTGGCCGTCTACGCTCTGAAATGCCTTGTGTGAGCTAGGACAGCCGTGGGAGTGGGAATGTGCGGGGGCGAGACTCCGCAGGTGGAAACGCGCACTCCCGGGCACACACGGGGATGCTGTGAATTCCGGTAGCCATGTGCGTTTTTCCAGCCCCGGTGCGAGGACAGAGGCGCGGTGGTCCCCACAACAGGTGCACGGAGCCCCGAGTTGCTCCCCTGGGGCCTCGGCCGCTGCCCCTCCAGGCCCTCCCTCCAAGGAGGCCTCCGGGGGGCTCGGGCGACTGTCTCCCCTGGCGGGTTCCGGTCTGGGGGTGTCCAGCCCAGGCCAGCAGCCCCATTCATTCCAGCCGGGATGTCCCAGAGATTTGCACACTGTCACACGCACGGACAACCGTTCTCGCTGGATGTGCTACGTTGAACGGGCGTCCCGCGGCTCGGTGACCTGCCGTCTGTCCGCTGCCGTTAGCGGGCCCGGGGCCGCTGTTTGGTCCTCAGGGCTGCAGGACGTGCTGTCCCGTCCTTCGGTGGAGTTCCCGGGTCATCAGGCAGGTCGACACGTACTTTTATGACCTTCGGTCTGGATGGCGGCGGCGCTCTCGCCCCTGTTCCGCGGGGATCACTCCCTCGCAGTGTTTCTGGTTTCCCTCGCCCCAGACCCGAGGCTTCAGCAGGAAACAGTCGTGAGCAGACCCGATCCTGAGATCCACTTGCTCTGCCGACGTCCACAGGGGTTTCCCGTGCGGGGCTCCGGGCGCCCCAGAGTGAGCCCCGCTCTTGGGCCTTCCCGAGGGGAGAGGCCTAACCCAAAACAGCTCCTGCTAAACCGGTGACTCTTCCAGCAGTTTCTCTGACTTTGCAGAGGCGGTGGCTCGTTCACCTTCCAAGGACATAAGTTCTTTGTCTTAGGATAATAACCGTAATGGGCCTCTTGCTTATGCGAAGGGAAAGCAAATAGACTCTGCGGCAGAAAAGCTCTAGTCAGCAAGGAGCTAAATTGCTCTGCATAATGAGGTAAACGGCCGTCTTCCTGGGGCTAGAATTGCATCTTGGCGGATTATGTTTTCTTTAGGAAATTTCTCTTAAATATGGATTTAATCTGCACGGTTCCTGAAGACGGCTGTTTGTTCTTAGAAGAAGCGAGCGTGTGCATGGGTGAGGATACGGGAGTCTAGGAGCGTGCATGAGCGTGTGGATGTCCGTGCATAAGTGTGCGTGCGTGTGGACGCGTCTGTGTGCGTGCATGTGGGGGTGCACGCACCTGTGCCCTTGTCCGAGCCGCGGCTCAGGGATGGAGGCAGGGAGGCCTGCAGGTGGCCTGAGCTCCCTCCCGCGGCGAGCGGCCTTGCGCTGGGCTGGAACCTGCTGGGGGGCACTGTGTCCCCCGGGGCTCGGGCTGGCCTGGGCCTGAGGGCACAGTCACCGCCTGGGGTAGGAGGCGCGGTCCTGAAAGGAAACGCCATTTCCCCAAGTCCCAGTCTTGGCAGAAGGCAGGTCCCGACGTCACTGGCAAGGGCCCTTCGCAGGTCCCAGAACAACTGCAACGGGGCCGAGGAGAGACCCACCGCCCCACAGCTGGGCGCACAGGATCCCCGCGCGACCTGGGCGTGGCTGCCTATAGCCTTCCCACCACCCACCCCAGGTCGGAGCCTCCGGGGCTCTGGGTCACCCAGGACCTTGTGGCACCCACGGATGTCACTGCCTGGACGCGGCCTCCCCGGGCACCCAGGAGCCTGGCCCCGGCCTGGGGTACAGCCAGGACCCCACCCCAATTCCAGCCGCCTGTGGGTCACAAACTGCATGGGCAAGCGGCATGGGAGGGATGAGGAATGGGAGACGGGCACGGCCTTACCATTTCAGGACCGCCGTGCCCCTGAAGCAGAGTTTACTTAACAACTGAGGCACGAGTGGCTCGGGGGCGACGCTCCAGCTTGGCACCTGCCTGGTGGGAAGGAGAGCCATCCACCAGGTGCACCCAGGCTTAGCGCGGCCCCCGAGGCTGCCAACACCCCTCGTGGGACGATGGCCCCGAGGGGCCAAGGGAATATCATGCCTGACCCCAGGTCCTGGGTGGTGCATGAGGCTGGCTCCTGGGGAGACTGGGGAGCTGGGGCTGGGGACCCGAGTCAGTGCAGAGGCGCCAGGGCTCTGTCCCGCTGCACACGGGGCACCCGGCGCCACCCTGCAGGACAGCCTGTCCACCCGTCCCTGCACCCTGAAGAGGGAAGGGGCTGGGTCCCCCCGGGGAGACAGGGCAGGGAGGACCAGGGCTGTGAGAGCCCACCGGGACCCAGAGGGGGTTCCGTCCCACCTCCCACTGTTCTCCACTACGGGAGCTGAGGGAGGCTCAGGGGAGGCGGCTCTGGTCCCTCCACGCCCATCCCGACTCATCCCCAGACCGCGGCAGCTGCTGGCTTCACCCCTGCCCACGGGCACCTCTCCCCCTGCGGCCAGGTGGCCAAGCTCAGCGCCTGCCTCAACTTCCCTCCACCCCACCTGGGCCCTGCCCCACCCAGCAGCCTGGGGAGGTCACCCCGGGACAGGTCCGCGGGCGGGGTGCTCAGCAAACAGGGCTCTGTGGGCGGCGCGAGAGCCCCACGCTGCAGAGGCCGCCGGTCGGGGTCTGGCTGCCACCGCAGACCCAGCTGGCTCTCGGCCAGGGGGCCACCCTCGGAGCAGCAGGGCCGCTGCCTGGCCCGTCGGCCCCCGCTGCCTGCCCTGGGCCCTGCGGCCCTTCTCACTGGCGGGGTCACTGTGGGCGTGGGGCATCCAGCTCGGGCAAGCAGCAGGCAGGAGGGAGGCTGGCCGCCAGCTCTCGACCTTGGGAAAGGGTCACGGGTGCTGCTCTTCTGGCCTCACCGCGTTGGCCCAGATGAGCCTCGGCCCCGAGGCCCCGGGGCCCCTGCCCAGGACGGGGCCAGGAGCGTTGGCTGGTGCAGGGGTGCCTCCCTGCGGCGTGGGAGCTGCCAATGGGCTCGGCCACACGCTCGAGTGTAGACAAGCAGGTGCCTGCCGATGGGCCTAATTAGGCCCAAGGAAACGGAACCCAACACCCCCCACGACCCGGGAGATGCACACTAGAGCCCAGATGAAGGCTGCGGCCGCCTGAGGAAGGACCCGCCTTCGTCTCCCCCCCTTCCTGGCTCCCATGGGCCTGCGCTGTGAGAAAGGCTCCCCGGTGACTCAGGGTGAGTCATCCGTGAGCTCCTGGGACTCCCATCCCGGGAGCGGTGACCATGATGCCAGCCTGGTGGCACCGAGCGTGGGACAGACTACTGTGCACATCCAGGAGTGGGGGGCGGCCCCTGCCCAGATGGAGACCCGTGGAGGTGGTGGCAGTGCCGGCGGCTGGAGGGACAGGCAGGACAGGCATGGGGGCCTGGGGGCCGAGAGGCCAGCAGGAGCGATGCAGGAGGGGTCGGCCCGCCGGGAGCAGAGCAGGGTCCCCAGGGGCAGGGGAGGGGTGGGGATGGGCCTCCGGGCCTGGCACCAGCAAGGGGTGACCAGACGAGGGGTAGACAGATGGAGGAGAAGGGACACGGACAGCTGATCCGAGGGACTGGTCTAAGTATTTAAGCTCGGCCAGGCCCACGCACCCAGCGGCCACCGCGCAGGCCGGATCTCCTGGAAAGCGTCCTTACGCCCGCGTCACGGAAGAACCGTGGCCCCAGAGCTCAGGGCAGTCGCCCGCTGGGGAACTTGCAAAGCCAGTCAGGATGTGACACTGTTCTTCCTCACAGTGCCCACCAGGGGCCGCCCCATCTGGACCCCGACACCTGTGGGAGGCTGACAAGGTAAACACGGCCACCCCCCGCCCCGGGGGACCTGCGAGCCCGGGTCGCCCAGGCCAGGCCAGGGTCAGGGGGCGTGGGGGCGGGCTGCACCGGCTTTGTGCGGAGGGAGGGCCGGTGAGGACGAGCTACCCGCCCTCCGCCATCGCCACGGGGGCCTGGGGCCTCTGAAGCAGCCCACGCCCCGTGCAGAGCTCCTGGAGCGAGGCTGACACGGCGGAGGGACCCAGCACCTCAGCGCCTCGCTGCTGACCAGCCGCCTTCCCACTGGGGTCCGGGTGCCAGCGCCGGGGGTGCCCCCCCACGCCCGGGGAAGGACGGCCACCCAGCTGGGTCACGCAGGGCCCGGTTCACGGGAAGGCGTGATTTCTGCATCTGACCAACGAGGCCCACGCAGACCAGGGCACGGGAGAGCGTTGTCCGTGTTTGTAGGATCAGATGAAGACATGCGGGGAAGCAGGTGAGGAACCCGTTCCTCCCCACGCAATGACTCTCGGCCTCTTTCTCCCCCACGTGCCCCCCACGCGGGGCCTTCTGCTCGGGCTCACGGCTTGGATACCGTGATGGGGCTGCCCTGAAGGTCACTCCTGCTTCTCCGGACCCCCCCGCCACGAGTTCTCTGCACACACCCACTCTGCAATCCAGACAGAGCGCCAAACAGACACGATCCTGGGGCACCTACGCCCATCATCACCGCCACTCAGACAGGTAGAGTCACCTGAGAAGACCACACTGCCCCCCCCGCCCCCGCCACAGCCAGGGTGCAGAGGTTGACTCAGAACCCAGGAGAGCCAGAGGTGTAGACCCTTGTACAGAGACCTGTGACGTGTCACAGGGTCACCTGAGCACCTGGGGCTGAGGCTCCCCATGGGTTGTCTGTGGCCCCAAATCAAAGACATCCCGGAGCTCAGGATGGGGGTACTCAGAGCAAGTTCTGGAAGAACCTGGTCGCTGGATAGCCATCACAGGCCTAGTGGTTTAGAGATCCAGGCAGGTGGCCCCATCCAGAACCTCGGGTGGTGACCCTATCCAGGACCCAGGCAGGTGGCCCTAGCCAGCATACAGGTAGATCGCTCCTTATCTAGGACCCGGATATTCAGGACATATTCAGGACAAAGGCAGGTGGCCTCATTTCCAGGACCCAGGTAGGTGGCCCTAAATCCAGGACCTAGGCAAGTGCCCCCATCCAAGCACCAGGCAGATGACACTATCCAGGACCCAGGCAGGTGGCCTCATCCACAACCCAGGCAGGTTATCTCGTCCAAGACCCAGGCAGGTGGCCCCATATCCAGGACACAGGCAGGTGGCCCCAGCCAGGACCCAGGCAGGTGGCCTCATATCCAAGACACAGACAGATGGCCCTAGCCAGGGCCCAGGCAGGTGGCTCCATATCCAGGACCCAGGCAATGGGCCATGCGGCCATCCAGGGACAATGCTGGGGTCCACACCCCTGCGTCTGGTGGCGGGAGAGGAGCCCCTGCTGCTGGAGATAGCCCTACGTCTAATACCCCACGCAGGTGGGTGTCCCCTCCCCTGCTCATCACCTCACTGGCACCCTCCACTCAGTCACCCCTGGGGACTCCAGACACTTTTGAGTAAAGGAGGACCTCTTCCTGGGGAGGCAGCGCTCGGGGGAGTGCAGGGAAGGCCTCCGGCACCTGCACCTCCAGTGACCCAGTGGTAACCGCGGCGGCCCTGGGCCTGCCCGGAGCTTGGGGCCTGCTGATGGCCCCCTCCGACCCCCGGGCCTCCACCCGCCTCTCCTGGCCCTGGGGAGATGGAGGAGCCCTGCGCCCACGCGGTGGGCAGGAGGGCAGGAGGGCAGGACCCAGCCATCCGCAGATCCCGTGGAGAAACACACGCATCCCCACAGGGGCTGCTTCCCGCACTCCGCGGGCGGCCGGGCACACCTGCCCAACAGGACGGGCGACGTCACGACCTCCTACCGGGCACCTGGCTGGCACCAGGAAGATCCTGCTGGGGGTGGGAGATGCCAATTAGCCTAACCTCTCCACGGCTCCTTGGAGCCAAGTCCCTGCGGGCAAACACCTGCGAGGCCCACCCGGCTCCGGGGGCGGGACTTCCTGCTGAGCCAGGCCCTGGGCTGGGGATCCCCGGCTGCGAGCCTCGCTGCCCGCGTGGGCCCCAGGAGGGTGGGATGGGTGGCGGTCAGCCCACTCAGGGAGAAACTCGGCCGAGAGGAGCTCGGGGACGCACGTTCCTCCCGCAGCCCCTGCCAGCTGCCTCCACGCCATCCCCGCGGGCGCAGCGGGCAGCGCCAGGTCACGGGCTGAGCGAGGACCCGCCCAGGTGCGCCCAGGTGTGCTCACGCTCACGCTCACGCAGCCCCGCGGGGCGGCAGGCCCGGAGCACTCAGAGCCGCGCGGTGTGCAGGTGCCGGGGGGGCCGGAGGGCCGGGGGGCAGGGGGGCCGGCGTCTGACCTGGGACCTGGGAGTGTCACCGCGGCTCTGAGCCCCGGGGCAGGGGTCCAGCCCCTCCCGGGCCTTCCAGTTCCCTCTGCTTCAGTGTCCCCTCCGGGCAGTTTCTGTGCCTGTGGAGGAGGGCGGGGCACTTCCTAAAGGATGCCAGGGACAGGGCGACAGGTTCGCGCCTCTGTGGGGCGGCCCGCGAGGCCCCAAGGAGAGCTCAGCATCCTACCCTCTTGAGACACCTTGTCACCTGCAGGGCGTGGCCACGCCCCCAGCTCAGGCCACGCCCCAACCGCAGACCACGCCCCCAGTTCAGGCCACGCCCCCAGCTCAGGCCACGCCCCAACCGCAGACCACGCCCCCGGTTCAGGCCACGCCCCCAAACACAGGCCACGCCCCCCGTTCAGGCCACACCCCAGCGCGGGCCAGGCCCCAGCCACAGGCCACGCCCCCGATCAGGCCACGCCCCGGGCAGGCCACGCCCCTGGTAAAAGGCCACGCCCCCAGATCAGGCCACGCCCTTCCCTGAGAGCAGATCCATAGCTTGGAAGCTGCTCCATCTCCCACTTCCCTTGTTTGCATTAAAAGTGTGGGGCAGATGCTCCCACGGTGACACGTGCCTGCCTCCCCCACGTCTCCCGTGGCCTGGGCTGTCCTCCTTCCCCGCCTGGTCACCTGCTGGCCGAAGGGCGGGCGGCTGCACCTCAAGGCCTCTGTCTAAAGCCAGAGGGACCCCTGGGCAGAGCTACTGTGCCAGGAGGCCGACCGCAGGACGGGGTCAGGGTTCGGGGTGGAGCCCAGCAGCTCCCCGGCTGCACCCCTGTCACCTGCAGAGCTCGTGGCCCTGCCCCACTGCAGGAGCGGCCGCCCGCAGGGTCCCCAGCTACTTGCTCTCTCCACGGGCCTCCCTCTGCTTATCTGCAGCACCAGAGATCTCAACTAGGGGACCCCGGGCCCCTCTCCCTAACACTGATGAGATGATGGCGCCTTGAGAGAAAGCAGCTTACAGCTTGAGATGAGGTTCAGAAGGTGACTGTGTTGTTGGGAAGCTCACTTAAAAATGAAGCCGGTGAGGCTGGTGGGGCGGATCCTTCCCGCAGGTCAGGCTCCGGGGCGGGGGTTACTGAGTATGGGATGGAGCTCGGGCAGGAACGGGAGGAAGGCGGTCACCCTGCGGCCTCTGCGTGCCCCGCCAGTTCTGCAGTGCTGTCCCTCTGGGGGTGGGGGCGGCTGGGGACTCGTACCCTCGTCAACCCATCATTGGCCCCGGCTGGCCCCCGGGGGCCTCACCTGCAAGGAGGGCTCCTCCTGCAGCAGGGGCACCCAGGGCCTCGCCCCAGGGGAACGGGGTGGCCTTTCTCCCAGTCGTGGACACGAGTGGCCTCGGGCGGAGCTGGTTGGCAGGTGCGCCGGGCCCTGAGACGGGCGGGGTCCCGCTGTGGGCAGCGGCCGGCGGGAAAGTGGTACCTCTCAGAAGGAGTCACACACCCAGGACCGAAGTGAATTTGTTTTCCTGGAATTTGCCCGCCTCGTCCGTTGTGCTGCACCTTCCTTGTCTCCACAGGAAGGAGGGAGCCTAGGGATGCCAGCACCTGCGCGCAGGCCGAGGGCACTTTCTAAGTCGGGGGCTGGGGCAGCTCCCTTATCCGCGGTCTTCCCGGGGGGCCCGGAAGCCTCCTCCCGGGCCAGCCTCCTGCCCTGCCTCTCTGCTTCTCCCTCCGGGTGTGGGCCCAGCTGGAGGCCCCCCCACCGCTCCCCCTCCGGGGACACTTGCTCCAGGAGGCTTCTCAGTCCTGCAGGCCCAGGCTGCCCCTGAGCAGGGCAGTGCCACCGCCGCTGGGTGGGGGTGTCACCGAGGGCTCTGCCGCCCGCTCCCTGGCACCCGTGCAGAATCCCCAGGTCCCCCAGGGTCTGAGTCTGTCTCTCAGGACTGAGCCAGGGCAGGGGTCCAGTGTGAATGGGAAGCCCAGGCGGGGCGGGGCGGAGCGTTTCCTGTCCGGGAGGCCCTAGCATCGCCAGGCCTGCTGTGGGGTTAGCTCGCTGCGCTCCGTGGCTGCTCCGCGGCTGGAAGTCAGCTCTGGAACCACTTTAAAGGGCCTCAGATGGGGCGGGAGGAGGGGATGCCGGCCGGAGCTGCAAGGAGCCTGACTGCAGGGTGGGGGGTAGGCTGGGGCCGGGCCGGCCGGAGGGGGCTGCTGGTCCACCTCCCCTTGCAGACCCGCCTCCGCCTGTCCTTCCACAGTGGGGCTCGGGTGCGGCGGGCAAGGAGGGAGCGTGGGCTTGCTTTGTTTGCCTTTGCTCGGTTTTCCTGGAGTGGCCGGCAGGATGCCCCCGGCCTGTGTCAACACTTCCCCGTCCTGCTTCCCTTTGATAAATGCCGCAGAGCTGGCTAATGGGAGCAGAGCCTAGGGCCTGGGACGGAGGCTCTCCCGCCCCCCCTGCACCCCCACCCCGGCACCCCTCCACGGCGTGACTCTCCCCATGCGGAGGACGGGCTCCCGGTCCCCGAGCCACGCGGGGTCAGGACCGCGGGGACGGCTGCAGGCGGCGTGTGAGCATCGCCCCAGCGTGAAGGCGCATGTTCTCATCCTCCCACTTTCAACTCTCTGAACGTGTCTCAAAGCTCGTGTGTGCGATTCACCTACGTAATGTTTCTGTCTGGGAATCCTGTTCCCGAAAGATCCTCGGGGAAGTGTCTTTAAATTCAGAGCAACTTTACGTCTTAGGAACGCGCTTCTTGGGGACTGGAAAGATCCCCTCGCCATCCTGGACCTGCTCTTGGCTCCTGGGACCTCCCGGGTCACGTGACCTCGCTGGACCCCCGCCCCCCCCAACCGGGATGGTCAGTTCCCGTGGCAAACAAAACATGATATGGATGATACCGATCGACCTATGTTGATCCTGGGGAAACCGCCCTTCTCGGCCCCCGCGCCTCCTCTTGGGGTGTTGGCCGGCACCTGCCCTCATCGTGACACCTGCGGGCCACACACCTCAGGCCGCCCAGCTGGGCCTGGGGCCATGCAGGCGCCCGGGCTGGGGGCCCAGCTCTCGGCTGCGGCGGGCGGGTCTGCACCCCAGCCCCCCGGCTCTCCTGGTCATCGTGGTCAGAGGCGCACGTGCAGACACGTTTGGCCACATCGGGTAGCATCTGAGCACCGCGTCCTGAGCTCATCCTGACCGTCGCTGGCTGACATCGATGGACAGCTTGTGACCCGGCCGTGAGTGCTCTCTGCCTGCAAGACCCTGCTTTTCCACATGTGGAAACTGAGGCTCAGACAGTCCAGGGGTGCCCAGGCCTGGAGGGGCAGGCCAAGGGCCCAGGGGGTGTGACCACAGAGCCCTCCCTCCCTCCCTCCCTGCCCCTGGAGCCTCATCACCAGCCGCCGCCCCCTCACTTGGCTCAGGTAGGCCTCGGCCGTGTGCTGAACTTCCCACAGCCCAGCCCCGCACCTGGAGTGTCCCCTCCTTTCTGTGAAGCACAAGAGCCCCAGAGAGCAGACCCCGGGCCCAGCGAGGTCACGTCCACGTGTGACCGTAAACGCTTCGGTATGTTTGTGAAGGGCCAAGCCCCTGCCTTGCCAGGAACACGGCTGTGCTGCTTCTGTGGTATCCAGGAAAATAGGAGAATTATCAGTGAACCCACGTCTTGGCAGGCCACGCAGGCAGCTTTGATCTGAAACACGCCCATGGCTTCAGAGAGGGTAACGCGAGTGCAGCCGCAGATGGCCGGGGGCAGGATAGAGCTGCTCCCCTTAATGGTTTCAAGTTCTCCTTTTAAAGCAATTATTAAATTCATCTGAAAGTCAAATAAGAGCCACAAATCAGAAACAGAATTAACAAGTAAAAAAGGAGCTGTGGGATTTGATCTGGATGCATTTGCGGGAAATGGACAGTGTCCGCTCCCATCTGGTTAGGCTTAGCCTCCCCGAAGGCCCCCCGGGCCCGGGTCACACTCTCCGTGAGCCAGGTCACGGAATTGGACGTGACGTTTCCAGGCAAGAGCAGCAGCGAACACCCGGCTGCAAATGCCAGCTCGCTTATGAAACCACGGTCTCCAGAAAACCAGTCACCGGGTCCGCAGTGTGACGTCCAGGTTCGCCGGGTCTTTCCGGAGCCCGGGGAGGGACGGGGGCCCGTCGTCCAGCACCCACCCACGGCGGCATCCACCTGAGATGGTTTCATGTCTGGGGGTGTGTCTGCGCCTCCCTGAAGCCCACCCATCAATCCCAGCGCCGCAGGGGCCGGGCTGTACTGGGGACGGGTGCGGAGGGCCCGGGACACCCTAGTTCAGACCCCATGTCAGTATGACGGGTGCAGACACGCGCGGACTCTCCCTTCCCGCCCACTGGCCCGTGGAGCAGCAGGCCTTCCGTCCCGGCGCTGGCATTTGTGCTGGCCTTGCTTTGAGAAGGAATGTTTCCACTCCGTAAGATTTTCCCCCACTTTCCAAACGTTTTCTCAATTACCCATGAATTGGGAATTCCAAACACACACACACACACACACACACACACACACACACACGAACTCCATCCCGGGGAACTGCCGTGGGCCCGGCCCCCGGGATCGAGGGCTGGTGATGTGGCTCAGCCACGGCCAGGGAGCTGGTGTGGCCAGCAGACGCCCCGTCCACCCGGCCGTGCAGCAAGGTTGCACTCTGGACGTGAACAAGTGTGTTCCCTGCACGCCAGTTTCTCACCGCGCTCAATGCTTAACGCCCCTAGAAAGCCGGCACATCGGGGGCTCGGCTGGGTCCCTGAGGACCATTCCCAGCTGCACCCAGTCTGCAGGTGGCTCCTGACCCGTTCCCTCACACTCGAGAGTCAGATGGGAAACCTCCTCCGTGGAAGGCCACCATGGCTGATGCTCTGTGGCCAGACGCGCGTGTGCTCGGCCCTGTCTGCCCAGTGCCTGGATCCCAGCACAGCCCTGACCGTGACCTCGGGCCCCTCCCAGTGGGCGGCCCGCTGCAGGCCGGTGGATGCTCTGCAGACCCGCTCGCTGTGCTGAACACACGGGGCCTCTTGTGCCCCCGACAAACACATCCTGAGCATGTCCTGGGTGCCTGTCACCCCCACAGGGTCAGAGAAACAGCTGCGAACAGAACAGTCCAAGCACGTGGCCTGCGGCTGGTTCCGTTTCTAGGGGAGGCAGACAGTAAACCAGTAAATGACAAAAGCGATCATGTCTCATCGTAAGGGCTGTTGTGGAGACACTGAGGCCGGGAAGGGACACGGGAATGCCGGGTGGTGGGAGTCATCACCCGACGGTGGTCAGGGACAGCCTCACCAGGGCACATGCGTGGGAAGACCCTGGGCAGTGGGGACCCGGGGATCTGCCAGGGAGGGAGCGTGAGAGCTCGTCTCAATGGGGCCCGGAGTCCCAGGCCTGGAGGGCCCTCCCCGGCCCGGCAGCCCTGCGGTGTCCCCTGTGAGGCAAGTCCACCTGGGGGGGACTGATGTAGGGGTTTCCCCAGCTGACCTGCCCTCCTGTGCATGTGCTGCGCGGCCGCGTGTGGGGCGTCGTGCTATGCGGTGAGACGCAGCCGTCACTGTCTCACTCCTCTGGTGTTTGTGTTTAGCGAGGCCTCCCCTGCGAGGTCAGACACCTGCCTGGGGTCACTCCTGCTAACCTGTGGTTCCGTTTTCGAGGCGGCCTCTGTGATCCGCCTCTGTGATCCTCTGCGGGGGATGTGAAGGCCAACACTAGAGTCGGGTTGACCAGTCACCCCAACGCCCCGGGCCAGGGCATCAGGCCAGCAGGTGTCTGGGTCTGGGAGGGGCTGGCCGGGTGGACAGCGCGGGCTCCCTCTCCACTTCCACGTCTGCTTCCTTTTCCTGCTGGACTGTCTCTCCTGCCTCCGCCTCCAATCACCCTCTCCCTTCTTCTCTCCCCAGGTCCTTCCAACTGCCCCTTCTACTCCAGCATCTGGAAGAACCCCTCCCTGGAGCCCTTCCTCTCTTCAGGGCCCTCCCTGTGCTGTGACCCTTTCCCTCAGGGGCCCCTCTCTCGTCCCGTCCTGTCCAGTCGATGCCCCCATGGCCACTCACTAACAGCGTCCCCATCCCCTTCCCGCTCCAGGTCCCCCCCTTTCTCCATGATTGACATTGGAAGTCCCATCTATTTTATTTATTTTATTTTATTTTATTTCATTTCATTTCATTTTATTTTATTTTTTCAAGTTTTTATTTAAATCCCAATTACTCAGCCTACAGTGTAATACGAGTTTCAGGTGCACAGTACAGTGATTCAGCACCGCCGTACGTCACCCGGTGCTCATCACGACAGGCGCCCTCCCTAATCCCCAACACCTAATCGGTTGTTCTCATGCTTGAATGAAGTTTTATATTCTCAAGTTTTTAAAAGCACGTGAGACAGACATGTCATGTCAAACGGCCCCTTCTGGGAGCACAGAGAGAGTGGGGAGACTGAATGTCGCCCTCGACTCTTGTGTGTGTAGGTGGCACAAAGAACAAGCTTGAATAATCACTCCTTGTCTTCGTGTCACCCTCTCAGTGGGCATCGAGAAAGGGGACACTGAAATGTTGGCCCTGGAGACCTGGCCAGCTGGTCCGTCAGCATGTGGGGACTTACCCGGAGCTGTGGCTGTGAGTGAAATGGGCCAGGACAAGTAGGAATGCATAAGGGCCGGGGTCTGAGTCTTAGGAGCCCAGGACAGGAGGGCGGCCTGCGGAGGAGGCCCAGCAGAGGAGGGGGCGGGTCTCAGGCAAAGGGCCCGAAATCACTAAGGAGAGGTGCTCCCAGACTATTGCCGGCGTGGGGACTGGAGATGCAACCTCAGCCACTCTGGCCGGCAGGATGTCAAGGGAAACCACACGACTCAAAAAGTAGACTTCCTGCATGAAGCCGAGGAGGTGGGCTCCTTTAGGAGATAAAGAGGCTGCCATAAAAGGGACTCTTAGGAGGGGGCAGTCGCAGTAGAGCCTCCGCCACCAGCAGGTGTAGTAGACAGGTACACGGTGCATGCAGTGACGCCTGAAACTTATTTTTTAAAAGATTTTATTTATTTATTCATGAGAGACACAGAGAGAGGCAGAGACACAGGCAGAGGGAGAAGCAGGCTCCCTGCAGAGAGCCCGATGTGGGACTTAACCCCAGGACTCTGGGATCACGCCCTGAGCCCAAGGCAGACACTTGACCACTGAGCCACCCAGGCATCCCTGACCAAAATAATCTTGAAAGAACAAATAGTTGGGACACACTCAGTTCCTCATTCCAAAACCTGTATCAATCGAGACAGTGTGGTACTGACAGGAGGATACAAATGTAGGTTAATGCAATGGAATTGACAGTAGAAACAATCCATTGATTATCAACAAAGGTGCCAAGGCAATTTGCTAGAGAAAGAAGAGTCTTTTCAACAAATGGTGTTGGGATAATGGGATTTTCATAAGCAAAAGAAGAAGAAGAAGAAGAAGAAGAAGAAGAAGAAGAAGAAGAAGAAGAAGAAGAAGAAGGAGGAGGAGGAGGAGGAGGAGGAGGAGGAGGAGGAGGAGGAGGAGGAGGAGGAGGAGGAAGAGGAGGAGGAAGAGGAGGAGGAGGAGGAGAAGAAGAAGGAGAAGAAAAGAAGGAGGAGGAAGAAGAGGAGGGAGGAGGAGGAGGAGGAGATGTATTTCACACCACCTTAAATACTGACTTAAAACAGAGAAAGACCTAAATGTAAGAGCTGAAACTCTAAAATTCTTGGGAGAAAAAATTGGCCTAAACCAACATGACCAAGGTTTAGACACGATGTCTTTCAATATGACACTGAAAGCACAAACCACACATACATAAAAATACATAAATTTGACTTTCTAGGACTAAAACAACTACAATGCTTCAAAGGACAACATAAGGAACGTGAGAGAAAGCCCAGAGAATGGGAGAGAGTATGTGCAAGCTGCGTGTAATAAAGGACCAGTATCTAGAATATATAAAGAACACTAAGACATCAACAATAAGAGCTCAGTTTGAGAACGGGCAAAGGACAGTGCAGATGTGGTTCCAAAGAAGATGCACAAACAGCCAATAGTCTCCCCGTAGTTAGCCACGGGGGAGCTGCAAGGCACAGCCCCCGCGATATGCCACTCCACGCGCATGAGGATGGAAATAACTTTTAAACAACAGTAACAAGCGTTGGCAAGGATGTGGAGAAGTTGGGATCCTCACACTCGCGTTTGGATTGAAAATGAAGCAGCCGCTTTGGAAAACAGTGTGGCGGTTCTTCACACTGCTAAGCCTAGAGTGACCCGAAGGTGTAGCACTTGACCCCGAGGTCTAGGCTCACAAGAAACGAAAACACGTCCACGCAAATCTGCCCACGAATGCTCCTAGCAGCACGACTCAGCCTCGGAACAGTGGAAACAGCTGCAACGTCTGTCTCCTTATCAACGAACGCGTGCAACATGGTGCACACACAACAGGGAATGTTGTTCTACAAAGATGAGGTATGAAGCGCCAGCTCGTGCTGCCCTGTAGATGGATCCTGACCCCATGATCCGAGGCTGTGCCGCATGGACGGGAAACCAGGAACTGCGGGCAAGTCTGCAGAAAGGGAAAGTTGGCAAGTGGTCCCGAGGGTGGCGGGGCAGCTGGGTAGTGCGCACTTACTGCTAAGGGGTGCAGCGATTCCTCTTTTTGGGGGAAGATGTTCTAAAGGAGGCCCTGCAGGGAGAGGGGGCCCAAGGGCAGGGGTCACGGACAGCGGTGAGCGTGAGGCTGTGGGCCCTGGGGTCCTTCACTTAGCCCAGAACCTGGGGAGCACATGCGCAGGGAGCACGGGCTGCGGGGAGCAGAGGCCGTGGGGAGCACGGGCAGCGGGGAGCAGGGGCCATGGGGAGCAGGGGTCGCAGGGAGTAGAAGCCCCGGGGAGCAGAGGCCCCAGGGAGCACGGGCCATGGGGAGCAGGGGCAGCGGGGAGCAGGGGCCGTGGGGAGCAGGGGTCACGGGGAGCACGGGCGGTGGGGAGCACAGACTAATGACCTCGGGGCCTCGGGCAGGGAGCAGGGTTAATTCACAAGGGATATCACGATATCCTGCTATTTTCTTCAGGAAAAGCCCAACTAAATGGCAGCTGTCTCCAAACCACCTCTGGGCTGGGTGACAGCCTCGGGTCATGTCCCCTCCTACAGCCTCAAAAACGTGAGTCTAGGGGATCCCCGTCCCCACATCGCCTCACTGCCTTGAGAGGGGAGATGGGACTGTACACAGGCCCGCTCTGTGAGCCTCCTTGGCACCTGGGAGGGGCTCACCTGTGTCCAGACGCTCCCAGAGACGACCGCCCGGTTCACAGGCTCGGCATGGACACGCTAGCTCCTGGGTCTAGGCCCCCTGTGATCGCTACGCCGGGGTCCACGCTCGCGGTTCCCAGAGATCTAAATGACCAAGGAGTGTCCCAGTGCAGGGAAAAGGGCGCTGTCCAGGGCAGAGGCAGGTGTCGGGGGTGGGGGGGGGGGGGTGATGGGGACTCCCATGCTAGGTCACAGGCTGGTGCCCTGCAGATGGCAGCCTCGGCCCAGAGCGGGCAGGGTGGCCCAGTGAGGGCACCTCCTCTGCAGCCACAGCTCTTCCCACCTCCCTCCTGCCCTGCAGACCCCTCTACCGCAGCCCAAGTGCACCATGGACGCTCTCGGTGCGTACCCCGCCGTCCTCCCATCCCACCGCCCTTGGCCTGGGCAGGAGGGGGTCCATCTGCCCCGACACGCCCCACCTGACTCTTCCCTCTGGTGGCTCTTCGGACACTTGGGCCTTCTCACAAGCCCCTGGACTCCAGTCCCGGGCCTGGTTTCCAGACACCAGGGAAGACCTACGAGCGCCCTGAACGTCCGCTTCCACTCATGTCAAGTGAGGGCGGTGCCTGCAGGCGCCAACATCGTCACAGAGGCGAAACGACACGTCCCGGTGGACGCGTCTGTCGGATGCCAGGAGTGAGCGTAAGTACTCGGATCCACACGGGAATGATGAGCGCCAGGAACGGCAACTTTGTGGATAAATACAAAGTACTCGCGTCTTAAATTCTTTGAGGAGAATTAACCGTTCAAGTAAAACAAGGCATTATGAGAGGTAAAATCACAGGCAGATTTAAATGTGATAATTACGATGAACATAAATCATCTAAGCCCTTCAAATAAAGGGCAAAAGCTCTCAGATTGGATCAGAGAACAAGATCCAACCATAAGCTGCCTCCGAGAAACGCACCTCGAATATAAAGACATAAATGGAACAAAAGCAGAAAGGCCCGAACAGACACGCCGCATGAACGCTGATCGTAGGGACGCTGGGGAGTCTGTTAGCATCGGACGAAGCTCGGGGACAGGGAACAATACCAGGAACACCGAGGAACATTCTATCGTGATACAAGGGTTAGTTCATCACGAGGACGTAACAAATCTAAATACACAAAGCGAAGCTGGAACAACCGAAGGGCCCTGTAAGCAAATCCCAAAACGTCGTTGGAGATGTCAGCGCCTCTCCTGACAGGTGGAAGGAGCAGATGGAGAGTCGGGGAGTCGGGGAGGGGCGGGAGCCTCTGCAGCCGACCAGCAGCCCGACCCACAGGACTCAACCAGCACCCGCCCACCCGAGAGAGCGAAGCCTCGTGCATTCTTCTCAGTAGGACTCCCCAGCCTCAGAGGTGGTGCTCCTCTCCTCAGTGGGGAAAGGATCCGGCGAGCGGTGCTCGGAATTTGCTGTCCGCGCGGAGAAAATAAAATAAAAACCAGATCCCGACTCCCACGGCCCCCGGGGATAAAATCTAGGTGGGTCGAGCTTCGTGGTGCAAAGTCAGTCGTTAGAAGTTTTGTTAGAAACTGGAGGGAGGTGTTTTGTGACTTTGCGGTAGGGAAGGGTTTATTAGGAAGTCCCAAAAGGCATGGGACCGGAGTGGTCAGTCTGACGGTGCTAACAGTACGAAGTGTACATTGGAGGGTTGCATCACGAATGCAAGGGAAGGCCAGCGCGTGGGCGAAGGTGTCTGTACCACCAACACGGTCAGATGGTGAAAATCCAGTGTTTGCAAGAATTCCTGGGGCACGTGGGTGGCTCGGTCTGCTGAGCACCCGACTTGATTTTGGCTCAGGTCATGACCTCAGGGTCATGGGATCGAGCCCCTCACTGGGCTCCCCATCACGTGTGTACACACTCTTTCTCTCTCTCTCAAAAAAAAAAAATAGTATCCTCCAAAACTATTAAATGATAAAGACTACAAAAATATTTTTTAATATATTTTTTAAGATTTATTTATTTATGATAGAGAGGCAGAGACACAGGCAGAGGGAGAAGCAGGCTCCATGCAGGGAGCCTGATGTGGGTGGGACTCGATCCTGGGACTCCAGGATCACGCCCTGGGCCAAAGGCAGGCGCTGAACCGCTGAGCCACCCGGGGGTCCCCAGAGTACAAAAATATTAAGAGTTGAGAAGGCGATAGTCAATGGTAACTAGATTCAAAGACATGACCGACCTCATTAATACTCAAAGAAAAGCAAATTACGCTGCAATAGAATTCCATCCCATGCCACGAGGTCCACAAAATTTTACAAGTCTCATTGCCCCAAATACTGCAGAGGATGTAAAAGACGAGAACCCCCGGCAACGTCCTCGGGCAGCCAAGGGCCAACATCTAGTGAAGCTGAGAACGCAGGTGCCGGGTGATGGGACAACCCCACGTAGGTAGGAAGACAGAATATATTAATATAGTATAATTATCATAATCATAATATATTCTAACATCCATAGTTTATATTACATTTTCAGATTATAGTCATTGTCTAGTATGATGTTACATTATATTGATAATTATTAAAATCATAATGAAATATGACAATGTTATTAAATCCGATACTAATGTTATAGATTATTATTATTATGATGTGAGCGACTTGGAGAGGCTTCCCATGCACCGGTGCTGTTTGTTACAGGGCTGTTTCTCCTACCAATACGACGTTTCCTCGAGGGGCGGGGTAGGCTGGCTGCAAACTATACATTTAACATTTCATTCCGTGAGCTGATTGTTGGGGTCATGGACAAATATATATTTTTAAGACTTTATTTAATTATTCATGAGACACAGAGAGAGAGGCAGAGACACAGGCAGAGGGAGAAGCAGGCTCCACGAGGGAGCGGGATGCGGGACTCGATCCCACGACCTGAGCTGAAATCAGGAGCAGGTCGCTGAACCCACTGAACCCCCCGAGCGCTCCAAGGTAGTTTAAATACTTTCAAGTCTCTGTATAGGTAGCGACGCTCATTAGAAAGGTAGCGTTGATGCAGAAAGTTGAGTTTTAAATTGTCCCATTTGATGGGAAGGGACCGGGGTGGAGCTTGCTAAGCTTCCCTTCAATGTGTCCTGTAGGAACATTTCGTGCACTCGGCAGGCGGGGAGGGTGAGGAGATGGGGCTCCCCCGGTGACCTGACGGCGGAGGAAGTATTCGTGGGGCTGTGTGCAGGCCCTGGGTGCCTCAGAGCTCTGGGTGCAGCACCGAGCGGCCGCTTCGTGGCGACAGGTGCATGTTTGCAGCGACGGTGCAAAGCCGCGGCAGGTGAGGCTGACGACGGGGGAGGCTGAGGACGTACCCTGGTCAAGGCCGTGGCACCTGCCCCTGCACACCCCACCACCAGGCACCCGGGGAACATGGGAAAATTATTGCTTTTATTAAATCTCAACGCCCGAGGTGCCCCTCCTTTTAATCTTCCAAAGTGGGAAGAGCCCGTGGAGCGCTTCGGGGGCTGAAACACGGAGGCGTGGAGGGCAAGCGCGGCCCCCTCCTGCCACGGGGCACCACTGCTCCTCAGCACCATCTGCCACCCGCAAGCTACTCAGATTTCATGACTTGGCAGCTACTTTCTGGAGAATGAAAGGAGTGAACCCGTGCGTCAAGGGAAATGACTCACAGTGTTGCCGGCGATACGACGTCACCTTTCTAGTGAAAACTGGAATTTCGGAAAACGTGGGTCCACCGCGGAAAACCTCAGAGCTTCCCCGTTACGTGAAGACCTGAGACGGGGTGACACCAGCGACTGGGACCTTCCAGAGTTGGACAACGGGACGTGTCTTCCTGTGAAGCTCGGCGTGACCCAGAGAACCGGTATTTCCCAAACGACGGAGACATCACGTTGCAAAATCGCGCGAAGGTAGGAGATCCACCCGGTGCGTCTGGATGTGACAGAGGGGAAGGTCGCTGGGAGGGTTCCGGGTCCCAGTGGCCCGAGCTGTCAAGGAACCGCCTCGTGTCTGGCCGGCGGCAGTGCCGAAGGCGGCACCCACGGTTACCGGGAAAAAAACCCACGAGAAACGCTTTCCTTCCGGACGGCGGCCTGCGGGCTTCTGCCTCGCCGCGCACTCAACCGGAGCAGCATACTCGGAATTTGCCGGCGTTGTAGACACGGCCGTGGGGGGCTGCGCGCCCCGCCCCGCGGGTCCGAGGACATTTGCTAAATTGTAAAGCGGTACCTCCGCTTCCTACCAAACGAGACAGGTCACTGGCCTGCGACCCCACGGCTGCCCTCGGGGCACTCCCCCCACAGAAAGGAACACTTCCGTGCACGCAGAGGCGCAGACCAACGCTCCGGAGGCCTCATTCCCAACAGCCCCCAACCGGAGAGCACGCGGATGCCCCGCGGGCGCGGGCAGGGGGAAGGGATGGGCCCGTCCGCGTACAGAGCACGCAGCCACGCCAAGCCCTGGGTGATCACGGGGGACTGGCGTCGGGGGGAGGTTGTGTGCCGGTGAGACCGGAGCCGGGCGCTGACCGGGGGTGGGGAGGGAGGCCGCGGCCGCCGTGACGGGGGCTCCAGGCTGCCCCTCAGCCGTCCTGGGTGCTCCCGGCGGCGCTGGATTCGGGCGCCCGCGTGTGGTCCGCTTGCGTGACACTAAACGCACCCCCGCCCCCCGGAAGGGTGCACAGAGGCCTGGTGACATCAGAGCCGGGCGCGTGGGCCGCGCCGAAGCCGCTTCCCTGGTTGTGACACGGGGCTGTCCGCGGTCAGGAGGCTGCCTTCGGGGGGAGCCCGGCTGAAGGGTCCAGGGGGTCGCTTCTTACAGCTGCACGGGAATTAGGATTATCTCAAAATAAAAAGGCTTATCGTTTGTGTTTATTTTGTTAAAGACAGAGACAAATCCGTGGATCTCACGCGGTCTCCGTGGAGAGTCCTCAGGGCCCCAGGGACAGCGGGGTGAGCATGGCCGAGTGGTTCTTGGCCAGTGACTGCGCCCGGAGTGCACGGCCCCGTCACCCAACAGGAGACACTGAAGGCTTAGCCCTGGACGAGACCGGGCGAGCGGGTCAGGGGACGGCCAGGGGAGGGGACGGCGACTCAGGACCTGCTCCCCGCAGTCCAGGGCCACCTCTTCCACCTGCATCGCCACCACCCGAATCGGATCAGAAGGCCCGGCTCCGATCGGGGCACCAAGCTACGAGTTACACTGGCCAGCGCCGGTCCAGAGCCTTGTCACCGCTGTCGAGGGCACGTGCCGTTGCCGAGAGGGGCAGTTCACACTCACCATCCTCTTTGATTCACAAATTTTAATCTCTTCTAAGAGTGTGGCTGGGCTTGGCAGTTAAGGGAAGCTCCCCAAGTGCACATAGGTCTGCCCAGCCGTAGGCACGTACGCGCCAATTTTACACCTTTGCCAAACCCCTCAATTCCAGGGGATACGCGATTCCTATTAAAATCAAACAAAATCAGAGCATGTGTCAAGGGGCTTTCTGATCCACTTCTTAGGTCCGCTCAGCGGGGCAGCGTGTGCCCTGACGGGCGTGAGGCAGCCCCATGCCCACCTCTCTGACGGGGCGGACACCAGGCCCCGCCACCCAGCCCCGCAGCCAGGGCCGTGGACCGCGCTCCGCGATGCCAGGGGAGCCACGCGCTTGCTGGCCCTCCTCCCTGGCGACTGACGGATCCCGGCCGGGCCTCGGTGTCCTCACCTGCAGCAGGTGTGACGTGCTTGGCACCAGGTCTGGTGCACGGTAGGTTCCCAGAAAGCTGGTAGCTCCGCCCCCCTCGGCCCCTGCAGGATTTTTAGAATTTTCACAGTAAACTTGCTCGCTGGCCCACGTCAAACAGCTCGTGTGCTTTCCTGCGAACTTCGAGACACCGTGTTCCACGAGCGCCCATGAGCTTCTCCAGGGCTGGCTACAGGACTTCCGCGACGGGGACAAGCATCTGGCTGGGCTGTCTGAGGCCCCCTGAGACCTCGTCGGGTCCTGTGCCAGCTGAGTGGCCCAGGGCGGCTGAGGATGCCCAAGGAACACGACCTACACCCTGGCCCTCGGCCTCCTCCTGCCCAGCCTGCCCCTGAGAGGCGTCAGGGGGGTGTCTCTCTGCCTTTCCTCTTGGGTCCCAAATTCAAGAAATCCCACTCAGAGCCACACAGGCCTGGGCAGGGGTAGAGGGAGCTGCCCAAAGCCCAGCGACAGTCCCCCCGTGCTTGGGAGGTTCCCAATGGGCCCACGGGTCCTGCGCTGCTCCCCAGCGGCCTCTCAGGGCTGCTTCTGTCTGTGGGGAGGCTGTTCGCCCCCAGCCCAGCTGCAGAGCCGCCCCGAGCACCCCGCAGCGCCGAGGGCTGTCTCCATGCTTCTGGCAACCGGACAGTCACCCCCTCGGCTCTGGTCACGGGGACCCTCTGGTTCTCCTACTGGAGGAAGGTGGAGGGAAGGGGATGCTGCACCCCCACCTCCGGGGAGGGAGGAGGGTGCAAAGAAGAAAGTATTGCCGGATCAAAAATAAACACATAAATGCACTCTGCACACCAGACAGGAAGTGTGCAAGCGTTTGTCAAATGCAAGATACTATATACATCTCCGGAGGAGTCTGCAGATGGCCAATAAGCACATGAAAGAGGCTCAACATCATTAGCCATCAGGGAGATGCAAATCACAGCCGCGATGAGCCCCGATGAGCCGCGCTGCACAGGCACGAGGCTGGCTGTAATCAGAGGCGCACAATGCAGCCGCCAGGACGGGGACTGTCGCGGCCTCGCACCGCGGGTCGGGCAAGCCGGTGCAGCTGCTCTGCGCAAGCGGAGAGTTAACCGCGGCGTCGCCGCATGACCCGGCAGTTCCACGCCGCGCTCGCGTGGGGGCCCGCAGACCCTTGCGGGGGGAAGGCCCACGGCGGCCAAGCAGCAGAAAGAACCCGCAGGTCCTCGGGACAGAGCGTGGATTGCGGTCTGCCCAGGAAGGGGGGGGGGCGGCAAGGGGAGGGGGGGCGGCAGGGGGAGGGGGACGGGGTGATGGCGGCGACAGCAGGGGAGGCAGGCGACGAAATGCTCCAGGATCGGTGGCGCTGATGGCCTCCCGAAGTCACAAGTCTCGCACAGAGGACCGGAGGGTGATGACTCCCCACAGCGGCCAACAAGACACCGCTAGGCGGCGAGGGCCGCTCACCAGCCCCCTGGGCGAGGCTGCGGGGCCGGCTCGGCCTCTGGGTCCCCCAGGCTCCCGGGATTTCTGTCCTGGGATTTCGTGGGTCCTCCTGATCATGCAGCTGGTCCTCCCTGCTCGGGGAGGGGGGTGCCGAGAGCAGCTGCCCCTGGGCCCCTGCCTTGTGGGGACAGGCGGTGTCCCAGGCACCAGGCAGACACTTGGCCACGGCTTCGTTGATGTTGAGGACACGCAGGGTTGTTCCCTAAGGCCACACCGCACGCCGGGTAGAGCCTCGTCCTCCGGGGTGGCCCCCACCTCATCCCTGCCGAGCCTGCATGGGGGGCAGGGGTGGGGGGAGATGGGTCCCGTCCCCTCCAGGGCTTGACCCCTCTGCCCCGGGCCTTGTATATGCACAGGAGGGGGAGCTTGGGGTGCCCGGAGTTTGAATTAGTGGGAGCGACGTGTCGAGGGGCCCAGAGCGGGAAGCTGAGGCGGTTGCCTGGCCGGCGGGTCAGAGCCCCGCGTGGGCCCTCCCCCAGCACGGCAGCTGTGCAGTGAGCGAGCCCCCAGATGAGGCTGCCGGCCACCCCGGTGACACCTGGTCCTCGCACACTCGGGCTCTGGTCCCCCGTGCCCACAGGGTCAGGGTCGGAGGCTGGAGGGTCTCCCCCGGGTGGACCACGATGGAACCAGGTGGCCCCCCGGTCTCAGGGACAAGAGGGCTCTCCACCAGCAGCTGCCCTGTGTGCTGCGGGCACGTCCGCGGTGACTGGCCCCGGGTCCCTGGGCCTGCAGCCGGAGGCCGGAAGTCTGCCCTGGAGAGATGCAGGGTCTCGGGCTCTGAGGGCTCTGCGGGGCTCCCCGGGGCTGGCCACCGTGCGGCACTTCTCTGGGAGCCCGGAGAGGTGAGAGCGAGAGTGCCCAGCCGGGGGGGGGGGGGCTGGAGTCACAGCAGAAGAGCTTGCCAAGCCCTCAGGCTGCCCTCCATGTGCCCCCCCTGCCAGTGTACCCCCGGCCCGGTCCCCCCAGGGCCCCGAGCGTGGTGTCCAGAGCCTCACTCCCAAGCTGCACGTCTGTTCCTGCTCCTTCTGGCAGCTTCCTCTCCTGTGGAGACCATCCCGAGGTCCTCCCCCGCTCAGAGGCTGTTCCCAGCCCAGCCGGCTTCAAGGTCCCTGCAGGTCACTGCTTCTGGGGAGGAGACCGGGAACATTGGATCCGCGCTGATGGCCGGCTCAGATAACAGCCCTGGCCGCCCGCTGGGGTCTGGAGCCTCCCACTGCTCCTGGAAACTTCCCTCCTCTGCCCCGGCCTCCCCGCCTCCTAACCAGGCCCAGCATCTGGATGCAAAACGTGTCGTGCGTCGCTGTGAGAGAGGACGTTTGTCTCCATCCCTGAGGCCAGGGTGGCTGGCTGGGCACCGGCCGGGACACCCTGGACCAGCAGCGAGCTGCAGCCGGTTAGCAACGCAGCCGTCGCAAGCACTGACCTTCGTGGGCCCGGCTGGAGGGAGCCCGGGGCCCCGGGGCTGTCACCGGTTGGTCCCATTCCCCAGGGGAAAGGCTACGGGCATCGCTCCCCGCTGAGGAGTGGCAGGGGCGGCCCGGGACCCCGGCCACCTCTGCCCCATCCTGCGGGGTACACCCTCGGGGTCCGACCCTCATGCACACATCACAGGGAACGCACAGTCCCCGCAGGGTGGGAAGACGATTTTTTGCATCTGCAAAAATGTGTAAAGCAATATTGATTTTTTTTCAAATAATCTAAAAAATGACAGACGCTAAAAATGTTAACCAATAAGAGCAAATACAGTAAGATGGTTACTGCAGATCCACCCCTGGGCACACTGGGCCGAGCTCGGCGCCGCGGGAATGGCGTCGTGTGGTTTTCTTACCGTTTTACATATTCGTAAAAGCATCCCCGGTACTCGTCTGAGCGTATTTCACGGATGTAGGAGATGTTACCTACCGCCCAGGTGTTTACATGCGTGTTCATTAAGCCCGGACACCCAGGTGCAGCTGCAGGCCAGGTACGAGGGGCCCAGACGCGGGTCTGAGGGAGCACAGCCTGACCTCCCTGTGCTGGCCCAGCCTTGTCCAGCTTAGAGGGCCCAGTTTCGCCCGTGGGACGCTCACCAGCGGTGCAGCCGCGTTAGAGGAGGACGCCCGAGCTGAGACCCTGCTCCCCCAGGTGTACAGAGACCCCGGACAGACGCCCCCAGCTCCCCCAGGGGGAACCCTCAAGTCAGCTCTTCGGGCAAAGGAAATCCTTTCACCCACACTCCTGTGGGTCACAAGCGGACATTGTTACCCCGATCCTACTCAGGGGCACACAAGGGTCAGCCCTCGCGTCCCCCTCGGTAGCGCATCACTCGTTTATCTTGTTACTTCATAATCTTGAGAATCATAGTAGAGGCTTATGAGCTTCAATCCAGTTAGCGAGCCGTGAATGACCTACCCGGTCCCCACCGACAGGCATCCCATTTGCTTTCCGGGTGGTGCGACTCTGCAACTAACCTCTTCGTGCAGAGGCTTTTGTCCATTTTTGGACTTGTCTTCTAGAACGATTTCCCAGAAATGTCGCCGCGAGGTCAAACGGAGCAAACAAGTCTACGATTCGTGTTATGTGCTGCCAAACGCGTTCCCAAACGGCCTGCCCCGCTTTGGGGCACCCGGGAACCTGGGAGCGGGCAGGTGGCAGGTGGCCCCCCACCCGGTGGTGGCGGCCGACTGGCCAGAGAACCGGGGCGGCTCCAGGCCGGGGCATCCTGGAGAGGCTGCAGGTGTGGGGGGACGAGTCCAGCCGGACCAGAGCGCCGAGGCTCGGGGACAGGGTGGCACGTCCTGGCTCGGCCGCGGGGCTGCCGGGAGGCGCCTGGCCTACATCTGATCCGCGGAGGTTTGATCGCGACAACCGGGAGCTCCGCCCCGGCCCAGCCCGCCCATTTGTCCCACGTGTCCGAGGCGTGAGCGGCCCCGTGCGGGTGTCACCCAGGCTGTTTCTGTTACGCACACAGGCCTCCGCGGCCAAATGCGGGGCGGTTGGAGCGTCACATACAGAGCGATGGCGACTGGTTCTAACCCGCAGAACCACGCAGGGATCCGTGAGACGGTGCCGCTACGGAAACCACGGAGGCCGTGAGCGGGCGAAGGAAAGCGCTGCCACCCGCCCCGGGCGGCGGAGTAAACGTGGGCGGGCGGTCACCACCCGGCGTGTAAATGACGGGGACCCCGAGCTCCAAGGGCCGCTGGTCGGGAGCTGCGGGGACTCTCAGACGGGGCCTCACAAGGGAGGCAGAGGACGAGGCCACGTAGCGGAGAAGCCGGGGGCCACGGCGGGCGGCCAGGGGCCTGCCCCACAGCCTCACCTGGGCGCACCCGCCGCCCGCCCTGGGCCCCCCTGCGAAACAGCTGCCCGCACTCTCCAGGGAGACGGGGGCGTGGGCAGCCGTTCCCGAGATGGCCAACCTGCAGACTGGCCACAGGGACAAACAGCGGGGCGCCCGGGAAACCGGAGGAGGAGTTTATGACGGCTGATGGCCCGTGAAGAATATCTCTGTTCTTAAGGACGGGAGAGGATTGTCTCAGGATGGTGCAGTGAAGAGGTGGCAGGGTCTGGTCTTTGCTGCGATTCCGGGTGATGAGATGATGGGTCCCTAGCAGGGCCCCCTCCTGGCTCCTGCACCCCAGTGCAGGCTCCGTGACACCCCGGAAGTAGAGGGGAAGCAACACCACAAAGCCCAAGGTCTGTTCTGGTAGCTGGACCCTGGTGTGGGGGGAGGAACTGGGGTCTGGAGAGGACATGGGGCAGGTCCTGGCGGTGCGATGCGGGATGTGGGATGTGGGGTATGGGATGCAGGATGTGGGGTGCAGGATGTGGGATGTGGGGTGCGGGATGTGGGGTGTGGGGTGTGGGATAAGGGGTACAGGATGTGGGATTTGGGGTGCGGGATGAGGGATGCAGGATGAGGGATGTGGGGGGGTGCAGGATGTGGGATGAGGGATGCAGGATGCGGGATGAGGGATTCAGGATGCAGGATGAGGGATATGGGGTGTGGGATGCAAGATGCAGGATATGGGATACAGGATGCAAGGTGTGGGATGTGGGATGCGGGATGCAGGATGTGGGATGAGGGGTGCGGGATGTGAGGTGTGGGATGAGGGATGTGGAGTGTGGAATGTGGGGTGAGGGATGCAGGATGCAGGATGTGGGATGAGGGGTGCGGGGTGCTGGGTGCAGGTGCGGATGGAGGAGCCTCTGGACCACAGTTCCCTGCCCGCAGCCACCACGAGGTCTTCAGCCTCCACGGGGTAGTTCGACGTGGGAATCGGCAGCCCGCTGGGGAAAGTCACGGAAAGAAGGCCCCAGCGCTTTGGATCCCAGAGCAGCAGAGCCCCTCCCGGGTGAGCGGCCAGCGCCGACCCCCTCTGGGCGCATTTCCGAGTCCGGGCAGGGGATGCGGGGCTCGCCCTCGGCACAGGGACAGTCTGAGCAAAAGCCAGTGCGGGTATTTATAAGGGCGGCCCAGGAGCTGAGGCCAGCGGAGGCCCACCCGTGTAGCCGCGTTCTGGGCGGCGTGAGTCCGAGGTGGCGCTGCCGGGAGCGCGGGGACGGCCGCGGGCGGCCTGGTGGCTCCAGCTTTGCTGCGGGCGACTCCGGACCCCAGGCGGCCCCGCCGTCTGCCGCGCGGCGTGTCGGGGTGGGCCTGGGTGCAGGCCGGCGGGGAGGGCGTGGATGTGGAAGGCAGACGGCCTCCCCGGGGCCCGGCCTCCCCAGGGCCCGGCCTCCGCAGCCTTCCGGGGCTTGCACAGAGCGCCCCGCTCCTCTCCGGCTCGTTGCTTAAGTCGGTTCCTCCTTTCATGTCCCGTTGGTTCAGCTTCTCCGGAGAACCCAGACGAACACAGCCACCGTCCCTCAGACCCAGAAGCCCGCGAGGGAGAGAGCCCAAGGCCGCGCCCCAGTCCCGACCGGCTCGGTTCCTAACCGGGTGGCAGGGTTGTCCCCCTCTGCCCAGCACAGCCCCCGGGGGTGTCCTCCGTTCGCCAGCTTTAGACTCCCTTCTTTTTCTGCTCACGCCGTCTGACCTAGAATAACAACGTACGTGAATCAGACCCGGAACCTTCCACAGACAGACGCAGAGAGCGGGGCCCTCCTGAGAGGCCAGGCCCACGGGGACCCGATGTCCCAGGGCGGCAGAGGGTTACCTGCTGGGGTCTGGGGGCGCAGGGGGGGGTTAGGCATGACCCGGCGTTCTGAAAGGGGGTCCCGGTGGCAGACATGGGGACAGGACTGCAGACAGGTCCGGGCGAGAACAGAGGAGCGGCCTGTGTCGGGAGGGACACACGGAGGCCCCGCTCGGTGACCAGCCACACGTGTGACGAGACCCAGGAGTACTGACCCCCAGGGTGAGCTCCATCCACAAGGCTGCCTTGCCCTGGCCCCTGCACCTGCCTCCCGGGACCGCTAGCGCCGCGGTGACCACCGTCAGGCCCGTCCTCCCGCCGGATGCCACAGAGAAACGGCAAAAGGAGGCTTCGCGCCGAGAAAGTGAACGCCTGCAACTACTTAACATTTTATTATGAAAGTGCACTTAGAGCCATTTGCATAGTTTTGACTTTTCATTGCTCAAAAATAGGCGAGGATAACTACCAACAGTTGCTATAGATATGCTCTTACCAGTACTAGACTTTATTTTTAAAAATAATTGGCTTTATTGTGCTAGAAATAGTCACTGTACGTATCACGTGCATTTAAAGTTGGCTTGCTTTGACGTCCATGCACCCGATAAATACGATTAATTCCATTTTTCATGATGAACTAGGTAAATTTGTTAGGCAAAGAGTTGGATGAATGTCTCACGTTGCATCGTCCAGTGCTCTTGCCATGCGGCCCCCGGCGCACCTGGCGGTGCTGAGGGGCTGGGTCTGCACCGCCTGCTGCCCTGCGAGTGTGGTTTGGGGTCCCGGGCCTGCAGGGAGCGTGGCGAGACCCTCCTTGAGGGCCGCTCAGAGCTCGGCATCCGACCAAGGTGGTGCATCTTGCACAGAAAGGGCCTCTGACCTGCTCATCGCCCTCGTGGCACCTGGAAGAGCCTCCAGATCCTTGCACCAGAAGTCAGTCCGAGAGGTCTATGCGGCCCGGCGGAAACATGGGTGTGCGGCTCTGCCTGCCGTGGGGCTCAGGGTCCTGCAGACCCCGGCAGACCGGAGACACTGGGCCGACAGGAGGCTGGGCAGGTTGAGAACGAATGGAACGAATGGAACGGGCAGTGGGCAGGCCAAGCAGTGGCGACGGGAGTCGTGCTGCATCATCCCGAGGACCTTCCCCCTCAGGGAGCAGTGATCGTGGGGGCAGGGAGCAGGATCGCCACCTCCACGCCTGGATGTGGCTCTGGAAAGAGCAGCCCAGGGCCCAGCTCCAGGGCTGTGGGCAGCACTGAGTCAGTGCATGTGGGGGGCAGAGGAGGATGTGTGGGGACAGTGATGCCCCAGGTCCCTGAGCTGTGCAGGACCAGAGCAGGTGGACAGCTGGGGACGGGAGTAGGCCGTACGGTGGGGCAGGCTCCCCCTCCCTCCCCTCCCGCCCCCCCGCCCTCCCCCTCTGCGCTGACCTCATGGGCGGGCACTACTTTATTGGCCAAGAATATCCGAAATTTTCTTTCTGTTTTCTGCGGCTGTGGGGTGAGTGCACGCGTGTGGAAGTGACCCCACGTGTGAGGGCGGGTGTGTGTGCACGTGGCCCAGACCCTCGGGTCTTCCCTCCATCCATCTTCCCCGCTCGTCCACTTGTCCCCCGCCTGCCCGAGGCCAGCCCGGCAGGGCCCCCCGACCTCCCCACTGCCTCCAGCGGGTCCCAGCCTGGAGGCGGAAGCAGCCCTGCCCCCCGCCCCCCAGCCCGGGGACTGACCCGCACCCGCTGCCTCCAGAGAGGGACCCCGTGACCCGGCCACCCTGCCGGACCCTTTCTCTGGAGTTTCCCCTGGATCACAGCTTCTGGGAGAGGGGCTCCCCGACTCCAGGCCGAGGTCTCCCTGAGAACGAATTCCCACTTTGTCCCGTGCGACCCCCTGCTCGGAGCATCTGCGTCCTGCACAAACCCCAAGCCCGGAAAACACGTTCTCAGAACCAGACCCGGTTGGGAGGGGCCTCTTGACTGGTTTCCTGGGATGAATACCTGGGTGTTGCCTTTGATGAAAGAACATCTTGAGAGTTAATCGGGGATGGCGGTGCCTCTGGCCTTCCTCTGGCAGCAGGAAGGCGCTCATCCCGTGCTGGGCGGCCTGGCTGTGAGGGCCGGGGCCGGGCCTCTCCCCTGCCTGCTTCGTCCTGGGTGAGCCCAGGTGCCTGCAGCTCAGGCCTCCCCACGCCCTGGCCCAACCACACGCTCCTCGGCATGGGTCGGCAAAATGAATGAGTGAATGAATGAATGAGCAAAGGGAGCTCAGGAGCTGGCGCCTGGTTACGCGGCTCCATGGTGTGGCGGGGCAGGGGCCTCACCCCTGCAGGCGCTGGGACTCCTCACCGTCCTGAAAGCCACTGAGCTGGTGTAGAAACAGTAACACCCCCCTACGTGTTAACATAGGTAATACACTTTGAGACTAAAATAGCATATTTCCCCCCAAAAAAGAGACGGCGCCGTCTGACGTCTTTGCGGCTCTTTCCCACGCCTGCAGGCACAGGACGGGCCGCGTGCCTCCCACGTGCGCCTGCACCCGACCTGCTGCACCGCGCCGTTCAGCTGGGGCTGCACGCGAGACTTGGCTCCGCCCGCATGGCCCGCGGCGAGAAGCGGGGAGCGAGCTCACGGCTCCTCGGGGGATCGTGGACGTGCTGCTGTGACTCCGCGCCCGAACCCGACAGCGACGGTTGCTCAAAGCTGCTGGGCATGTGGAGTCCGAAAACACGCCGGCGAGCTTCCGGTCCTCGGCCGCAGGGAAGCGCGTTGGTCTGTGCTGCGCTCTGCGTGGGGCTTTCACGGGGCGGGATCTAAGGTCACGGTGGGTCGTGGAAACTGCCTCTTCACCGAGTCACGCAGATTTTCGGGACGTTGCCGCGTCTCCTTGGACGATATTCCGGATAGCACCTTCGTTAATGTCGACCTGCACTCACCTAAAGAGTATCGGGGGCCGTCGGGCTCGTGGTGGGGACACGCGCTTTCCAAAAGTCTGATTTTCCTTTGAATTGTGGGCGGCGAACACTGCCAGGGGGTTGCCATCAGCAACAGGCTCCCTTCCTTCACCTTTGAGACGACATCGGCTGACACCCAAGTCTGAACAACACCCCCCCCCCCCACCCGGCGTGTGTCGGTTGTGCTTTCGTGTGAAAACTGCGCCCATTGACATCACGCACGTTCGAGGCAGCGAGTGCTTCTCTCCGGGCAATCAGCGCCCTCCGCGTGCGGCCTGCGAGCTGTGTGGCCTCCCCGTTTTGTCCCACAGACTGTTACAAGGGTCAGGACTTAACGCAAATGAGATTTTTGTTTTTGTTTCTGTTTTTCAGAGAAACAGAGAGGGTGGGGAGGGGCAGAGGGAGAGAGAGAGAACCTTAAGCAGGCTCCCGGCTGAGCGCAGAGCCTGATGCAGGGGCTCGGTCCTGCGACCCTGAGGTCATGACTGAGCTGGAACCGTGATTCGGATGCTCAACCGACTGAGCCACCCAGGGACCCCCCACCCAAGTAAGGATTTTTGTTGCTTATCAAGGATACTCTTAAGTAAGATTGACATTTTTTTAAGACCATGATGGCCACAAGGGACATCTGGGTGGCGCAGCAGTTGGGCGTCTGCCTTCGGTCCAGGGCGTGATCCTGGCGACCCTGGATCGAGTCCCACGTCAGGCTCCCTGCATGGAGCCTGCTTCTCCCTCTGCCTGTGTCTCTGCCTCTCTCTGTGTGTCTTTCATGAATAAATAAATAAAATCTTAAAAAAAAAGAAAAAGACCACGATGGCCTGGAATCCAGGGCTGCTTGCTGCCCCTCGGGGCTCCCGCCTCGGCCCTCGGCTGACGCTGCCAGGACAGAAGGAGGGAGGACGTCTGGGGGCCACTGTGGCCACAGTTTTCCCGTGTGGGTCCTTGAAACGGGGTCCCCGACCTTGAGCATCTCTGCCGCGGAGTCAGCTCACAAGGCCCCACTGAGGGAACGTGGGTTTTTCAGAGCCAATGACTTTCGTCTCTTATTTTTCCATAAATGTTGGAAATGTCTGCTCCTGTCCTGTCCTGTGTCTTCGTGGGAATTCTCACGCGGAGACACGTAAACACACATCGCCGCCGCTGCTCACGCGCAGGGAGCCCGCACGCCGGGTCAGCCCCCGTCCCTCGCTCTGAGTCTCCACGAAGCCCCTCGGGTTCTAACCCACCTGTGTCCCCGAGCCCGGGGGCAGGTGGCACACCCAGGGTCCCAGTGGCCTGTGCGCAGGCCCCACCCGGCCCTCCCCGGCCCTGGTCGCCTGCGTCCCCAGGTGAGGGTGCTGCTCCCTCAGTGAGGCGGGCAGGGTTTATCTCCCATGGAAGGACTGTTTGTTGTGTTCTTAGTAAATACCTGACAGTTTCATTTTGACGCATTCGCAAACGAAATGTTCCCAAACATGACGACTTCTCCTGAGAAGTGCTTGAAAATACGGGGATATTTTCACAGCGTCTTGTGCACAGCTGCTGAGCGTGAACGGGGGCCTCCCGTAGGTGGGCCGGTGGCCCCGGCGTGAGGTCCCCTGGGAACGGGACCTCACCCACGGGCGGCCTGGGCTCCCGAGCCCTCTGCCCCAAAGACCACATGCAGACGCACAGCACGCCGGGCCTTCCGCCGCGGGACCGAGCAGCCCACCCGGGGCCAGGGGTCTACACGGAGCATAGACCATGCTGTGCCCCTGAGTGCGGTGGGTGCGGTGAGGCCCGTGGGCCCGTGGTGGGGGCAGTGCCCTGGGGCTGAGCCAGCGCTGGCCTGGGCCCGAGCTGCAGGGCCCCAATGGGGGCCGGCTCCTTGCCCTGGTGGAGGGCCAGGCCCCGCAGAAGGGAAGCCCGGGATCCCGGGAATGACTGTCCCTCCATTCGCAGCGAATGAGGGAGAGGAAGCGTGCGCTGGCTCTCAGCCCTGTGTCCAGCGCGGCTGATGCAGCCCCGGCTCCGTGGTGGCTGTCCTGCCGCCCCCCCTGCGCCCCGCGTGGGTCCTGCCCTGCTCAAGGGGGAGGCAGGCTCCCTAGCATCCCGTCCAACAGCAGACGGCCAGCCGTCGGCGAGGCCCAGCGGACCCTCCCCGGGCGGACTGCAGCAGCCGCGGCCCACGGTCCAGCCGAGGGCAGGGTGTGCGCACAGACACCCGTGACCGGGTTTTCCTGGGCCGGGCGACCACCTCAACCCCACGGCTTCTTCTGGGGTGTGCTCCGGGATGAGTTGGTGAGATGTGGCCATGAAGGATGCGACACCGCTGCTGTGCGGGGCCGGGGCTCCTCACGCAGACTGGGTGCTGCCTCAGAGCCCACCTCCCTCCCTCCCAGGTGTCCAATGGCCCTGTGGGGAAGGGGGGGGGCGGGACAGGGAGGAAAGCGTGGAGGGAGGGGGAGGGAGAGGGGAGGGAGGGAGGGGAGGGGGGTAGGGGAGGGAGAGGGAGGGGAGGGGGGAGGGAGGAGGGGAGGGAAGGGAGGGGTGGAGGGAGGGGGAGGGAGAGGGGAGGGAGGGGAGGGGGGTAGGGGAGGGAGAGGGAGGGGAGGGGGGAGGGAGGAGGGGAGGGAAGGGAGGGGTGGAGGGAGGGGGAGGGAGAGGGGAGGGAGGGGAGGGGGGTAGGGGAGGGAGAGGGAGGGGAGGGGGGAGGGAGGAGGGGAGGGAAGGGAGGGGTGGAGGGAGGGGGAGGGAGAGGGGAGGGAGGGGAGGGGGGTAGGGGAGGGAGAGGGAGGGGAGGGGGGAGGGGGAAGGGAGGGAGGGGAGGGGTGGAGACGGGAGGGGAAGGGGGGGAAGGAGGGAGAGACAGGAGGGGCGGGGCAAGGGGCAGGAGGCCAGGGAACCCAAGGGGGAGGCTTGGCTCTGTGCAACCCCCGTTGCTGGCCCCGCAGCGTGTGTCCCTGAGTGGCCCGGAGCTGGGGGCGCTCCCAGCGTCTCCATCAGAAATACGTGCGCAGCCCGAGCCGCCGTGGCTGCCGGGAAGCCAGCCCGTGTTTTTTTAATTTAAATTAATGAATTAATTAATTTTTTAATAAATTTATTTTTTATTGGTGTTCAATTTATCAACATACAGAATAACACCCAGGGCTCATCCCGTGTTACACAGAGAGGTTAACAGTGACCCTGGTAGCCGGTGACCCTTGGGGCAGGTGCTGGGTCTTGACAACCTGGCAACAATACGGTTTTTTGTTTTTTGTTTTTTGTTTTTGTTTTTGTTTTTGTTTTTGTTTTTACACAAAGAGCCCCGCGCAGTAAGTGCCAATGCTGCTCTTGGGACACTCGAGCTATTTTTACTGAACCCAAAACAAAATAGAAGTTGTCTCTCTCCCGAACAAACGCCAGCGCTCTGTTTCCGTGGACCCCGTGGGTGCGCACTCGTCTGTAACTCATTCTTCAGCGCCCGAACCCCCACCCGCACGCCAGCCTCGGGTCGGGGGCTGGACGGGGCCGGGGAAGGACCGAGGACCGGGGTCAGAGGGTCGGGCCCCCCGTGACAGCCCCGCTGACCGGCGCCCCGGGTGGGCCTCCTCGTCCGCACGTGCAGCTGCTGGACGGTCACGGCAAGAATCCGCGGGGACTGAGGCTGTTTCGCGGGTGGTAGTGGCGCGCGGCCCCGCACCCCAAGAGCCAGAGCAGGTGTCCCGTCGGCTAGTGACCGCGTGATGCGCACCTTTGCGGAAACGGATTTCCAACATTGACAAATTTCAAAAGGTCCGTAAATAAAATTCTTTGGATGTCCATCTTTTTTCTCGCACTCACGAATCTACCTCATGTCTTTCTTGGGTTCTTGCTGCAGCTCGTGCCCCCCACTCCACCCCCGCCGGGATGTCAGGAGCCCCGAGGACCACGGACGCCCTGGGCGGCCTCCAGTGTGCGGCCACTGCTGGGCGGGGGCTTCCCGGGACGCAGGGAAGTAGGTGCTTGGGCCACCTGCCCCCCGGGGCTGCTGGCCTCCCGCCTTCCCTGCTTCTCCAAACAGGACGGTCAGTCATCAGCGGAAGCCTCGGAACCAGGGGGAGCCCAGGCCTCTGAGTTGAGGCCCTGGGGGCGCAGGCAGGGACCCCACCGCCGTGTGGCTTGGACCCCACAGGCGTGCGGCTGAGCTTGCACGTGTGCAGGGCGCATCGGGGGCTCGGGCGGGAGCTGGAGACGGGGGCGGGGGAGCGGGCGGGCGGGATCCCGGGGACCCAGGCGGCCTCCCCTGGCTGCAGCCTCAGCCCGGCTGGAGCACAGGCTCCTTGGGCCTCCTTCAGAGTCTTCTCTCCCCGCAGCGAGAGAGGGGAGGGAGGCGCGAGGTGAGGAAGGGCAGGAACCCACCGTGGGACAGGCTGCGGGAGCTCAGAGATGACGCGTCACCAGCAGCGCAGTCCCTGCCTCCAGGAACGTGGGTCACCCCCGAAGAAACTGCCATGTCGGGCTCCCTGAGGCCCCCCCGGGGTCCTCCGTGCGGAGCCCCGCCCCAGTCCTGTCTGCAGGGAGGACAGACCACCCCACACTCAACCACTCAGACCCAGCGGGTGCCCCGGGTGCTGAGGAGCACCCCAGCCTGGCGAGGCGGCCGGCATCACGGGCGGGCTCTCAGCATCGTCAGGCCACCCAGGCGAGGCCTGGGCTGGGGACAGCTGCCCCGTGCTCCAGGAGGGCCGTCGAGTCACCCGAGCGGGGCGACGCGTGGCCAGAGCCCGCCACGTGCCTGCAGCGGAGAGGGAGAGCAAGGCTTGCTGGAGGTTCCCAGCCCTCGAACCGCTCATTTCCCAGGGAGCCAGCCTGGGATCAAAGCAACGTTTCTCCCAGAGCCGGCCTGGGGTGCTCGCTGCGCCCCAGCTACCCACCTCTAGCTGCCTAGGCAGAGCCAAGCCCCCGAGCACAGCACCCCGAACAGCAGAACCTAGAAGGACTGCAGGACCAAGCTCTCCGTGGCCATTGCCAGGATCCTCGTGTTGTCCTGGCGGCCGGTGGGAGGGTGGAGGGGCGGGTGAGGTGGGGTGGAACCCGGGGTTGGGGGGAATCCCAGCTCCATGCTGTCCGCTGCGCAATGCTGGGCCTCAGTCTCCCCATCTGTAAAGTGGGGTAATAAGGACGCTCATCAGTACTGAGCGAGCGTGTGATTGTGGTAAGTGCTCAGCCCAGGTCCTGACACCTGCTGTTTTAAAAATATGAGCTCCACGCAGACCCAGGAATCCCCTAATGAACAGCTCAGAACGAAGGAGGGCTCTCCGCTCTCCCTGGCTTCCCTCGAGTTCTGTGTGTGGTCAGGGGCTCACGCCAACGTGGTCAGAAGGGGACATGAGGTGACAGTCTTAGACGCCCCAGCAACGAGGGCCCCCTAGTACGTGGGGCAATATGTTCAAGCTGTGGCCTGAATATCTGTGTCGCCCCCCAAATACATGTGAAATCCTAACCCCAGGGTGATGGAAACAGGAGGTGGAGCTTTTGCAGGTGCATAGGTCATGAGGATGGGGCCCCCGTGATGGGACTGATGCCCTCATAAAAGATCCCACAGAGCTGCCTGGCCCTTCTGTCAGATGAGGACCCAGTGAGGACCTGGCACCTTGCAGCCCAGGACGGGGGGAGGGGGCGGGGGGGGTCTCAGCAGAGCCCAGGCAGGCTGGTGCCCTGATCCTGACCTTCCTGGACTCAGAACTGAGGGATAAATTTCTGTTGTTTATAAGCAGCTGGAGCCGACTGAGAGCTGAGTACCCCAGAGAAGGAGAAGACAAATAGAGCAGCAGAAGGAGAGAGATTTTTGGCAGCTGCCGTGATGGGTCAGTCCTTGGAAAAGGAGAAAAGGAGAGACTTTTAGGAATCTTTATGTAGGATATGCTATGTAAACCTTCTCTTGTGCCCTTTAAAAAAATGTGTAAAGATGCATTGTGTCCTAAGGTGTCGAGAGCAAGATCACGGGAGCTGGGTCACACTATGCAGAGACCGAGCCACATGGAGCCCCAGATCCATATGGGTTGCACTGACAATTATTATTCTTTGATAATAAGAAAATCAGAGATTTTTCATGGGGAGGACAGCAGCGGGGTTGGAGCTCCTGAGTCCGTTCCTCTGAACGGGAGAATTTAACTCTGGTGCATACCCTTTAGCCGACAGTAAGCGAAAGGCTTGGCTCAAGAGCTGAGCGAGCTTCCACCTCCAGGTGGGAGAGCAAGAGTCTGTGACAGATAGTCCCACCTGCTTGCTGCCCTAGAAGCTCCTCAGCTCAGCAGAGCCTGGCCCACTGGCTCGGTGTAGACTGGGGAAACACCACAGACCAGCGCCAGAGCCCCGGGCTTCCAGAGGAGGCGGGCCGGGGGTGCTTCGAGGGGGGAAGCGTGAGTGGGGCCTCGGAAGTCAGGTGGAACAGAGATGAGAAGACACGAAGGCGGGACTGATGTCATCAGGTGGGGGGCGACAGCCATCCCAACACTGAAGGAGCCGTGCTCCAACCTGTTCATCATGGTAGGGATGACGCTTGGCGCCTTCCGCCCCTAAGGTTGATGCTTCGCTGCCTTTGGTCCCTAAGGTCATCAGTGAACCTTATATCAATATTAGTGAATTTAAACGCTTGACTTCTTTATTCTTAATGTGACACTGTTTTGATGCAAAGCTCAAAGTACCATAGGCCTAAGCCATGGTGATTATTAGAAGATCCGTGGCTCATCCCCAATATGGCCAGCTGGCTTCCTCGAGGCTAATCACATCAGCTCGGTTAGGGCCTCCCTCTGCTATCCCTACTCAGTGCTTTGAGTCTTTCAGAACACTGCCTCACACAGGCCTGCTTTGATCTGAGCCCACAGCAGCACAGGCTAAGGAATGAGGACCAGAGAGCAGTGGAGTTGCTGGTCCATAGCGTCCCAGTGAAGGGCACATGCAGAACTCAACCCCAAGACCCTGCTTCCTGGTCCAGGCCGAGGTGTCAGCAAACTAGGCTTCTCCTTCTTGCAAGGGGCTTCTGTGGATAGAGAAGCAGCAAAGGGTAGGTCCCTACCCTTGGAATGTTAGCAGCCTGTGGGAGAGACAAGATGCTAACAAGTGAACATTTAAACAGCCATGAAGAGCCTTGTAACAGTCTGGCCTCCTGCTGGATGACACATGTTGGTACTTGCATCTGGCCCACAAACTATGTAGGCAGTCAGCTCATCACCTGCCTCTGTCAGGGGGGAAGAGGGGAAGGTATTGCAAGTAAGGGAGTGAGCAGGGAGGTAGGGGGCTGTGGATCCAACAGAGAGGGTGAGAGGCTAGGACAGAAGTGTGGGAAGTGAGGGCAGGAACAACTGGAGGCAGAGCCAGGGTCTCGGCCCAGTTGTGACTTTACTCAGTCTCAGGGTCAGGGCAGGAGACCTCTGGATGTTTACTGAGGAATTGCCAACCAGTGTTTTAGGGAACCCATCTGCTCCAAAGGAGCCTCTGCTGGGAGAGGAAGGGAGACTCAGGCAGCAAGTGCTCAGTCATGCTCGGACCTGAGCCTGGACCAGAGTGGGTGGGTATGGGGAGGGAAAGGGGTGTCAGCAAAATGGATGAGGTGAAACCCCCAGCATGACTGAGCAGTGAGGGCAAGATGAGGGCAGCACAGGGGCAGGCTAGGGCAAGATTGATATCAAGGCCCCAGGCAGAGACTCTGGGAGAAATGAAACAGAAAAGTAAAGATTGGTCACAGTCTGGGTGGACGGCAAGATGTCCAGATTTAGGGAGGAGGAGTGGTCAGCAGCTCAGCTCACCAGAGTCAGGAGGACAGAGCATGTTCTAAGGAAAACTGAATGCACTGCCAATGGGAAGAGTTCCAGGAAGCCCCCATAATGCCAAGAGTACCTGGATGGGGACCCATGGAAGTCCTAGGGAATGAAGAGAAATAGCCAGGTATGACAGGACAAGGCCATTGATCAACCCCCCAAAATGTTTTGGTAAAAAAATAATAATAAAAGGATAGGAAGAAGGCAGATGCAAAAAATCAAGAAGAGAAGGAGCCAGTGAAGTGGAGGCCATGTGGACAAGGAGCTGGCACCCCAGCAGTGAGGGAAAAGTGAGTGAGACAGTGGGGCTGGAGGCTCAGTGGGGAAACACATCTAAGGTATACATGGATGGAGGTTGGGTAAGTCGGTAGGCAAAAGGGAGAAGGTGGGCAGAGCTAGTGTGGCCCATCAGCTTTGTCCCTTCCTGGTCCCAAAGTCTGGGGCTTCATTTATCTGTCTTGAGTGAACATTGGATGTGGTTGCCCAGGAGAGGTATGATCCTGGGTGATATCTGGAGAGTCTTAGAGTTTGAAGGTGTCTGCCTCCATCATGTCAGTACCTGGGGCAACAGGTCTTCCCTTGTGGGAGACCCAGGGGGACCATCTCCTTAGTCACCAGACCTGAAAATAAAACTGGCCATCAAAGAAACCAGGAACAGTCCAACATGCAACTCAGAGTAGGTGCTCCCAAGAGATGTCGGAGACCAATCACAGAGGTCACTCTCCAAAATAGGTGGCTCGGCTCTAAAGTGTCCAATTGATGGTCACTGATGTCAAACCCATAGGTGGCAGGAGAAATGAGGCTGTATAAAGAGCCTGGAACATAGGTAGATGATGTTGCAGATGTTGCAGGTAGATGAATGCAGCCCCTGGAATCACACCACCCGAAATTCCATAGCTAAGACCATATCTATGACCTACAGAGCTGTGACCATGAGCAGCTTCTCCACCCTCTGCCTCAGTTTCCTTACAAGAACATATAACCACAGGAGAAGAGTACACATGATAATCATGAAAAGCACTTAGAACAGTGCCTTTCATAAGAAGCCTGCAATAAATATCCTTTAATTAGTGTTATTTTTAGAAGAAACTGGCTGTTGGTGCAGCTGGGTGGAGAGAGATGGCGATCAATGACAGTCAGCAGAAGAGACAAACAGTGAGTTACCAAGTCTGAGATGCAGAAGATGCCCTATAAGCTGATCAGACCCTGTTGTCCACTCTGAACAGGAGAACCTGAGGTGCTCAGAGCAGAAGCAAGAATAAGCACCCAGGTGCAGTAAACAGGAGAGCTGGTTTTTAAAGATTGATCTCAGAGGACATTTAAACAAGGCTGCCCATTTCTCATAGTATTTTTCAGCAAGATGCTCATCAAAAGAAAGGGTCTCATTCCTATCTAAATACCAACCAAAACATGCACACATGTTCTTTATAGACATTCTCAGGAAAAATGCAGAAAACAAAGACTATTGTCATCAAAGGGCAAGGGGAACACATTTCCAAAGAAGTGTGTTAGGAAAATAAAAATATTTCAGGCAAAAAAATCTCCCTAATGTCAAGAGAATTTAAAACACAGTCTCTTGGAAACAAAAACCAAAGGAAGAGATACAAAGAATGATAGGTCACAAGAGATTAAAAATAAGCTCTTATTTTTAAGATACTAACTTTAACTGTGGAGTTCAGACAAAGAAATAAAACATAAGTGTTTAAATATAGAGAAATCAAAGCCATAATAGAATTAGAACAAATAAGAGTACTTATTGATTTAAAAAAATGAAGAATATGAAAAAGCAGGATAAAATGGGGAAGAAAACATTAAAATGATGGGAGAGAAAATAACAGACCTGGAAGACAGACAGAAAGAGGGAGCACACACTCAAGCTGATGTTTCTGAAGAAGAGAACAGAAAAAAATAGAGCCAAAAGATTAGAGATTCAAAGATATAATAGAAGAAAGGAGAAATTGAAAGCATGAATCTGCTCATTGAAGGGGCGTTCTATTCCCCAAGAAAATTTTAAACAGAACAGATTCCGGTAAGATGGGCAGGTTTCAAGAATAAAGAATCCTGTGAGCATCTAGAAAGAAACAAAATAAACGTGAATTAGCCGCTAGAGGATTCGCTCCAGATTTCCTCCATGTCTGTGGAGAATCCCCCCGGACAAATTGTTGCTCACATATAAATTATATAGACATCTTGAAACTAGCAACGACTTGGGGAATGGGGCCCCTGGGTTCGATGTGAGAAAACAACCTTGCATAATCCATCAAAGATGAGGGAAGATATCAGTAAAACACTGGCGATGCCCCACAGCGAAGTACAGAGCTATCGCTGAACTTCTCTGTGAATTTTTCTTATAGATCAGACTTAATTTATAAATGTGCCAATGAAGAACTAAGCATCTAAAACCACAAAATCAGGAAACGGAGCGGGAAATGTAAAGCTGGTAGATCGAGCACTAGAAATTCCACACAATGGTATAATCATGAAAAGTTAAAAATATGGTATAACCTAAGGTGGGCGGTGGAGGAGAGGGGAGCAGGGTAAGAGAAGGGATACAGGAGCAAGTTCTGTGGGGTGGTTGGAAGAGATGAGATGCTAACCCTTGTCATCAAGAAATAGGAGCTTTACTATATTCCTAAAAGTCGTCAGCAACAATGAGACCATAACCAGGCAATAAACTATTAGAAATAACTATTGTTTCTATCTACTAGATAGAAACTATTAGAAATACCACCCACATAAGCACACGTGCCTGTGTGCAAAAACACACTCACGCAGCATGAATCATAGGGCTTATAGTAAACCAAGGCTCTTCCAAAAGATAAATAAGATGCGGAACTAGAAAAAAATACATGTGTCCTATCATTACACACGCACAGATACAACTTGCCCATTAGTGGAGAAGAATAAGATCCTGGCGTTAAAGCCCACACTTAACTGATTCGCCGCTACGACAGCTGCATCTAAACACAGGGACCCGGCAGGAAGAGAGGGAAGGATGGTGGGAAAAGCAACAATGACAAGAAAAGCAAAACCCAACAGGGCAATCTGCAGTGAGGATAGGTCAAATGTTTTCTGGGGCAGATAATGTAACATGAAAACGTTTACAGCAAAAACAGCCAGCCACGTGAGGATGACTACGCGTAGCCTTCAAAAACATGCCATCCCTCGGCGGTTTAGCGCCGCCTTCAGCCCAGGGCCTGATCCTGGAGACCCGAGATCGAGTCCCACGTTGGGCTCCCTGCATGGAGCCTGCTTCTCCCTCTGCCTGTGTCTCTGCCTCTCTCTCTAATAAATAAAATCTTTAAAAAAAAAAAAAACAAAAACATGTCATCCTCTGAACGGTTCCAGAGAAGGTAGGTATCCAGACACTTTGTGCCAGGTCAGCGTAACGGTGGCTCCCAGGGCTAACAGAACACACAGAAGGAAAAACCTGAGCACAATCTCCTTCATAAATATTAATGTAAAAAATATAAACAGGTGGAATGGAACAGAGCATTAAGAACATACCGCATGACAGTCAGAGTTTATCTGAAGAATAGAGATTGATGAATATAAGGAAAGCTATTACACAATCCACCAACGAGCAGGTCACTGGAAAAAAAGCCAGGTGGCCAGCCAGTCAGATTTTTTGTGATTAGATTTTTTTTAAAATTTTAGACCATTGTAGACTCACATGCAATTGCAAGAAACAATACCAAGACTTCTTGTATGCTTTACTCAGTTTCCCCGATGGGAGCGTCCCGGGAGGCTGCAGCACCACACCACCAGCAGAATATTGACGGGTACAGGGCATTTCTGTCGCCTTGCGATACCTTTTATCATGACACCATCCCCGCCCCCTGGAAATCGCTAACCCGTAGTCCAGTCCTGTAAACCTGTCATTTCAAGAATTTCATGTGAAGGTAATCATATACTACAAAGTTTCAGGGTAAGATTTTTTTTCACTCAGCACAATTCTCTGGGGATCCATCAAGTTGTCTGTGTCAGTTGTCGGTTCTCTTTTACCTCTGAGTATTTATTCTGCTCCTTTAGGACATCTGAATTGTTCCCAATTTTTGACTTTCAGGAATTACACTGCTATGAATATCTGTGTACAGTAAGCATGAGTTTTCACTCCTCCGAGAGAAATTCCCAAGGGAGCAGTTGCTGGACGATAGAGGAGGTGTGCGGTGAGCTTTACAGGAAAATGCCAAACTCTTCCCCAGAGCGGCTGTGCCATTTCACATCCTGCTGGTGGCGTGTGAGTGACGCAGTCTCTGCATCTCTGCTGGCGTTGGGTGCCGTCGCTTTCTTGGTTAGCCATCCTGCCCGTGGTGCATTAATAACGCATCACATTTGCATTTGCATTCCCCTTGTAGCTAAGGATGTGGAGCATCTTTGCAGGTGTGCGTTTGCCATCTTTAGTGTCAAGTTTTTGCTCATTTTCTAACTAAATTGTTTATTTTTACTGTTGAGCTCTAAGAGTCCTTTATGTGCTCTCCATGTACATGTTTTGTCAGATAACGTGGTTTGCAGATATTCTCTCCCATTCAGTGGCTTGTCTTTTCACCCTCTTCAGAGAGCAGAAGCTTTTCGTTTTGATGAAGTTCAATTTATCAGATTTTTCTTTTTTTGCTTTTGGTGTCAAATCTAAGAATGGCTTATCTCGCCCTGGGGCCCGAGATTTTATCTCATGTTTTTCTGAAAGATCTGTAGTTTTATATTTAAGTCCATGATTCTATCTGAGGGTTTGTTTGCTTTTTTTTTTTTTAATAAGGTCTCTGGTTTAGGTTGAGGGAGTTTGGTTGATTGGGTTGGTTTAGTTGGATTAGTTAGATCCGTTGGGTTGGTTAGTTGATACAGTTTGGTTTGTTGGGTTGGTTGGGTTAGTTTGGGTTAGTTGGATTGGTTGCCTGGGTTAGTTTGGTTGGTTGCCTGGGTTGGTTTGGTTGGTTGTCTGGGTTGGTTTGGATGGTTGGTTGGGTTGGGTTAATTGGTTGGGTTGGGTCAGTTGGGTTGGTTTGGCTCATGTTTTGCCCATGGATGTCCAATTGCTCCAACACCATGTGTTGCAAAGACTACCCTTTTCATTTCAGTTGCCTTTGGACCTTTTCCAATAATCACTTTTGAACTTTTAAATTACAAATTCAACTCCTTCAGTGGTTTTATGATTAATCAGATTCTATGTATCATCTTGATTGAGTTTTGGTAGTTTTTAGTTTTTGAAAAGTTGGTCCATCTTTTCTAAGTTGTCAAATTTATGAGAACAACGTTGTTTGCTCAGATCTCTTATCATCCCTATAGTACTGTAGGATCTATAGTGAACGCTTCTGGTATCATCCCTGATATATCATTCCTGATACTGGTGACTTGTGTCTTTTCTTCTTTAATCTTAGTCAATCTTGTTAGAGATCTATCAATTTTACTGATTTTTCCCCCCAAGACCAGCTTTTTGTTTCATTGATTTTTCTCAATTGCTTTCCTGTTTTCAGTTTCATCGATTTCTGCCCCTACTAGTTCTTTCTTCTGGGTGCTTTGGATTTATTTTACTTTCTTTTCTAGTTTCTTGAGGTAGGAACTCAGAATACTGATTTGAGATTTTCCCTCTCTTCTAAGATAAACATTTATAAACTTATAAAATCCTCTTTCAGCTATAACCCAAGTGTTTTGCTTTGTCGCATGTTCATTTTCATTCAGTTCTATGTATTTGTTTTATTTCCTTTGAAACTTCATCTTTGACCCATGGATTATTTTGAAATGTCTGGTTTCATTTCTAAGTGTTCAGAGATTTTCCTGTTAATCTTTCTGTATCGACTTCTAATTTGATTCCCTTTTCTCAGAAAAAACAACGTGCATGATTTTAATCTTAAATACTTCTTGAGGCTAAGGATAGGATCTATGTTGGTGAATGTTCCATGGTTGCTTAACAAAGTAATGTAGATTCTGCTGCTACTACCTACAGTTTTCTCTTTGTATCAACTGGAGACCAGTAGTTGATTGTGTTGTTCAGTTTTTCACCAACTTGCTGGTTTTCTGCCTAAGTTGTTTCTGCTGAAAGCAGGTACTGAAGAGCCCACCTGCAGGGGTGGCTGTGTCCACTTCTCAGTAAAGCTCTATCAGTTTTGGCCTCATGTATTTCAAGGCTCTGTTTGGTGCATATGCGTCGGGGATGGCTGTGTCTCCCTGCTGGGCCGATCCTTTTCTCCTGTGACATCTCTCTTTGTCTCTAGTCATCTCTGATATGAAGTCTGCTTTGTCTGACATTAGTAGAGCGGCCCTTGCTTTTTTCTTTATTAATGTCTGCATGGAGTATGTTTCCGTCCTCTCACTGTCAACCAACCTACACAGTTACATCTGAAGTGAGCTCCTTCTAGACACACTGTTATTGGATCCTGGTGTGTGTGTGTGTGTGTGTGTGTGTGTGTGTGTGTAATCCATTCTCACTCTTTGTCTTTTTTGCAGTGTATTTAGACCATTTACGTTTAGGGTCATGGTTGATAAGTTAGGGCTAGAGTCTGCCTTTTCCGTCTGTGCACGCTTCTTCTATTTTCCTTTTCTAACCTCCCCATTGGTTATCGAACCATTTTTAGAATGCCATCTTGGTTTGTTCGTGGTGTTTTTGAGTGTGTCCCCTGTGTTCTTAGAGGTTGCTCCAGGTGTTATGATATACATACAAAATTTGTACTCTCCCGGTACCGGGGTTTGCTATTTTGAGTGAAGTTTAGAAGTCTTGTTTCCTCTGAGATATCTTCCTCTCCTCCTTGTCTCAAGTGTTTCCTCAAAATACGGTGAGCACCACATCTAGCGATGCTATAATTTTTGCTTCCACCATCAAGTACATTTAAGAAACTCGTGAGAAAAAAGGGTTATCTATTAGATTCACCCCTATTTTATTGATTCTAGTGTTATTCCCTTTCTGAAACTTCTGGCCTTCTGTTATCATTTCCTTTTTGTTTAAAGAACTTCTTTTAACCATTCTTTGTAAGGGTAGATTTGCTAGCAGCAAATTTTCTTAGACAGTGGGAATGTGAGAATGTCTTTCTTCCCGCTTCATTCCAGAAGGGTGTTTTCAGCAGACACAGCATCAGAGACAGCTCTTTTCGTCCAGGACTTGAGAAATGGGTGCCGTTTGCTACCGGCTCTCATAATTTCTGACGAGAAGTCTACCATCACTCAAGCTGTTTCCCTGCAGGTAGCATATAACCCTCCTGACCCTGGGCAGGGGAACCTGGGCGGGTTGCCTGCTTCTGAGATGCAGGGTGGGGAGGGCAAGGCCGGGATGGAAGGGCCAAGTCCCCCTTGCTCAGCTGCACCTGGAGGAGGCCCTGTGTGCACATGCTCACTTGGTGCTGGATTGGAGCAGGGCAGGGGTTCCCAAAACAGTTTGCTGCTACCGAGATGCTCTTTGGCCAGAGCAACACACTGCTCTCAAAGCCTTTTTTGGTCTGTGTCTGCTGTCAGTTTAGGGCTGGAGCCAACAAGGAAGCCCAAGGACTCCCTGTGAGTCCTTTCTCCTGAGTCCTGAGTGCCCTTGGCCGCCCACCTCCTTCCCCCACATTCCCTTCTTCCTGTGCCCGTGTGTTGTGTGCATCAGAGATTTTTGCTGTAAGGGAGGGAGGAATGAGGCTACTTCATGTGGGTGGAACAGGAGGTCTCTACTGCTTGGATTTTGAAAGCCACTCTATAAAATTCAATATCCATTCTGGCTTCAAGTGCTTAATAAAAATAAGAGAGATGCTTGGATAATTCCTTAGAAGCATCAGAATATTTATCTCAAAGAAAAAGCCAGAATCACTCTTAAGAGTAAGAGAAAAATAAATGCCCTCTTGAATGTTGAGAGCAAGCAAGGCTATCCCAAAGTACTGCATCACTTTTCTAGAAGTGCTTTCAACACAATAGAAAATGCGACTAAATGAGAAAAGAAACAGTGTCTGATTATTTACTTTCCACTTCCAAACTGTGCTGAAAATGTAATGGAAAATAGTGAGAAACTTTAAATATGCAGCACAGTGCTGGTCCCAAAATTAATATATCCTGCTCTTACACAAATAATAACCTGTTAAAAAAATTAAGGAAAAAAAGACCAAAAAAAAAAAAAAAAAGGAAAACACCCGGGAACATATTTGACAAGAAATTTGCAAAACCGTATTAAGAAAAGCTTAACATCCTACTGAGGTACAAGAAAAAAAAAAGACTCAAATACATGGTGAGGTAGATCTTAATTTTGGGCAAGAACTCAATTTTCCGAAGAATTGGTGCATTAGTGACTTTCACAAACCTTAATGGGATCCTAATAAAATACCAGCAGGAACTTGACAAGCTAATTCTAGAGTTTATTTGGAAAAATAAACAGGATGACAGCCACAGAGGATCATGGAGCACAGGGCCAAGAAGGGTTAACTGTCCCTCCCACCGCCCAGGGGTAGCAGGTTCATCCTCCCGACATCACTAACCACCTGGACAAAGTGTGTGAAACGGTGCTGGTAGGTTAGGCAGGTGAGCGCTCCCTGGGGGAAGAGGCCAAGGGGGTGATCCCGGCAGGACAGAGTGCAGAGGGGGACGCTGCACACAGAGAACATTCTGGAGAATATGCAAACATGCAGAGGTCCCCCCCCCCAAGCTGTGAGCTAAGAAACCACTAAGGCATGTGCACCTGCTGCACGGAGCGGGAGGGAGAGGGTTCCATTCCCACCAGCTGGGTGCAGCCCCTCCTCGTTCCTGGGCACCAGTAGAATCCTGGCCACGGTTTGCCCGAGATTAGATGTTGCACAGACCCCACCCTGTCCCCCGGACCCAGACCTGAAGGACCAGACTTGCCTCACAGCTCACCTGCACCCCAGAAAAGAGCTCAGGAAAGGCCGTAATGGTCACACGACCCCAGTCATCTGGTAGTGCTCGTGGAATCATGCCCCCCAAGACAGGCATCCTTCGGTATGATCATTTTTAAGTTAAAAAAAATAGAGTATATGCTGCGTTTCCATTACGGACATTTCCAGAAAACAAAGTGGATAGTGCAGGCACAGCAGAGGGCTCCCAAGGGGCACCAGGAAAATCCGGGCTTGATCCCGGTGACGGGTTCAAGTGTGTGCACACGTGTGTGCACCTGCATGTGCCCAATGCGTCAAAGTGTACTCTTCAAACATGTGCATGTCTCTGCGGTAAAGCTGTTAACGTCGTCCCAGACGCGCAGCCCTCCCGGCCTGTTACAGAGCCGCGGGACTGCAGGGCGGTGAGGAGACACCCGGCGGGACGGCAGCTTCCCTGTGCTCCGAGGCCCCTCGGCTGAGGGCGCAGAGCTGGGCACGGGCCTGAGAACGGGACCTGCCCCGCCGACATGCACACCCCCGCCACGCGCCACGCCGCCACCACTTGCATGACACACACAACACCTACGCACCACACGTGTGCACCACGCCACAGCACACTGCACACTCGTGCACACCACGTACTCCCCCCACGCGAACCGCCCGTCAGCACCCTTATCGTTGCCCAGCAGGCCTCGCCTTGCCTCCCAGACACAGGCCCCAGGACAGGGTGCAGGGCTCCCACCACCCAGCAGGGCCAGGGCGCTGCCCGGGTGCTGGGGGAGGGAAGAGCCCGAGAGCGACACGGGGAGGATGGGGAGGACGGGGAGGACGGGGAGGATGGGAGGACGAGGGCTGTGGGCCTGCGGCTCCCAGGGCAGCGGCGGTGGGAGGTCGGGGCCACTTGGGCGGGTCGAGGCCCCCGGGCCACCTGTCCTGCGGGGGGACCCAGAGCCCTCTGCCACCCGCGCCCGGGCATTTCGATATCCCGACGATCCTTTTAAACAAACAAACAAAAATGAACGAGACTCGTATTTTACGACGCAAACCCGGCTCCGGCGAGGGTCTGAAGTGCTTGTTTTCCTGCTTCTGTAGAGCGGGGAGGTGAGAGTACCCTCCTCTAATTGACTCCTCACTGGAGAGCCGTTAACCTCGGAACCGTCTACCCGGGGAGCCGCAGCATCTCTGGGATATCATAATTTGAAGGATGGGTGTATGTTAGATTAAAAATCTTTCTGAGTTTGCTATTACCCTCTCTAAACACGGGAAGGCCCTATATTGAGGATCTCAGATTTGGTATAATTAACTTTTAAGGGCTTGAACCTGTCTGGATGTGTAATTTCTTCCCAGAACATTTGGGAGCTATTATGTAGCCCATGATATCATTAACATAATTATTGTCAGCATTTCACGGTGCAGTTTCTTCCGCGGATCGCCGAAGTTGCATGCATAATCGTTTCTCTCCTCTGCTGGCCACTCTCTGTACCCTGTTCTGCAGAAACTGCACGGCTTCCCACCTCCTGCACACAGGGCCCGCTCTGGGGCGTGCAGGGCGCTCCGGCCACGCGGGACATCGGGCCCCACGCCCCCACCTCCGAGACATGGCGTGTCCACGATCCGCGCTCTGGCCGACGCTGCACCTCACGGCTGAGTTGCAAGGTCCCTTCCACCCCCCGCCTGCAGAAAGTCCTCCAGGGTCCCCACACCATGGTTCACACACGAAAGGAGGGCTAGAACACGGCCGCCCTGACCCCAGATTCCTGCACATTCCCAGCGGAGCATCAGGATGACGGTCGTGTCCGGCCTGCCAAGAGCCGGGTTAAAGCCCAAGGTCAAAGTTCTGCAGGGTCTGGTAGTCCGTCTCCAGGAAAGGGAAGGGCCCTGTTGGCCGGGAAGGGCTGGACCCAGCTCCCACTTCCTCGGGGTCGTGGTTGGTGCCCAGACCACGAGCTCCTGAAACATGCACCACGCTCCACGGTCATGTTGGGAATCAGAGGAATGCGCTTGCAAAACTGGCAAAGGGGACAGAGCTGGGGGCCTATTTGCCAGGTGTTGTGCTAGGAATCGAGCTTATGTTTGGCCCTATTTGTGGATAGAAAATAAAAATCAGGGCAGCTCGGGTGGCTCAGCGGTTTAGCGTCACCTTCGGCCCAAGGTCTGATCCTGGGGACCCGAGATCGAGTCCTGTGTCGGGCTCCCTGCATGGAGCCTGCTTCTCCCTCTGCTTGTGTCTCTGCCTCTCTCTCTCTCTCTGTGTCTCTCATGAATAAATAAATGAAATCTTTTTTAAAAAAAGAAAAGAAAAATCATGTGATTACTTGCCCTTTGGAACATTTTCTATGACCCACTAGTCTTTCTCCAATTTGCAGTTTTGGGGATTCCTCCCCAGCAGGAAGGAAAAGCTGCTGTTAAGTACCCTGGAGGGTGTATGGGAGCTTTGGGTGACAAACGTTTATAAGGTAAATGAGAGGCACACAGGAGGAAGATGGACCACGTGGACAAAGCATTGCAGCCCAGAGTGAAATCCAGGGCAACAGGTGCTATGGGTTTGCCACCAACATGCCCCATCCCCCATTTGCTGGCTTGGGGGCACCTGCCTGGACTCCTGGCTGCACCCAGGCCCTGGGCAGTGTCTGTCTGAGAGCTTACACAGTGGTCAGCCCATGACGGCCTGGGGTGGGATTACAGAGTCCCGACCCTGAGGACTCCCTCGGGTACAGTCACCCTCCAGGCCCCCTGCAGGATCAACGCAGGCTGGGCCTCCACCTGAACACCCCACTTGCCCCCCACTCCCTGCCCTGCCCCACAAGTTACGGGCTTCTCTAGAGAGCGCTTGCTTCGTAAACCCCATGCTCACATGCTGCATCTCAGGGTCTGCTTCTACAGATCTCAGCCTGGGTGTCCTGAAGCCTGCAGGGAACTTCCAGAACCGGGCACGAAGCCCAGAGTGGAGCAGCGGGAGAGGAGGTGCCCGTGACTCTCCATTTCCTGGAACGGGTCTGGGCCCAGTTACATTCTGAAGTGGGCGTTGTAAGCGGGGACGTGGCGCTGTGACCAGTTGGAAGCCCGGCACCTGGAGTCTGCGGCCCAGGCCTCCCCTAAGGCCTCTGCTCCCAGGACCCGGTCACCCGGTGTCACCAGCCTCATGCTGCTCGGCTGCACTTTGACCCGCAGCCCCCGAGAGGATAGAAGACCACAGTGAAAGTAGACATACCTGGTGCGTAAGGCATTGCAAAATAACAAATTACGACATTTCAGGTGACTACCCTGAGGAGAATGTTTCGGGCTGTATAATTAGGTCTGCAATTTGAGGGAGAGGGAATGGGCCGTGGGTGGGGCATTGGGCGCTCTGCTCGCAGGAGTGGTGCCCCCAGGTGCCAGGCTCCCGCGGGCCGTGCCGCAGAGGGCGGGATAGCCTAGCTGCATAGCCTAGCTGCTGCATAGCCAGCCCCCCGTCCCCCATCCCTCGACAGGCAGCGGCTCGGCCACATCACGTGGTGCGGTGGTGGGAGCTCGAGCTGCGCCGGGGGCGCTCCCCCTGCGTGCCGGGTTCTCCGCACCTGTGCCAGGCCGAGGGTCTTTTCTTGATGGGGCCTGGGGGTGCACACCTGAGCGCAGAACCATTGTTGCAACGTGGGCAGGGGCCCCCCTCTCTACTGATGGGACAGCCGGGCAAGGGCGCCAACACCTGCCCATGCCCCGTGCCTCGCTGCGTGTCCCGGCGGCCACAGAGGCAGCGTGACCTGCCAATGCTTCTTCCTGCTTATATTTCAGGTCGTTCGGAGTGGCTTGGCCAGCAATCCAGGCAGACAAACAACTCCTCATTTAGCTTTCCCACCCTCTCTCCGTGGAGAAAACATTTCGGTTTCCTCTGGGTTGAGCACATTCTAGCGACAGCCTTTCCCACCAGACATCCAGCAGTTTTTTCCCAAGGCCCGACACTGCTGAGACAGAGGCTCTGAACCGTCCCACTTGCAGTCACTGGTTGGCTGTTGGCTCCTTTGTTTAATGTCCTTAATTTCTGGCTCTACTTCTTTTGTCTTCTTGTTATACCTTGTAATCATGTCTGATTATAGCTCTCGTACCAACGTTTTATATAAGCTCGTCTCTAACGTTTACAGGCAATCTGGTTACTTCCATTGCTTAAAACATGTCATTGCCTCATCCGGCTGCTGGAGGCCCCTCCAGCTCGTGTTCTGGGCATTTAATTTCCAGGAAGGAGGGTGTGGGGCCCCCTGGGATCCCCGAGGGGACAGAGCCATGTTCTTCCTGTCAGCCCTTGTCCTCATCCATTTGGACTTGCTGGCGTCGGCGGCAGAGAAGAGAGCATCCATCTGGGCCCACGAGAGCTGTGAAGCCAGAGCCAGGAGAGCAAGCGGTATCGACCCCGGTCACCCTGCCCCTTACCAGGGCTACCACCTGTCTGCCCCTCCCTGAGCACCCAGATTTCCCTTGAAGGGTCTCAGGCTTCATTTCCACCCCCTAGAAGTGGCGTGTGTTGGGAGCATCCCCCTCTCCCACAGGCTGCAGAGATGCAGCAGGAGGCAGCTCACCGGGCAGGTCCTGAGTGGGTCATTCCTATCTCCCAGGCAATGTCCTAAGCCCTAACTCTCAGGCCATTCTTCCCCAAGCCCACAGAGACGACAGCACTTTTGTACACATTGTGCAGAGAGGAAAATAAGGCTTCGGAGATGTAGCTGGGGGGCGGGTGTTGGTGCTGCGAGGAGAGAGACAGGCTGTAGGACGCCGTGGACCGTGGCTGCATTCCCTTATCGCTGGGGCCGTGCATCAGTGACCAACTGTGGCCTAGCATATTGCTTGGAAACCGAGCAGGTCGAAACAGCAAATACTTATTACCTCACAGAGTTTCCGAGGGTCGGAAGTCTCGGAGCTGCTGAGCTGGGTGGTTCTGGGTCAGAGGCTCTCATGGGGTTTCAATCAGGCTGCCAGCTGGAGCCGCGGTCTCATCCGAAGGCTCAGCCAAGCCTGATGCTCCCACTGCTGAGCTCATGCGCACGGTCGTCCACAGGGGGGCTCGCTGCCTTGTCCTGCCGGCTTCCCCCGAGCAACAGATCCAAGGAGGTGAGAGAGAACGGAATCGGAACGGAAGCCCCAGTGCCTTAACATCTGACCTTAGAAGTGATGTGCCACCACAGCCAGGCACTTGGACCCACCCTGGTACACGGAGGAGGTGGCTGTGGGGGAGGGGGCAGGCACGCAGGGGGCCCTGGGGGAGGCAGACAGCCACAGGCCACCTCCTGCTCAGTTTGGAAAGGGTGGGAATCCCCGAATTCAAAGTATAGCTAAAGATGATCACGTACGGGGCATCGCATCACCTCGCCTGTGGCACGGGCGTGGGTCATGCTGACTGCTCGTCCCCCCAGCGAAGTGAAGTGGGCCTCGCATTCTACGAGAAGGGCCAGTGTGGTCCAGTGACTCGCCCCCCAGGGAGCCCCACCTGGCTCAGGATTCTCCGTGACAATAGCAGGCACCTCCCCGTCAGGCAGGCTGTAAACTGGAGGATGCGGCCCCAGCCCAGGTGGGAGGCTGCGCTGGGTGGGGCCTGAGTGGTGACCACGCTCCAGGCCTCCGCATCCTCCTGGCTTCACATGTGGGCTGAGGTCTCGGCGCAGGCATGGGAGTTGCTGTGCCTGAGAAAGAGAAGGACCAGGGTCCCACGCCAGAGGAAGTACGCCCAGCCTTGGTGGGATCCCCAAAGAGAAGCTCCCATCCCAGACCCCAGGAGCACGTGGCTTCAGGGGCTGACTGGTTCCCAGGAAGGCCCCTGGGTGAGGAAGAGGGCTGCCGCCGCCGGCATCCCCGGAATTACAGAGCCATGGGTGTTTGTGGGCAGGGATCTCCCCGTCAGGCTGCCCAGCCCTCCATCAACAGATAAAGAGGCCGTGCTCCAGAAGTTTAAGGAGATGCTCTGGCCCCATGAACGGTGAGGACAGATCTTCGTGAAGACCAGGCAAAGGTAAGGGGGCCGTGGCTGACCTCACGCCCTTGCACGCGGTGTCCACTCATCCCCGGAGCCTCCAGGATGGGCACTGACATCGCCTGCATTCCACGATGTGGGAACTCAGTCTCAGAGGTGAGCAAATTGCCTTCCGCCTGCGCAGCCCTACACCACCCGCCCCCGGAGGGTTTTCCCACATCCCAGCTCCATCTCCCAGGCTGGCTCTCTCAGAGGAGAAATTTGCTCTGCCAATGTGACCAGTAGAGATTCTTTCCCTGGGTTTATTTTCTCTTGACCCACAGCTTCAATGAAGCGCATTTTGAAAATTGCCAGCCTGTTTCCACTGGATTCAAGGAAAGAGAGGCCCTGGGAGAGAGCGTTAGGGGGCCAGGAGGTCCCATCCGTCGTGCGGGAGACTCACCTGCATCTTGGGTACCGAAGGCGTGGGGAGGTGAGGCCCACCTCGGCCGAGGCTGGGAGGGTCTTCACTGGCCTCTGGGACTGAGGACAAGGAGAGGACGGGCCTCTGAATCGGTTTGGACAAGCTGCAGGACAAGGGAGCACCAGGAGCGGGGGCCCGAGGGCCTTCCAGGCAGGAGTGGGCTCCCCAGGCTACACAGAGGATGGTCCACGACGGGGGCAAAGAAGAGGTTAGAAACTCCTTTAGATGTGAGCTCCTTGTTTCCATTCTCCCTCTGTGTCCTGACAACATCACGGTGCACACTGTACGAATCCACCAATTAAAATTAAGATGAAGCGTATTTTAAAACTATTTTCTATGGGACACTGGCGTGGCTCAGTGGTTGAGCATCTGTCTTCGGCTCAGGGCGTGACCCTGGAGTCCTGGGAGCCTGCTTCTCCCTCTGCCTGTGTCCCTGCCTCTCTCTCTGTGTCTCTTGTGAATAAAGAAATTTAAAAAAAATTTAAAAACCCCATTTTTTTTTTTTATAAAAATGCAACAGTTTGGAGATCATTTTAGGACCAATCCTGGCCCAGAAGGAGACTGTCATATCTGGCTCTTTATTTCCATTTTAGAGGTGCTCTGAAGTTACATTCAGGACAAAGGAAAGCAGCTGGGAAGGTCCAAGAGCAGGGCACAAACATTTAAACATTGTCCGGCGGCCGGGCACACTGCCAGGTGCACCCATCTGTCTGCTCACTGATAAAGTGGGTAGTATCATTGCCTCTATTCCGCCCATCAGAAAACTGAGTAACTCCTTCAAGAGACATGGGCTCAGTGCTACTAGGGGTGCTGGGTACTTCTAGGGAGTGCTGGGTGCTGCTGGGCATTCTGGGTACTGCTGCTAAGGGTGCTGGGGTTCTGGGTGCTATTGGAGGGGGTCTGATCACTGGGATCACTCCCAGCACTCAGCTGCACTGAGCAGCTCCCTGAGAGGGATGCTGGGTACTTTGAGGGAGTGCTGGAAGGTTCTGGGTGCTGCTGGAGGATTCTGGGTGCTGCTCAGAGTGGTGCCAGGTGCTGCTGGGCAGTTCTGGGTGCTGCTGAGAGGTAATGCATGCTCCTGGGAGTTCTAGGTGGCATTAGGGATTCTGGGTGCTACTGAAGAGTTCTAAGAGGGGTTCTGGCTACTTCTAGGGAGTGCTAGGTGCTGCTGGAGGTTCTAGGTGTTGCTGGGGGGTTCTGGGTGCTGCTGGAGGGTTCTGGGTGCTGCTGGGGAGTTCTAGGTACTCCTGGAAGGTACTAAGTACTGCTAAGAGGGATGCTGGGTACTTCTAGGGGGTGCTGGGTGCTGCTGGGGGGTTATGGATGCTGCTGGAGGATTCTAGGTGCTGTTGATAGGGGTTCTGGGTACTTCTAGGGAGTGCTGGGTGCTGCTGGGGGGTGCTGGGTGCTGATGGGGGTGCTGGGTGCTGCTGGAGGGTATGGATCCTGCTGGGGGCTTCTAGGTGCTGCTGGGGGTGCTGGGTGCTGCTGGGGGGTGCTGCATGCTGCCTGGCTCCGCGTGTCAGATTTTCTTAGTTTTCAGCCCCGAGGCCTTTGCCACTCCCTGGGGGAGCCACAGAAGGACCGCAGGAGGGAGGGAGGGCAGCACGGAAGGAGGGTCTGCTGGCCTCAGGACGGAGGGGATCAAGTGCAGCCCTCGCCGTCAGGTCCATTCCAGATGAAGCAAGGTGCACAGCACTGATTTCCTGTTCCACTGAAGCGAACCCTCACCTGGACGGCCTTTTATCTGGGGCCCCTACGGCACCCACAGGTGGGGTGAGGCCCCAAAGTCAGCGGCGGTGCCCCCCGTGTTCCCTCGGAGCCCCGTCCCACGGCCCCTGTGAACCCGACTGCTGCGGACGAGCTCCTGGGCCTCCGCCTCACCCGCTCTGTCCAGTTCAGCCCCTGCGGGAAGCGTCTCCACGTGGCCCAGATGGCGGGGATCACGGACGGACAGGCGTGGGGTGGAAACGCACAGCCCCTCAGTTCCTGGCTGGGGCACCTCTGGGTCCCAGGACTCGCCACGGGCTTCGGTCCTGTCGCCCCCTGGGCCTTGTGACCCCCCGGAGGGCTGCTGCCCGTGTCCCCGCACCCGCTGGAGGAGCCACCCACAGCTTTCCCCACTGGGCCCTCCGCGGGGCGCCCAGCTAGGCCACGACCCCCCACACAGGCAGCCGAGCGCACTCACAGGCACGTCACCTGGGGGCTGGAGGCCTCACAGGTGGGGCAGGGCCGTGCGCCCGCGGGCACGCATGAGGTGCCAAGCGAGAGCCCCATGACCCGGGCGGCGGGCTTGGCCGTGGGCTCCGCGTGGCTGCCTCCCACCGCTGTTCCCTCCCCGGCTCGCTGCTTCCCTGTTTCGCGGTCACCTGCCGTGACTCCCCCGTCCCCCGCTCCCCTGAATGCTGTGCGGGGGACGCCGCAGGTGACAGGCCTGGTGCTCCTGGGGGTGGCCACTCGGGGTCTCCTGAAACAAATGATTCACAAACCTGGTACTTAGACGTCCTTGGCCTTGAACTATGGACGGACACTCGTGACCCAGCAGCGTCCTGAGCCCGCAGAGGGAGGATGCAACGTGCCCTGAGCCTCCCGCGCGGCCCCGAATCGGGTCCCCGTGCCACCGAGGTTGCGGCTCAGGTGGGATGGCAGCCCCTTACAAGTTTAATAGAGCAACTTTAAGGACGGAGGCGCTTCTCCAGGGGTCGCAGCCCGCCAGCCGAGGACGGCGCGCGGGGACACGAGGACGGCGCGGCCGTGGCGGTGATTGATGCTGCCCTCTGCGGTGCGCGGCGTTGTTGAGCTAATAGGAGAATTACAGCTCTTTGAGTCTCCATAACAGGTCTCATTAAACCTAAGCAAACATTTGGTACTTAGGAGCTCCGCATTACAAATCTAATTAAGACTCCATAAAATAAAATAACTCAAGTCTGCATTCAACCATTCCATTATCTCGCACGGTATATGATTGCTGCTTTATTAAACAACAACAAAGAGAGACAAGTTCCAAATGGATCTGTCCGTGTGTTTGGGAGCTGGCGAAACAATGGGGAGCTCAATCACGCCTCACAATGGGCCCCGTCTTCCCGGGGTTCTCAGCTGCTGTGAGCCTTGCGCTCACCACACACATGCCACGGGCCGATGCTGGATTCCGGGTGGGCGCTGGGCTGGGTGGGCTGGGCCGCGGGAATTCCCGGCCCCAAAGGGCTTCACGGATGGGGGAGCGGGGTCACGTGTCCTGCAGGGAGCGCAGGGCGGGGGCCCCCGGGAGGACGCCCGAGCACGCTGGAGCGCCGGCGGCCTCCAAGCAGTCACAGGTCGTCCAGAGCGCCGGAGGCTCCTGAGCGCAAGGCCTTCCTGCCCTCCACGGGGACACGGGACGCGGGGCGGCTGCCGGGGCTCCTGCCCCCAGGGCCGGCCTGGCTCACCGCTGCCTCCCCGGCTCCAGGCACCGCTAGCGGGTATTCACTAGGTTCACAAAACAAAATGCGTGAAACCTGAAATCCACTTCACACACGTCTTCACCCGATCCGAGCTGCCCCCCTCTGGCTCTTGCCGATGGGGGCCCTGTAAGCGGAGGCCCATGGCTGGGTGCCCTGCAGTTCCCACGGGGAGTGCGGCCCCGCATGCCGCTGGCTCCGGGCCCTGAAGCACCTGCAGAGGGGGGCCTCTCCTCGCCGGCCCCGCGGGGGACCCCAGCTCTCCTGGGGGGGGGGGGTGGCTACACAGGTGGGCTGCGGGGAGAGAGCCGGCGGCGTTCTTTACCGTGAGGACGCACAACCAGGAGCGCCGGTTCCCTCTCCCGGGCTCACGTCCCCGCCAGGGGACAGCGGGACAGGTTATGGTGCCTCCGCCAGGCGCCCTGAGGACAAGGCTTTACACCCACCTGCGCCCCCTCCCCGCCTCGGGAAGACGAAGGAGCTGTCGCGTAGAAACGGCGTTTTACAAATAAAAGTTTACATTTGGTGGGAAGTGCTTTTCTGTGAAAAAACAGAATGAAGCTTTAAATGGATAAACAATCGACCAGGAGCTGGGATGACAGGGGTTCTAACAGCCCGTGGGTAAGCGGCCGGGCCGGCCCCACCGGCAGCTCAACACAGAGCCATGTTCCCAGAGTTAGGGACTTGGTGGGATGAGCACTGGGTGCTACACTAATCTGTTGACAAATTGAATTTAAGGTTTTAAAAAAATGTAAAAAAAGTAATAAATAAAAACTCACAATTGAGCAAAAATAAATAATAAAATAAAATAAAATAAAATAAAATAAAATAAAATAAAATAAGGCAGCGAGCACACGGTTTGGTACAGAAAACATCTGCTGACGCCGTGTGGCTGCCTGCGTCGGCCCAGGGGTTCCCTTGTCTGAAAACACAAGGTGAGTCCCGTTTTGAGGGGCTGTGGTTGAGATTAGCAAAGCGGCCAGATTTGCCATGGTTCTTTCTCAGTCGCAGCCGCCGGTGTCCACTCCGGCTGGTTTGAATAAGGTGTCACACTCGGGGAAGCCTGAAATGGAAGGACCCGTTGTACCAGCAGATCCCGGAGGAGGGAGGAGGGGGCCACAAGGGAGGAGCACCGGGGAGCAGGCTCAGTGGGAGACAGGGACCCCAGAGAGCCCGGGGACATGGGCGGCCAGTGCCTCCTCGGGGTCAGCGGGGAGGAGGGGGAAGCCCTGGGACGTCTCAGGGTGCACTGGAATGTCCCCCGGTCACGGTTAGGGGCTGGGGTGGAGAAGCGGGGAGGCCTTCCACCTTGGCGTGCCTGGCCACTTGGGCGGGGAGCTCACAGCACGTCGGTGGGGAGGGTCGAGGCAGCAGAAAAATATGAAGTCTCAAAAACATGCAATGCAGAAGGAAAATCTGAACTCTGAGCCGCTAGAAGAGGACAGACTTACCTGCCATTCACCGATGTATCCGCCAGATGTGCATTCAGTGCCTGTGGTGTTCCAGGAGGGATTGCAAATGCTGGGGGCACGGTACGGATAAAGTGAGCAAGATCCTTGGAAAGGATCGTAAATCAGGTGATGGCAAGCTGGGTAGGTAGATAGTCTGATAGGTAGGAAGGCAGGTAGTGATAGATGGATGAATGCATGCACATATACATAGCAGATAGGCAGGTGACGGGTAGAAGGATACGTACGTGCCACTTACAGCGTTGGTAGATGGATGGTAGGTGGTAGGCGATGGGCAGGTAGGTAGGTACATACACCTGCATAGATACGTGTATAGGTAGGCAGCAGATAAGAGCTGGATACACAGAGGGATGGCGGTGGGTGGATGATACGTACATGCCACATACGGAGTTGGTAGTCAGATGGTAGGCGGTAGGTGATGGGCAGGTGGATGACAGATCGGTCGATCGATAGACGCCTATAAGAGAGAAGGAGAAGCCGGGGAGAGATCTGTGAGGAAGCGGCAAGATCGGATAATGCAAATACCGTAGCTCTGCTTAGCTATCGTAGAAAAGATCCGGATAAAACCTCTGGCGAAACAACGGGTGCACCCAGGTCTGAGTGATGATGGGAACAGGGCACGCAAAGAGGAAACAGGAGCATCCTGGACGGGGGCCGAGTTAATGCAAAGACCCTGAGGTGGAGAGAAGCAACTTGTGTTCCTAACTCAATACGTAAGACGGCCTTTCCTGCCCAGACCGGCCGGGCCGCAGGGCCAGGGGACACGGAGGGGCCAGCGGACGGGCAGGACCTGAGAAGAGACCCCAGACCCGTGGGAGATGTTCCCAGGAAGGCGTCACAGTTCCCGGTGGGGGGGCGGGGGGGGGGACTGAACATCAGCCTGGGATCAAACCAAATCGTGTCCGTCTTTTACTGCTGTGGCAGTCTGCTCCGGGCGCCGCGGCACAGACACGCTCGTCTCTTCGTAACTGGCTTCAAGGCCCGCTGGCTCAACGTGGACACAAGACAAGAAGCCCGGCCCTGAGCCGCCTGACCGGGGGCTTCGCCACCGCCGGCGCTCGCAGAAACCCAGCAGACAGTGCAGCCACTCGCCAGCTTGAGTCGTGATCGAGGGATTTTCAGACATTTCGGTAAATGTCACCATTTCCGAGTTAGTTTTCTGTGCCAGGAAAGCCCAGTGCCAACATGGGCAGTTCCAAACAGCACAGCCATCTCGGCATTCTTGGGGTGTGCAGTCTCCTCGTGGAAGTGAGCACGAGTGCCCTCCTCACCCACCAGGACCCACCGCTGTGGATTTCCGCAGGTCACGTGAGGTGCGTCTGGAGGGCAGAGGCCGGAGCAGGATCTTGAGTTTTCACTCACTGATGGCCACTGGGGCCTCGGCCTGCCTCGCGGGGAAGGCAGCACGTAGGGCTGGGGACTGAATGGCGTGGATGTCCGTGAGTTGGACAAGCGTCCAAGCAAAGCGTTACGGCAATGCCAGTCTCCGTGGACTCCAGTTTCAGAGCTCTGGGGCTGCCCCACTTTGGTGGGAACTAGCCAAGAGTTGCGGGAAGCTTCCTGAACCCAAGAACGACACACAACCTCCTGACTGGCACCCGGACTATGGCCCAACCACGTAATACCACTCGCCCTCCCCCAAAACCGTGTGCTGCACCAGCCTTCATGTAGACTGCCCATCCCTGCTCTCTCCACCTGCACCCTCTAGGGCCACCCGTCATGGTCCTCTCAGGCCCCGTCTCCCGGGGGTTGCCCTCTGCCGTGCTGTCTTCCTCAATTTAAGAGCTTTAAGATGCAGACATCATCACGCAGTGAGCCGCGCAGAGCCCGCTCATACCGGAGCCCAGACCTCATCCTGGGCATGGCCACCGGGCTCCTAGAGCGGGCCCTGGCATGCTGGCTGGCTGTCCACCTCTCTATAAATATTGGCGGTTGACCCCGTTGTCCATCACCGCAGCGCCTCCCAGAGAGCCTCCTTCACGGTGGTTCGCGTTGTCGGCTCCGTAGAAGACTCTGCGGTGGAAACCACAGCCCACTGGGGTCATTTCCTTGAACGTGGACAGGCTGGACAACAGGTCCTTCCTTCTACAAACCGCATGTTGGAAATTCAGAGATGAAGTTCGCTTGAGACTTTCTCTGCTTCTACTCCGTTGGAGCTGCAGATGCTTCCAGCTGGCGGAGCATGGCTTGAGGCTCATTCAGCGCGTCTGGGCTGCTGCAACAGGATGGCCCTGGCTGGCAAGCTAAATGGACATTTAGCTCTCTTCCTAGTTCTCGAGTCTCGGAAATCCACAATCAAGGGGCCAGCATGGTCGGGTCTGGGAGCCGATGCCTTCCACTGTGCCCTCACACGGTGCAAGGGACCTGGGATCTCTCCTCTCTGTGACACTAATCCCTCTCAGGGGGATCGACCCTCACGCCCCACCCCCCAGCACCAACACCATCACCACCACTCTGGGGACTAGGAGCCAACATATGAATTTGGGAGGACACACTCAGATTACAGCAGGGGCCATGTCGAGAATGTCATCTGGGGACGGTGAGGCCAGGGCGAGACTCTAGACCCAGTGTCCACTGTGTGTGGGTGTGGCTGGTCCCTGGTCTATGGGAACATGAAGACCGCCATCACACTAGCACCCCTTCCTGTTGGTCCCTGCACGTGACCCAGACAACCTTGGCCTTGTCCAACGTTCTGTGCCAGAAAGACAGAAAGTGAGGGAAGGGAAGCTCTGTGTTACATAGCAGGTCCTGGGGAAATAGCTCCAATGCCCAAAAGTGATTCACTTGGAGAATGGGTTAGCTTGCACCCCAGCCATCGAGGTGTCCTGAGGAACTGTCCCTCTGTGATGTGAGGGGTCACACACTAATACTTGAGCTACGTGTCACTCTTGACCTGTTGTAGGACTGTGGTTTTGAAGCACAGCCAAGGAACAGTGAGCCGGAGGGTGGCAGGCTGGACCACCTGGCACCTCTGCCCAGGCTGGGGATGCAGGGAGGGAGAAAGGGAGGACAGAGGCCACCTACAGGGCCTCCTCCACCCCAGGCACAGGTGAACACACACATGCACACACATCCATCCTTGGGGGGCCAGGGGAGACCCAGGCATCAATGCAGTCCCAGGCTATTGCCCAACCCCACCAAGGACTGTGGCCAGTAACTTGGGAAGCCCTTGTACCCATTGGGGAGGGGGCAGGTGAGTTTTTCTTCACACACGGGGTGGGGGGCCGACAGCTACTGACACTTGCCTGTACTTTGATCCTTGGTTCTGGAGAAAAGCAAGGTGTCCTGAAATAACCGAATTCCTGTCTACCAGCCAGACAAAGCCATGGGAGACCCTGAGTGGGGGTGGAGGTGGGCCTGGCAGTCGTCCTGGGGAAATGAGCCAATGTCCCACCTGAACACACACCCTCCTTCTCGTGCAAAGAATCTAGCACTGGGCACACTCTGGTCCTAGAGTGATATTCTTTGGGACCCTGTATTCCCATCATCAAAGTGAACATAATAATGAGTTCTCCAAATGCTTATTATAAGAAATGGGCAGACAATTTATATCCCAGAGCTGTGAAAACTATCAAGGACAAATAGCGGTTGTGGTTCACCCCAGAAATTCAATCAATGTTGAGAGGTCATTTATCAAAACATCGGGGAAAACAGCGTGCAGTTGGAGTTTGCCAGGTACCAAGTTCTGGGGAGAGTTAGAGGCATCAGCAGGAGAGTCTCTTCCCTCCAGGAGGTTCTGCACACACCAGAAGTTCTGCACACACCAGGAGAATCTTTACATCCTAGGAGGGTCTGCACACCCCAGAGGGAGGTTTGCATACCCCAGGAACGTCTCCACATACCAGTAGGTTCTGCACACATCCGGAAGATCTCCATACCCCCAAGAAGGTCTACATACACCAGGGGGGTCTGCACACACCAGGCACTGGAATGGAAGAGACCTCAGAGGTCCTGGGTGTTCTTCACTCCTTGATTCAACAGAGATTGCTAAGTGCATCCACCTGTGTTTGGCAAACAGAACTGCTAAGACAGGAACCCCTCCCCAGGGATTGTCTCTGTCCCCTGAGGCTACTGTAACAAGTACCACGCACTGGGTGGTTCCAACAACAGAAATTTAGTTTGGTCAGTTCTGGAGGCCAGACGTTGGGGTGCTGACAGGGTTGGTTCCATTTGAAGGTGTCAGAATCTGCTCCAGGCGCCTCTCCTTGACTTGGAGACAGCCATCTTCTCCCAGTGTCCTCACTGCCTCTTCCCATAAGGACACCAGTCGTGTCGGATTGGAACCCATCCCAGTGTCCTTGCTTTAACTGGATTATCTTTGCAAATAATTATCCCCAAATAAGGTCACATTTTGAGGTGTTGGGGGTTAAGACGCCAACATATGGATTGGGGGAGACACAATTCAGCCCATGACAGGGATGCCAAGTCAAGTGTGGAAGACAGAGCCAGGCAGAGGGAAGCCAGGAACTGTGGGGACTCAGAGTGGCTGAGGACAGGCTGGCATCCCCAGAGGAGATGGTCTTTGACCTGATGGCAAAGAGAAGGTGGACATGGTTACTGGGAAGAAGTACCTGGCAGGGGGAAAGTGTGTGTGAGTCCCAGAGACACAAAATGGATGAAATACAGAGAATCAGCCATGTAGACAGGGGCGAAGGGGACCCAGCCCTCTCCCACCACACTCCCCTGCCTGCTCCAAACAAACTCTGACAACTCCTGGGATTCACACACCGTCCAGGCACTGAATGAACCAATACCCAGCAGGTAGGAGGTGGGAACAGATGCCAAGTATTTAAGGGTTGATATACAAGGTCTGGTTCAGAAATGTTTGGAGAGGGTGGTAAGAAAGAGGACCAAGAATGACTCTCATGTTGGAAAGATGTAGTGTGAGGTTCAGGAGGGAGTGAAAAAGGTGACCACAGTTGAGCCTGGTTGAAGGCATCTGGGGAGTCATATCAGGCCGACACAGAGCAAGGTCAGGCGCACAATGTAGAAAGTGTGTTACCAGCATTTAAAAGCCACTGAAAATCTGAGCTTGGTGAGAGCACCAGGAGATTTGTTTTGTCGTCCACTCATTCCTTGTTCACGCGGTTACTATTCAAAGAGAATCTGTTGCATAGAGAAGTTGGGGAGACCTTGCCAGCCCTCACATGGCATGGAGCTGATGGGAGAGCCTGGGTTTGACAATGGCCCTTGAAAGGTGTTTTGGTGTCAGAGCTGGCCACTGTAGGTGTGAGGGGAAGACGGCTCCCGCCAGCTATCCCCCAAGACCAAAACATCCAGAATAATGTAAATGTCCTCCCAGTAGAGAAGAGATAAGTTACCTGCGATGAGCTCAAACATCAGAATGCTACCTTGCAGCGCTAATTCCAACTAAACTCACCAATGTGGATGGATCACCAACAAATTGTGGGAAGTCAGAAAGCATATATTCGGTGTGGTTCTATTTATATGAATTTTTAGAATGCACAAAACTAAACACATGCTGTCCAGGGGCATATAAATAATGTAGTAAAACAAAATGAAACACATAGGGGATTATATAGAATTCAGGGCGACAGTCACCTCTGGGATGGGGGAAGAAAGAGCCCTGCATCTGCACATGGAGGGGCTCCAGGACTTAATCTGGGGGTGGTTCACAGATGTACAACATATTATAATTATTTCTTGCACATAGATGTTAAATATTCTTTCATATCAATTCAATATTTAAACTGAAAAACAAATTGATAAATATTCCCACAAATGCCTACCTAATGACACAGCACGATGGGAGCTACAAAGGAAAAGAATAGGATGTAAGAGAATGACAAGTTGCTATTTTTCCATCAGGGAACAGGGAAGGCCGCTAAGGAGTCACATGGAGCCCAAGAGTTGAAGGAGGAAAGGCACTGACCTTGAGAAAGGCAAAGGAAGGCACATACCAGGGAGAGGGGACAGTACAGGTCCAATCCTTGGAGTGGAGAATCTGGGGAGCTAGGGCATCATGAAGAGATTGTGGAGATGACACTGGGCAAGGAGGCCATGCCAATACCCTGAGATTTTATTCTAGGATATGGGGAGCCATTGGCAGATTTTAAATAGGAGGAGGCATGACCCCAACTCATAATTCTGCAAGGTGTAAGCAGTCAGCTGTAGAGGCAAAACAAGATTCCACCATAGAAAACCTAAGTATGAGCAAAGAATTGCTTTTGACTGGTCCCAGGAACGTATATGTTAGCATCCCACATCCAAATGCTAGTAGACGACAATGTGGTGGGGAAATCCTCTCTACCATGTATTCAACAAGAGTGGAACTCTTGTTGGTTATGCAAATATTAAATTGTAATCACATTGCCAATACTAGTCAGGGTGGATGCCAAATCGGGGTGGACACATGCTCTAGCCTTTAGCCAAGAACAGTAAGCCTCGAAAGATGACTTGCTCATGTCCAATGCCTGCATCAAATCAACAAGCCCTTTGAGCAGATCCCTCTGCAATGGCTAAGCCAAGATAAAACTAGAATAGAGTGGGTCAAGAAAGTACACCTCAGATACACTAATTCTCCTCCTCACCTTATAGAAGGGGAAACTGAGGCCTACTGAGGCAGTGAGATCTTCCCAGTGTTGCCTGGGGAGATGGCAAGGTGGTGAATAGCAGATTTTAATAGTGAGGAACAAGTACCGTAGATGGGAAGCTTTACCTGCTAAGTATAGACATGCAAATAAAACTCATCATTAAACCAAAGGTATCAATGGCATGAATCTCAGGGGCAGGGATGTTCTGGGTGTCTCCACTGTAAAGCCTCTTTTCATGTCATCTCGCCCCTGGACAGTAAAATATCATATGCTCTGGAGTTGACAAAAAGATAAATGTGCTTTGGGAACAACTGATATTGGTTTTAACAATTTCTTAAGCCAAAAAACACAGGCCAGCACAGGAAATGTGAATTCAAAAGCCAACTTCTGGCTGTGACAGAGCTGATTTCAGTCTAACCATCCTGATTCATGAAGGCCAACACCTGCCTGAAAGCTGCTATTGGAAGTTCCTGGAGAACAACCAAAGCAGTCAGGGCATCAGGGGTCAAGGTCCTGGAAGGAAGGGAAGTGCATGGAGGTGAGCCCATGGTGAAGCCCCTTCCCTCTCAGGTATGGTTGCTGGGTGGCAGCACAGGCCATGCAGAGGGAAGTGTGGGCTGGAACTTGCAGCAGTTTAGAAATTTAACTGGAGTTTGAGACAACCAAAACAATCACAGCATGAGCACAAGATCCAGAGGAAAAAGAATCACACAGAAGTGAGCTCAGAAAGCTGCAATTTTCCTTGAGACTTTTTCCAAAACCCAAGATGCATGACTCAGGTTGAAACCTCAAGAAACCAGTCAGAGAAAAGAAAGAAAGAAAGAAAGAAAGAAAGAAAGAAAGAAAGAAAGAAAGAAAGAAAGAAAGAAAGAAAGAAAGAAAGAAAGCCAGTCAGAGAGCAGCTTCTATGAGGTTAAAGGATTGAGCTGGGATTATAGAAGTCTCATGGAACTGAGATGATAAAAATTGTTCAGGTCCACCAGAGGGGAGGGGCTCCAGCAACAACCTAGGCCCTCAGTCGAGGCACTAGAAATAAGGGCAAATTGCAAATGGAGGAGTCTTACGTAGGTAATGGTGATCCTCCTAAACTCATCTGTCTGGAAGAAGAAGAAGAAGAAGAAGAAGAAGAAGAAGAAGAAGAAGAAGAAGAAGAAGAAGAAGAAGGAGGAGGAGGAGGAGGAGGAGGAGGAGGGGGAAAATAATTTGTGGAAAACAATAACATCATTCAATAATTCAATAATGAGCTTATAATTTTTCACAAATAATATTTCACATTCAATCAAAAATTACAAGCATGCATAGGCCCAAATGAGAGGAAAGTAAGGAAAAAATATGGTTCACAGAAACAATGTCACAGGTGATCCAGGCATTTGACTTATCTAGAACAGAATTTAAATAAATATGATTAAGATATTCAAGGAAGGGAATCCCTGGGTGGCTCAGTGGTTTAGCACCTGCCTTTGGCCAAGGGCATGATCCTGGAGTCCCGGGTTTGAGTCCCATGTCAGGCTCCCTGCCGGGAGCCTGCTTCTCCCTCTGCCTGTGTCTCTGCCTCTCTCTGTGTATTTCATGAATAAATAAATAAAATCTTTTAAAAAAAAGATATTCAAGAAAACAGGTGAAAAATTAATTTCATCAGAGAACTTGAATCAATAAAAAAATACTCAATTGGAAATCTTAGAACTGAAAAAAAATAACATAATAACTGAAATTGAAATTTCATAGATTAATTTAAAAGCAAATTAGATGTAGCAGAAGAGAAGATTAGTAAAATGGAATAGATGCTACTGGAAGATATTTCAGATTGAAGCATAGAAAAAAGAGTGGTTGGAAATGTGAAGGGAGAAAATGAGTCATATGGAACACAGCAGAAAAGTCTACCATACATGTAATTGGATTTCCAGGAGGACCTATGACATGGATATTGGAGCAAGAGAAATATTTGAAGATATACCTACTGAGAGTTTTATAAAGTGATAAATAACTCTAAACAGGAAAAAAACATACAAAAATAAACCTACACACATCATAGTAAAACTGCACAGAAACAAAAACAAAAGAGGAAAAACACCGAGAATAAAAAGATATATTACTGTCATAGAAGCAATAAGATTGGGAGGTATTTTTCCACAGACATTATTGAAACCAGAATGTGATGGAACAACATCTTTAAAATGCGAAAAGAGGGTCACCTAGGTGGCTAAGCGGTTGGACATCTGCCTTCCACTCAGGGCATGATCCCAGCATCCTGGGATCGAGTCCCGCATTGGGCTCCCCACAGGGAGCCTGCTTCTCCCTCTGCCTGTCTCTGTCTCTCTCTGTGTGTCTCTCATGAACAAATAATAAAATCTTTTTTAAAAGTTTTTTTAATCAAGAAATAAAATGCTAAAAGAAAATTACTGCCAACAAAAATTCTATATCTATGGCAAACATCCCTCAAAAAAAAGAGGATATATTAAAAACTTTTCAGACAGGCAAAAACAGAGAATTTATTGCCAGCAGACCCTCAAATAAACACTGTAGGAAGTTGTCAGGCAGAAGGACAATAATGCCAGGCGGAAATATGACAATGCCAGAAGAAACTAGAAAGTGCTTATATTTAGATTAAACCTAAAGGATCATTGGGTGTTTAAAACACTAATAGAAATGACCTGTAGGGTTTAAGAATAAGTGTTTAATTAAAGTTCCTTATAACTATAGTGCCAAAGTTGAGAGGAATAAGCAGGATTAAACTGTTGCAGAGTCTTCACATTGTCCACAAAATGATAAACCTTCTAATTTAAGGTTGAATCTAATAATGATATGTCAAGGATGCATGCTGCAATCTCTAGGGAAACCACTGAAGAAAAATAAAAAGTGTAAGTTACTAAAAAGTTAAGTCAAAAACTAGAATGATAAAAATGATAGATCAATTCAAAAGAAAGTAACAAAGAAAAAATGATAAAGAACAAATCGCATTAATAACATTCCAATAGCAAGATGGTAGATTTTTTTTAAAGATTTATTTATTTATCTGAAAAAGAGAAAGCGCAGAGAGAGAGAGAGAGAGAGAGAGCCCAAGCTAGAGGGAGAGGCAGAGGGAGAGGGAGAAGCAGACTTCCTGCTGCTTGAGCAAGGAGCCCAGGGCAAGGCTCCATCCCAGGACCCTGAGATCATGACTTGAGCTGAAGGCAGACACTTAACCAGCTGAGCCACCCAGACTCCCCACAAGATGGTAGATGTAAACCTAACATAGCTGCAGTGACATTAAATGTAAATGGACTATATTCTCTATTTAAAATTCTTTTTTTTTTTTTTTAGTTTTTATTTTAATTCCAGCATAGTTAACATCCAGTGCTATACTAGTTCCAGGTCTACAATATAGTGATTCAGCACTTCCATAATATACCCGGTGCTCATCGCAACAGGTGCACTCCTTCATCCCCATCCCCTATTTAACCCATCCCCACACCCACCTCCCCTCTGGTAACCATCAGTTTCTTCTCTGAGAGTCTGAAGACGTCAGCTCTTTCCAATAAATCTACAGAGTCCAGGCAATTCTCATAAAAATCCCAGCAACTTTTCTTAGTAAAACTTGATAAGCTAATTCTAATATTTACAATAAAATGTGAAGTGTCAAGAAAAGGCAAGAAGATCTTGAAGAAGATTAAAATTGGATGACCCAGTTCTCTACTGTGGTTCAAAAAACTGATCCCAAATGCAGGGGTTGGAAACAACAATTATTTATTTGGGGACAAGGCCTGATGGGAATCACATACTCTTGTTCCAGTGTCAGGAACCCCATCTGGGATGACTTGAATAGACTCATTGTTAGTCTCGGGGCCTCTGAATGTGTCCCTTCTCATGTCCCTCAGGCACGTGGCTTCATTGTAGTTGGACTAATCGTGTGGCTCAGAGTTCAAAAAGCAAAGGACACAAGGACAAGAAGTTGGAGCTAACAGTTTTGAAGGCCTGGGCCTGGAAATCAGCCTGGAATCCCTGCAGCCACTTTGGTCCAGAAGTCGCTGAGCCCACCAGGACTGATGAGAGAAATGTCAGAGCACCTGTGGCACTGCAGCCCCGCCACAGTGAAGACACATGCTATCTGGTAAAAAAATTCATTTTTAAGTGTAAATAAACCTAAAAATTGAAGAAAGGATAGACAAATAGCCAGAATAACAGAATAGAAAGTCCAGAAAAAGATTCACGTGGTTTTGTTTTGTTTAGATTTTTTTTAACTTTTTTTTTTTTATGATAGTCACAGAGAGAGAGAGAGGCAGAGACACAGGCAGAGGGAGAAATAGGCTCCATGCTGGGAGCCCAACGCGGGACTCAATCCCGGGACTCCAGGATCGCGCCCTGGGCCAAAGGCAGACGCTAAACTGCTGAGCCACTGAGGCATCCCCCTCCACGTGGTTTTTGACAAAGATTCCTGCAATGTAGTAGAGAAAAGCAGCCATTTCAGCAGATGGTGGTGTTCTTGACTGATATTCAATATAATAAGAGTAAACTTTGATTCCTACCTCACACCATATACAGAGTTCAATTCCAGAAACTACAAGTCTTTAAGTGAAAAGTTAAAAAAAAAAAAAAAAACAAGAAGTTCCTAAGAAAAAAAATAAAATGTTTTCATGATTTTGGTCTCAGTAAGAATCGCTTAAAGAAGACATAAAAGTGCTGAGCTAAGAGGAAAAATTTTACGAATTTTGTTTCATTAAGGTGAATAACACTGATTAATCAAAATACACAAAAGCAGAAATGAAGTCGAGCTGTAATGTGGGAGAGGATGTTTGCAATATACCCAACACAGAACTTGTATCCAGAACATGAAAAGAACTTTATCAAGTCAATACGATGATCGCACAAAAAAACTAGAAAAATATTAAAGTTTTTCGTAAAAAAAAAAAAAAAGTATACACAAAGAGCAATAAATATGTGAACAGTGCACAGTGTAATTAGTTTTCAGGGAAATGAAAACCACAGTGAAGGGACGCCTGGGGGGCTCAGTGGCTGAATGTCTGCCTTCAGCTTGGGGCATGATCCCGGGATCCTGGGATCGAGTCCTACATCCAGCTCCCTGCAGGGAGCCTGCTTCTCCCTCTGCCTGTGTCTCCTCCTCTCTCTCTGTGTCTCTCATGAATAAATAAAAATCAAATAAATAAATAAATAAATAAATAAATAAATCCACACAGAAGTTCCAGTACACATTCACCAAAATGTCTAAAAGCTCAACTATATATACAGGCTAAGTGTTGGAGAGAACGTGGGGACAAACGGAAGCATGACACTCTGCTATATGAGTGTAAATCGGCACAACCACTTTGGAAAGCCATTTGGCAGTATTTATAAAACCTAAGCATGCACACACTCTATAATCCATGATTTCCTCATGAGCGTGTCCCCGGGGGATAGACAGCCGTGTGTGCCCCAAAGTATTCAGAGCGACGGTGTCGTAACAGCTGAGCACTGAAAGCAGTCCAAGTGTCCTTCAACAACGGGTTTTATAACAACAAATAAACGAGAGCGTCCTTCTGCAGCGGAATAGTGCACCACGAGTAGAGGAACAAGCCTCTGCTACGTGCAGCAAACGGGCGAATCTCAGAGACACAAATACTATAGAGCAAAAGAGTCGAGATGTAAGGGATCCGTACCGTATTGTTCTATTTTTTTTTTAACTAAAATTCAAAAATGGGCAAATGAATGGATGGTGACGGAAGTCACAATAGCGGTTGCCTGTCGAGGGGGCAATGACTGGGAATGGGTTCACTGGTTTTAGAAAGTTCTAGATCTCGACTGGGCAGATTTTACATGCGTGTGTCCCCCTGATGAAAACACATCGAGCTGTACATTGAAGATGTGTGCGCGCAGATATGCACATTACATTTCAATTCAAGAAACATCATAAAATCCGATTTTTAAAAAAGCCTGAGCTCGCTTCTCACGAGCCGTGTTGCCCGGTCCTCCGAGAAAGACGGGTGAGCCTGCAGGTATCGAGGGCCAGCACCCGAGGGGGGAGTGCTGCGCAGGCGCCGTGAGCCCGCGGAGCCATCCAACCCCGTGCAGGGCCGACCCCAGGGGAGGGAAGGAGTGAGGAAGGTTGTCTGCAAGAACTTAGGCTCGATTCTAGCAAATTCTAAGGTCGTCCCAAGGAAGGTTAGCAAGGCCCAGACAGCCCAGGTCACCCACCAGAGGAGCCGACGCCCCAGGACAGGCCTGCCTTGCACCCTGTGGGCTCAGCCATCTACGAGGAGCAGCCCCTGGGACACCCGACACGGCCTTGGGGTTTCGAGCGAGGTAGCTGGAGGGTCACGGCTGTCCCCAAAGTCAGAGTTCCAAGGGCCATGTGGCTGTGGCGGGCAGCGCACCTGCTGCCCCATATGGATCTTCCCTCGCTGGTGCAGCCGAGGAGAGCATGACCCATGGACCCGACGGCAGCCCGGGTCACTGTGGCGACGTGGGGGCCACAGCACCCCCTGTCCTTCCTCAACCTCCTTCCCGAACTCCCTTCATCCACAGCTCTCCCCAGCAGGTGATGTGGTGTGACTTGGGTCACACTCGTTCTTGAACGGTCTGAGCCTTTGGTTGTCGAACCTGCTCGGCCCAGCAGGGCGGCACCGGGGGAGGATGAGGAGCACCCATTGGTTGGTTCCCACCCCCTGCTGCAGCCCGAGCTTGAGGGTGTCAGGGGGTTCACCCCTGTAGGGACGGCCGCTCCTCTCTGGCCTCCTGGCTCCGGGCACAAGGACTCCAAGGAGCTCTGGCTGCAGCCCTAGGTTGTACCCTGGTCGGGTCCTGGGTGTCTCCCCGGGCAAGAGTGCACCCCTACAGCGCCCGGGACCTCCAATCCCATGATTCCAGAGCTGGAGGACGGGAGGCACAAAATGTCCCAGTGAGTCATCCGTGGTGGCAGTCCCCGGGGTTCCTCGGCTCCACTCAGGGCCCGGGGCCCCCCAGGCTGTGAGCCTCACACAACACACCTGCCCTGGCTGAGCAAGCAAAGCTGTGCCTGCACCCCCGTGCTGAGGTCTGCAGCTGCTGCCGAGCTGGGTCGGCTCTCCCACTACTGGGGACGAGGGCCGCTGGCTCCCAGGCACGGCCACTAGCTCTTACCAGTGGCCCTCCGTCCCCCGTTCCCCGTCTATGGGCCCAGCACCCTCAGGTACACCTGTCAGCTTTGCTCACTGCAGCTTTGTTCACCCCATCTTGGTTCAGACGCTTACGTCACTGCACCTGCCAGGGCACCTGAGGGACTCCCAGCCCTACACGCGGTGCCGGGGCCTGCCCAGGGCCCACGGAGCACGCCAGTGCCTGCCGAGTGACACGTGAGAGGGCCCCAAACCTCCATCTGACCATGTTTTCTCTGCACCACTTGTGTTCATTTGTGTCCTCGGAGAAGCGGCCACCCAGAGGGGAAGGGATGCTGCAGGGCAGTGCCCGCGAGGGGGAAGGGGCGCCAACGGGGAGGCGGGCTGACCCCAGCCCATGAGAGGGAACAGGAGAAGGTGGGAGAAGCATCGCAGCCTCCGTGCATCCCAAGAGGTCAGCAAGGCGGGTGGGAATCCGGCACCGGCAGTGTCGCCCGCCTGCCCGGTCAGCGGGGTAGCCAAGGGCCCGGGGAGCGCAGCACGGGCGGCATGAGGGGCCGCAGGGCGCGGCCGGGGAGCTCAGGGAAGCACCCCACCCCCGAGGCCTCGGTGGCCTGTTGTCTGTCTCCGATGTGGGGATGTCACCTCTGTGGACATGGGCCTCGCCCGTCCCCGTCTCCCGGCGTAGATCTCTGTAGCCCGTGGCCGCTCATGTGCTTGTTGCCGTCCATTTATCCTTTTCCACGAAAAAGAGATCCAGCAGCTTCCGCACTTAGCCAGTGTGGCCTGGCTACGACCAGGTCCTCCTCCCTGCCCCGGCTGGGGCTCCTGGCTCAGCCAGGGTGCCCAGGCCATCGCACCCCACCAAAGCACAGAGGGGGAAGCACGCAGCTTTTCTAGCTGAGGCTCGACCAGACCCCCGGCGTGAGCCCAGCCTGCACCCCGACAGGTTATTAAACACTCACTACCCCTCAGAGCTCCCAGCCCAGGTGCCCCTAACGGACGGAGTGTCTAGAGACCCACGGAGCCATCACGACGGACGTCATGTGTGTGCCAACTGCTCTCTCCGAGAGCTTCTGGTCCACGCCCACCGTGTCCCAGCGTTACATGCACGTGGGTGACAGGGATCAAGCTGAGCTACCTGAACACCCAGTGGACAGGCGTCACCGAACCCAAGAAATCTGAAGTTTTCCCGTCCAGGGAAACTGGAGTCGCGGGCTGGCTCTGGCACCTGCACGTGGCTCCGCGGCAGCAGGACGATCAGGGCCGCTGGCCGACATCGGGGCTCAGGTGGGAGCGAAGTGGGGGTGCGCTTGCCTGGGCAGAGGCCGAGGTGGCTGGTTCTCCGTGTGACGATCTAGGGTGCATGCGATGCCTGGAGGTGCGGTCGGGCCCACGGCCCCTGCTGGGAGGCCCCCGGGAGGGGGGCGAGCAGAGCTGGGCTCCGACCCCGGCCCTCCTGCAGCTCCTGCTCTCGGCTCCCCTCCCGCTGCGCCGCTGCTCCCGGCGTCCTGCCTTCCCTCACCGGGCTTCTGGCCGCACTCCCCCGGGGTGACGCCGGGACGGGCCCTGGAGCCGTGGCCGTCTCCTCAGATGGACCGCTCGGCTTCCCCTCGTGCCCCCGGTGCCCCGATGTGGGCCCCGAGTCCTGCACGCGGCCTGGTGGGCGGTAACCGCTCAGCCGCCCGGAGCCCGCGAGTCTCTGAGCTTCTTCGCCAACTACCAGCGCGGTGGGTGAGAGGCGGGTGTGAGAAGCAGGGTGGATGGTGTAGACGGTGTCCTGGCGGAGTGACCCCTGCTGGCGGCTCAGCCAGGCTCTCGCCTCTGCTGGGGGGGGTCGGGTGCACGGGCCTGCCAGATGCCGCCAACCGGGAGGCCCTGCCCGGAGCCCCAGGCCGCCCCCAGGCCTCAGCCGGCCTCTCAGGCTCCCGGAGCCTCCTCTTCCAGGCTGGCCTCATCTCTGGGTTAACGAACAGAGCCTCATCTCGGCTTCGCGGCCCATTTATCACCTCCGCTGATGTATAATTAATATTTCTCCCTCGGCCTATCGGAGCTCTCCGACGCGGCCCGCACATCTCAACACTCCCAACGCTTTTAAATTTCTGATTAAATATAAATGAGGAAATAAAGACTCAAAGGGCAGTTTTTACGGGGCCTGTTTTATTGCGTCCCAAACAACGGGCAGGTGGAAATCTCGTGTATCGGATTTCTAAGGTCATTTTCAAAGAGATGAGGTAGGTAAATTCTCAAATACACATATTTTCCTAAGTAATCACTATCTCCCTGTTACCCTCACTGTTAACATTTACACATTAGCTTGTGTTGTTACTTAATAGCAGGAGCCTTATTAATAGTGACTCATTCATTGCCAGGAGCCATGATGTGAAAACACCATCTGCTGAACTTTGGGGAAAGACACAAAGAGGGGAGGGGAGTGAAGAGGTGGGGGGAGGGGAGAGGGAAGGGGAGGGGGAGGGAAGGGGAGGGGAGTGAAGAGGTGGGGAAGGGGAGAGGGAAGGGGAGGGGGAGGGGAGTGAAGAGGTGGGGGAGGGAAGAGGGAAGGGGAGGGGAGAGGAAAGGGGGGGAGGGGGAGGGGGAGGGAAGAGGGAAGGGGAGGGGAGAGGGAAGGGGAGGGGGAGGGGGGAGGGGAGAGGGAAGGGGAGGGGAGAGGGAAGGGGAGGGGAGAGGGAAGGGGAGGGGAGAGGGAAGGGGAGGGGGAGGGGGGAGGGGAAAGGGAAGGGGAGGGGAGAGGGAAGGGGAGGGGGAGGGGAGTGAAGAGGTGGGGGAGGGGAGAGAAGGGGAAGGGAGAAGGAAGGGGAGGGGAGGGAGGGCAGGGGAGGAAGGTGGCACAGACACACACACACACACACACACACACAGGAGTGGCGCCGCCCTGCGCAGGAGCTCTGCGGTCTGCAGGCCGTCTCTGCTGCTGACCCTGCGGCCCTCCCATGACCTGGAGGGGCACCACCTCCAGTTACCCTGAGCTCATCCCTGCCACACATGCCCTGCTCCGTCACGGATTCCCGGCACCTCATTTTCCCTGGTCCCCTCCTGACCCACCTCTGCCCCCTGCCCCTGGGGCTGACCAGACTCATCCTGGTCTCATTGAGGCAGAGTCCAGGGAGACAGCCACCTTCTCTGTGCCCTCAGCCCTCCGTCCTTCCTCTCTGCCCCAATTACATGTCATGATTCCCCGATCCAGTTCTGATCCCACCGTCCTTCCCCCACACCACCAGAACACCCCCCTCACCCTTACAACACCACCCTCACCCCTACAATACCCCCCTCACCCCTACAGCACCCCCACCCTCACCCTTACAGCACCCCTCCCCCTCCCCCTCCCACACCCCTCCCACACCCCTAGACCAGCTCTGTCCAAATACCCCTGCCACATGCAAGCCTGTGCTCATGGGACCCCTCACCGACCAGGTACCGCCATCAGTGTGACCATGCGCAGTGGCGTCCACGCAGGGTGCTGTGTGGCTGCCGCAGGTACAGTGGCCGCAGGACGACATGTAGTAGTTCAGGGTTAGTTGATCCGTGGTACCCAGAGGTATGTAAAAAATCTGAGAAAGTATGAGTACGTAATTGTTGTTATAATCTGTTGCTTTTACAATTGCTTTAAGTTTTAGTTAGGCCTTTTTTACGATTTACCCTTTCACACTATTCATACGCTAAATTAGGGAAGTAAAATCTGTGTTATTTTTAACTCTGCCGTAGTGATTGCACAAAGGTACGCGCTTTTGAAATGCAGCAGAAGTGGCGGCCTGAGCGGCTGGGAGCCGAGTGTTGCCACAGGAATGACATGAGGGCGTGGAGCCGTTTCCCCAGAGCTCGGACCCGCGGACACGGAGCTCCGTCTCGCAGCCCAGCTGATGGGGAAGGGCCGACGCCACCTGCAGTGTTTGTGAAGATGTAGCAAGAGCTAAGGGAGCCATGCAACTGTCAACGCGTAAGCAGGGTTTACGTACAAAACATAAAGAATCTGAAAACCCCAAAAATGTATTCTTTGAAAGAATAAGTATTGCATTAAAAAGCTGAGAGATGGGCAGCCCCGGGTGGCTCAGCGGTTTAGAGCCACCTGCAGCCCAGGGCGTGATCCTGGAGACCCGGGATCGAGTCCCATGTCGGGCTCCTTGCATGGAGCCTGCTTCTCCCTCTGCCTGTGTCTCTGCCTCTCTCTCTCTCTCTCTCTCTCTCTCTCTGTGTCTCTCATGAATAAATAAATAAAATCTTTAAAAAAAAAAAGCTAAGAGAAGGGCACACCTGGATGGCTCAGTTGGTGAAGCATCTGCCTTGGGTTCAGGGCGTGATCCCAGGGTCCTGGGATCGAGTCCCGCATCCAGCTCCCTGCTCAGCGAGGGGTCTGCATTTCCCTCTCCCTCTGCTTGTGCTCTCTCTCTCTCCCTTTCTGTCAAATAAATGAGTAAAATCCCTTAAATTAAATAAAATAAAAAATAAAAAGTTAAGAGAAGCGGAAGCTCGATATTCTACACAGACCTTAACGTGTCGTGGTTTCCTGCAGAGCCTCGCCGGGGGGCTGCTAAGCCAGACCGGGTCACGGCGGGGCTGCGGGGCCACTCACCCACCCACCGACGCTTGGGTGGGAACGATGGCAGAGGCCGCAGGGAGGAAGGTAGCAGGTCCCACTCCCCGGTGACACCATAGCTCCATATATTCAGAAACTGGCTTGTGATAGGGAAGACCAACCCTGCAGAACAAAAAAGGCCAAGAAGGCAGTTTTTCACTAAGGGTTTACAAAAACACGGATATTTGAGCACACTTGTGATTCAAACATGATGCAAGGAAAGAAGTCTGTTCGTCTCCACTCCAGGGCACACGACCAGCTCTGAACTGCGTAAAACCGCGAGGGACTGTGTTGTGGACAAACGGGGAGCCGGGACTGAATTTAGGGGCTCACACCAGGATGCAAACTCACCACTTCCTTCATCAATGAAGTCTTGCTTTGGAGGAAAAAAAAAAACAAAACCCAAACCAAAAAGCTGAGCATCTGGACCAGATGGTGCTGCGTGGAAGAGCAAACACGAAGCACTTTGTAGCGGGTGGGCCTGCCCGGCCGGTCAGCCTGCAGCAGGAGCGATTTCCAAGCAGGCGAGCTGGCTCTGCGATCGGAGGAGGCGGGTCACCAACACCTGTTGGGGCATCAGCCACCGAAGGGGGAGCCCTGCCCGGAGTGTGGTATGCCTGGGGAGCTCTCCCACTGCCGTGGGGGATAAGAAAGCAGCTTGGTCCTGGTACCTCTAAAGACCAGGTTTGCAGACTAACTGGTTTACTCCTGCGATGTCCCTGCAAGAGGCGTGCAAGAGGGAAGAAGGGAAGCGCCCCTGGCCGCAGCGGCCTGCCCTCCACGTGTGGCCGGGAGGGTCCCTGCGGAGCGTGGGCCACACCAAGCTGTGCTCTCTCCATAGCCCGTCTGTCCTGCAACATGGAGCAACGTCCCTACCAGTCTCTGGGGCCTCCTGGGTCCGTGGCCCTGTCCTGGATCCAAAGCCTCCGGTCCCTCTCCCCACCGTCCCTCCTCTTCAGCCACGCTGCCTCTCGTCAAGGTCTGTGGCCCTTGCCACACAGGTGTGTCCCTGCCACACGTGGGGCCTTGGCACCTACTGTGTCCGAGGCCCGGACGGACCTTCCCAGAGCTCTGGGTGGTTCACGCTGTCACCTCCTTCTGCGGGGGGTGCCCCTTCCCGTCAGCACATCCGTCGTGCTCCTGTGTGTGAACAAGGGCTCTGGAGCTCGTCATCTCCCCATCTCCATGTCACTCTGTGTGACCTGAACTGTGCCCCTTTGCCACGTGTGTGAAGCTTAGCAGCGTTGTGAGCTGTTGTGCCCCAGGGCCTAGAGCAGGACTGGGGGCTTGGCAGGCGTCCCGTGGACACTTCAGGGTGAAGGAGGGAAAGAAGGACGAGTGACGAGTGAGTCTCTGCGACAGCTTCTTGGGAGGCCCGTCACCCAGCAGCCATCGGGTGGCCACCGAACATGCTGGGCTCCCGCTCTAGGGCATGTGTCCGGGACCTGGGACAGGGAGGCGGAGGGGCCGGCGTCACCGAGCTCGTGGGCGGCCTACCCGTTTTCTCGTCTTCATCTTTCAAACACCCTGGAAAGAGCGGTCAGGACTCTCCGTTCCCCCCGCCCCCAGGTGGTTTATCACTCAGCTGGTGTGAGTGTGCGAGCGCCTGAGCATCAGCCCTGGGGGAGCAGCGGCCCACCAGGAAGAGGAAGCATCACGGAGGGCGTGTGGCCCGGGCACAGGGTGTGCTGCGGGCGGCCTGGGCCCCACACCCCACCTCGGGGACGGCCTCGGAGCCGGGCGTGGAGGAGGGAGCAGTGACGGGAGGGGGCATCTGCACAGCGGAGACTCGGGGGCCCGGCCAAGCGGGAGCACTTGGCTTGATGCAGGAGGCCCCACTGTCCTGGGCCTCGGACACGGCAAGTAGGGGAGGATGTCGACCGGTCTCAGCGAACCCCGTTGCACCTTTTGGCCGAAGCCCTTGGAAAGACCTGGGTCGATGCAACTGTGCTTGTTTTCTCAGCTGACCCTCAGCAAGGGGGGCTCGAGGGGTCTGGATCCTCCCCAGGATGATCGCCCAAGGGGACCCCGGGACCATGAGAGGAGGCCAGGCAGCTCGTGGGGGCTGGGGGCTCCCATCAGGTGGGGCGACGCGGGCTCACCCCTGGTCCGTGGGGGCCTCGCTCCCCGGCTCCTGCGTCCGGGCCCACCCAGCCCTTCCCATTAGCCTTGCAGGGCCCACAGCAGCGGGGGCGCCGGACTCGCCTCCAGCTCCTCGAGCAACGGCCTGCTGTGGTCCTGCGCCTCCCCACACCCACGGGTCAGCTCAGGTTTGTTTCCTCAAGGCCTCAGCTTTCCTGAATTTTATATAGAGGAGCGTAGCGGCGTTCAGTCCGCGAGGGAGAAGCACCGCCACGTAAGGGCTGCCGCCTGCGAGCCTCGGCCACGGGGCAGGACGAGGCGGGGCTTTGGGGTGAGGCCATCCGTCCGGCCTGGCCCACTCGCCTGCCAGGCAGGGGCTCCCTGGGGCCCACCTCGAGCCTGCGCCCCAGCCCGGAAGCCCAGCCGGGAAGCAGCTCTGGGAGCGCTGGCTTGTTGGCCGGCGGGGGCTGCTCCCCTCCCGCTCCCGTGGGCTGAACCCCCCATCCTTCCAGCTGAGCCACAGCGCAGGAGATGCCAGGGACGCCCAGGGGGTCACGGCGAAGACCTCCCTGGGCAGAGGCTGGCTCTCCCGAGATCTGGGACGTCTTCTCCGACGGCCACCTCACTCTCCCCTCCCGGGCCCCTCCAAGGCGGGGACCACACCGGGTGAGCTCGGCGCCTGCCGGAACAGAAGGCTCCTACAAGCCGAGTTTCAAGCGCCGCACACAGGACAGGTGCCCAGGACATACTCGCCGACGGATGAATGAATTTCCAGTTCTCAGATGAAGCGAGGCAGAAGGAAGGTGGAGGGGCAGTCCAAGGTCACACGGCGAGTGTCCGAGTCTGTTCAGGACCGGGGGGTTCAAATTACAGACCCTGCCGTCTCAAGGTCCCGTGACTGAAGTCCAAGACCGAGGCCCCAGCAGAGGCGGCATCCGGGGATGCCCAGCCTCCCGAGGGCCCCGGGGTGAGCGGGGGTGGGGCTCCGAACCATCTCTTCCGCGCTGATCCCGTCCCAGGGGCTCCACCCCCGTGACCTGCAAGCCCCGAAGGCCCCTCCCAGTACCATCACGGGGCCTGGGGATTCCAGCCCGGGAGCTGAGAGGCCCATCCAGTACCTGCGGTGAGTGAGGGGTGGGCCTGTGCTCCCTCCCGGACCCATCGCAGGGTCCTCTGTGTGACCAGGCCTCCAAGCCAGGTGGCCTTGACCCTCAGCGTGTGCCCTGTGGCTCGCGTCTCCTCATGTGTACCTGGGCGGGCCTTGCCCTCGGGTACCATGAGGAAGGAATAAACACACACATCCGTAAATAATTCACTCCCTGATACGTGCTATGAATAAAACACGCAGAAATAGCCATAGAAGGGAAATCCACGTGGTGGTCAAGGTGTGCTGAGCTGGGGGGGGTGGAGGCAGATCTGGGGGCAGACGCCGCAGCCTGTGTGAAGTGTGAGGCCGAAAGCAGCTTGGCTCAAGTGAGGGGTACGTGTGTGCATGCGTGTGTACGTGCATACGTGTGCCTACGTATATCTGCATGTGTGTCTGCATGGGTATTATATGCATACACGTGCACAATGTGTGTCTACATGTGTGTAGGTGTGTGCATACCTGTGCACGTGTGTATTGTATGCCGTGTGCATGCATAACGTGTGTGCCTGCAAGTGTGAATGTGTGCATACATACGCTAATGTGTATGTGTGTATGGCTGCATCTGTGTGTGCATGCATGTGCACGTGTGTGCCTTCATGTGCACACTGCATTGCATGTACGTGTGTGCATACGTGTGCATAATCTGCATGCCTGCATGTGTGTGTATCCTCAGGTGTGCTTATGCTTCTGCATGTGCTTGTGTGCATGTGTGTGCATCCATCTGCATGTGTGTACACACGTGTGTCTGCAGCATGTCACCAGGCAGTCGCTCCCAGATGAGCGTGGTGTGCTTGGAAGAACCCAGAACAGAGTCAGACCAACCGGATCCAACGTCCAGTCCTCCTGGGGGCTTTGCCTCCGAGTCCCAGCATCTGCGTCTGCCAACAGCGCGACGATGCCATGTTCCCGTCGTCGCCAGGCCACCGTGAGGGCCACGAGAGACGACACACACTCCAGCACTCAGGGCTCAGAGGGAGGCAGACACGCTCAGTCGCCCGCCGGCCCACCAGGTAGGACCTGGTGACGTTCAGGCAGCAGAGCGCCCGGTGGCACGCTCGTGGCCCGGCCTCCACCACCACCGCGGGGCTGGCGTTGCGGCGGAGCCTCGGCCCACAGGGCAGCCCTCAGCCTCCCGCCCGCTGACGCCGCCCTTCCTGCCCCTGGTCCCCCCTGCCCTGGGGCGCTGGGCACACTAGCCGCCCCCTCAGGACTGGGTGGGAGGTGGAGAGAGCACCTACCTGTTGGCGCCTCTGACGCCAAGCTTCCCGGTACCTGCGGCCAACCCGCTCCCGTGGTCCGGGGGTGACCCGCGTGGCTTTCTACAGCGTGTCCTGGGCCTGCGCCTCTCCCGGGAGCATCAGGGCAGGCCTCTCCTCTGCAGCTACACGTGGCCGTCACGGCGTGGCGCCGAGGACCCCACGGTCAGAAGCCCCCTCACTCCAGCGCCAAACAGAGCCCCCCGCGCAGCCTTCCTAGGGTTCAGGGCCACCCAGTCCCCGGAGGGGCAGGCAGTCCCCGCTCGGCCCTGGCCTGGGGCTGCCGGACTCTGGCCACGGCGGGCTCCGCAGGGCTGGGTGCTTGCAGGGGAGGCCCGGGCGGGAGACCTTGTGGCCACGTCCTGGCCCAGGCCTGGAAGCCGCTGCCCCAGGGTGACCTTTGAGACATGTGGCGCTCCTGAGGCGCCGCTGAGATGTGATGACTGGGCCTGCCCCACGGCCGGGGGTGCCCTGCCTGTGCTGCTCAAGGGGGGCTGGAGTGCGTGGCCGTGGGAACCCGGCCCTGTCAGCCCCGCGCCTGGGCTGCCGTGGCCACTGCTGCATCGGCCTGGAGAGCGAGGGGACCCCTGCCGACTGGCTGCAAACGGCCGCGCCCCGGGAGGATGCACCAGAGCAGCCGGGAATCACCAGGGCGGGGGCCCCATTGCCCTCCGTCTGGGGGGGGATGTAGAGATGGGGCGAAACAGGAGGACGGGGACGCTATCACCCCGCGCCTCCTCCTGGGGCTTCCCAGCGCCCGCCTGGATTGCAGCAGGAGCCCGCGGGTCACCGCAGCCCGGGCACAGCAGACGGCCCCCGGCCCCTCCCTGGGCTCTCGCGTGCGGGTGGCGACTCTGCCTCCCAAGGAAACGCGGTCACATTTTCCCAGGAAATTCTGGCGTTTGGAGAAATGTGGTTGTTTCTTTGCTAAAAGTGCCTGGGACCTAATTACGGCCCGGGGAGCGCGGCAGGGTCAGTTCCCTGGATGTTATGAAGAAGCTAAATGAACGGCAGGTTTCTTCTCATGGAAAGGAACGGAACACGTTACCAGAAAGCGGCGGGGGTGGGTCAGAAGGCGGGAGAGAAGCCGCGGCCGCCCTGGCCGCAGGAGCAGCAGAGAAAGTGCTGGAAAGGGCGAGCGGCGGCCACGTCCCTCCATCCACGGTCCTGGGCCCACCCCCGAGCGCCAGCCTCCGAGCCCAGGGTCCCCTTCGCTCCTCCTGCGGCACCTGCGTGGAGACCCCGGGGCGGGGAGAACTCGCTCCCCTGCGCCCCCCCCAGCTGCCCAGACGGGCCCTTCTAGACCTTTCTTCACTGGCTCCTTCTCTGGCTGCCCCCAAACCTGCTGTGACCTGGGCCTGCCCGTGGCACCCACTCCCTGACCCCATGCAGACCCACATTTCACACAGCTCCCTGTCCAGTCCAGCGGGCCCCGAGCCCCCCTCCTGCCTCCCCCAACCCCCTTCTCATGCACCCTGTGCCGGCCCCGACGCCCGACTCCCACCCGGAGCCCCGGGGCCCGCTGCTCAGACAACAAGCAGGATGGCTCCTGCCGCCCAGCCCCAGCAGAGCGCGGACCGAGGTCCCTCCCCGGGCTCCTGGCCCCGTGACCCGTCCCAAGACTCCGACCTCACCTCTTCCCCTCTCGGCCCCACAGCCCGTGCTGGTGGCCCCTCGCCCTCTCTCGCTGGGCGGTCGCAAGGGGCTCTTGCAGCTCCAGGACTGCGTGGCATTTCCCCAGAAACGAGTCCTAAAAGCTGTGCCCTCCGGGGTGTAGGGGGAGGCAGCGGGAGTCCCCGGAGACCTGGACACCCCCTCAGATGTCCAGCAAGACAGGCAGACAGCAAAGAAGGCCACGAAGGGACACCATCGCCCGCTCGGTGGGGTCACACAGCAGGACCCACGTCATCCGGGGCCGACCTCAGCCCGGGTGGACACTGAAGCCCCGGGGCCAGGTGGCCGCGTATAGGACTCGCGTGTCCTCTGCAGTCGTCGCGATGCCCAGGCCCGGGTGAGACAGAACAAGCTCCCGGGCATCCCTGGGCTCGGCGGCGGGTCAGGCAGGGTGACGCCGAGCCTGCTCCCGAGGGCAGGGCGCCCCGCACCCGCCCAGCCTTCCACCGGAGTGAGACGGGTCAGAGAAATTGGGATCTGGGTGCTTGTGGGAAGTGGGAGCGTTACTAACGCTTTCACTTCCGAGAGCTTGGGAAGGCTCCTGTCCTTGTCCTGTTGGATATATGAAGCCCTGAGACAGGATCAACCGTGTCCAGTTTAGAAATACAGGTTTAAATGTTCACGCGAGGGACCCCTGGGTGGCTCAGGGGTTGAGCGTCTGCCCTTGGCTCAGTCTTGGGGTCCTGGGATCGAATCCCCTGTCGGGCTCCCTGCATGGAGCCTGCTTCCCCCTCTGCCTGTGTCTCTGCCTCTCTCTGTGTGTCTCTCATGAATAAATAAATAAAATATTTTTAAAAAATGTCCCAGTGAGCTACATTTGTAAATAAACCCGAGGATTGGACTTGTCCAGCGTGAATTAACCCAACAGCGAGCTTCGTAGACGTGCTCACACCTTGGCGACCTTCGCTGTGTCGATAAGCAGGATAAGGCGGGTTTCTAGTCATGCAGCTTCATTACATCAAGGACTCACGTGAGTTCGATCACAGTGAACCGGTCCTCCTGGCTGGGAAGCTGCCGGAGGCACGGGACGCTCGCCGGACAGCTCAAGGGCTGGTCCCGTGTCCTGGACTCGAGTCGTCCAGCCAGAGGCGGCTGTCACAGTTGTGATCGCAGTGAAAGCCGAACACCCGTGAAGACATAACAAGGTCTCACCCCCAGGACCCCCCAGACTATGGAAAAAAACCCCAAAGTTCCTGCAGGAGTGGCACAAGCTCCCTCCTGACACGGGGCACCCAAAGGGCTCCTGTCACACCTCGCACCTTGGTCGCACCCCAGCCGCCCTGCTGACCGCGTGTCCCGGGCCCCCAGGCCGCTCGCTCCTGCCCCACGTCAGTCGGCTCCTCCCCCCGGAGACCGACCTCCGCCTGGGCCTCGCCTTCCAAGGGCGCCTGCAGCTCGGCGGAAACGAGGCTTTGCGCCCTGGCCTGGCTTCGGCGGCGGCGGTGCTGACGGGCCATCGCCGTGAGCACAGGGGACCTGGGTCCTTCTCAGGGACCAGCAGGTTCACCTCCTCTGCACTCCAGGGGCCCCACAAGGGGTGGTTTTCAGTTGGCATCTTAGGGGGCGAGGCGCCCAGGAGAGAGGCTTGCACGGCTGCACGGAACTCGCAGGATCCTGGTTGGTCCCCCTGCTGGTGACCGTCCGAGACGCATTCCCTGAAGTCACAAGTGCACACTCACACACAGGCACACACTCACACTGCCTCACGCGCGTGGATGCACACGCACACCGGGCTCTCTGTCGCCCCGCCCAGCAGGCCCGGCGAGGAGCCTGCGGTGGCTTCCGTGGGACCTTGGCTCTCACGCACCCTCCGCTTCACCCAGGAGCCCTTCCTGGTTCCAGAGGAGCTCACACAGCAGCCCGGGGCCTGGGCGCTCACCCGGGTCACTGTCTGGACACATGGAGAAGCCCCATTACCAGTCCCACATCTGGCCCGGCGGGGTCTGCCAAGCTCTGGGGGGCTCACCGGCCTGCCCCGGGGCCTTGGGTCCCCCAGAGCCACCCCGTGCACCGCTGTGCAGCCCACGAGAGCTGGCCCTGGCACCTCTGCACACCTGCCGCGTGCCAGACCCAGTGCACACAGGCCCCGTCTCGCCTGCCTGCACGCCGCTCCTCCCACGGGGTCCTTGACGTCACCTCCTTGTCCCCCGCGGCACTATTGCAACACGCCAGGGAACCACGGGAGGTGGACGCGCCCAGACATGAAGGTCCCCATCCCAGGAACCTGACCTGACTCACCGCGGTCCGGGGAAGGCACGGACGGGGACTCGGAAGCAGCCGCCCAAGGACACCTTCACAGTGACGCTGGTTACTTGGAAAGGTCTAGAACAAGCTCAGCTGTCCACTTAGTGCAACAAAAACGCTCCCAGAACTGCTAGGCCACCGGCGCCCGGAGGGTAAGAGGGCCCCATGCATGCAGCTGGCACGTTATTTCTGGAAGATCCCGTGTGAAGAATCCGAGAGGCAAACCGGGGTCCGTGCACCTGGGATCCATAACACAGGAGCAGCGAACGTAGCTTAGTGGTCCGTCCACCCGGGAGCGCTAAGCCCGTGCGGTGTCCACGGGAACCCACAGACCCCTGTTATGCGGTGTTTATTTATTTATTTATTTTTTATTTTTATTTTTATTTTTTGTTGTTTTTTTATTTAAATTTTTTAGAAAAGGACAGAGAAAGGGGCAGGGGAGGGACAGAGGGAGAGAGAATCCCAAGCAGGCTCCACGCCCAGCGCGGGGCTAGACCTCACGACCCCGAGCTCGTGACCGGAGCCGAAACTGAGGGTCGGACGTTGAGCTCAGCCCCTCCGGGCGCCTCTGCCGTGCGATACTGAAAGGAAGTTTCCGGTGAGGTGGGAAAACCTGCCTGGAGTATCAAAAAAGAAGCTGAAGACCATGAACCAAATGGTATTTGTATCACGAGCTCAACCGGGGAGACGAACGGGCTCCCTTACGCCGAGAAAAGGCACAGAAAGGAAGGTATTTTGTGCTAACGGCGCTTCCTGCCGAAGTCGGGCAGGGAATGATATTTTCCCCGATTTCCCTGATTTTTTTTTTCCCGGTCGATCTGATCTCGGGGCTGAGATCCCTCGGAGAAGAGTCCGGGGGCAGAGGGCAGCTGTGAACAAGACGGCTTCGGAGGGCGGCGCATGCCCAGCTGGCCCCGCGTCCCTGAGACCCGGAGCAGGGCGCCCCCCAAGTCTAACCCAGGGCCGGCGAGCCTCCTCGTCATCGGGACAGCAAAGCAGCAGGGGAGTCGTGGGAGCGGCCCCCGGGGAAGCCCGGGTCCCCCGAGGAGGCCGAGGCCGGCGGGAAGTCACCCGTGGGAATGGTGCCCCGCAGCCCGTGCCTCCAGCCAGGACGTGGTGCCCACGGGAGCAGAGCGTCCCGACCCCGACACGGCCAAGGTGCAGGGAAGGGGAGGGCCCGCCACATCCCCCGCGGGGGCGCCCCACGCCCAGGTCCCAGGGCACAGAGAAGACGGTGCCCCGGGTCACGGGGGCCGGCGGACCCTGTACTGGCCGTGCATCGACTGACCAGTTCTCCTTCAAACCCACCTGATTGTCTCTGACGGCCTTTTAGTGATTGTGGTTCATTTTATTTTATTTTCTTATTTTAAAGATTTTTATCTATTTATTCACGAGAGACACAGAGAGAGAGGCAGAGACACAGGCAGAGGGAGAAGCAGGCTCCATGCAGGGAACTCGATGCAGGATTTGATCCCAGGACCCCGGGGTCACGCCCTGGGCCAAAGGCAGACAGTCACCCACTGAGCCACCCAGCGTCCCAATCGTGGTTCATTTTTAAGGCGTGTGGTACGTACTTGTGTCACCCTCTGTCTCTGATCACGCCAGTCCCTCCAGTCCATGATGGAACAAACTATTGGCTTTTTGGTTGCTTCCGTTTCTCCCCTGCCGACTGCAGCCCCCGTTCGGTCGTATCTTTGCCACCTCCTGGCTGTAGTGACACGCGGACCCCGATGGAGTGGATCCGTGGGGACCCAGGGCCTGACGGGAGGCCTGTCTCTCGGGGCTCGGCGCCGGGCTGCTGCGTGGACACGTGCCCAGGGCGCCCTCCGCTCCTGCTGCCGCACCGTCCACCCTTCCCGTCTCAGCTCACGGTTTGCTTCTTCCCCTTCCCTTACACGCTCGTGTGCTTCCCTGCAATCCCAGCCGTGTTTAAAAAGCATTTACGGGCACTGAGGGGGGCACTTGACGGGATGAGCATTGGGTGTTATTCTGTATGTTGGCAGACTGAACACCAATAAAAAATAAATTTATCATTAAAAAAATTTTTTTAAATAAAAATAAAAATAAAAATAAATAAAAAGCATTTAGTGTTGCCAGGACCTCGGACAGTATCACAGGGCAGCAGGGCAGCCGCACGCCGTGTGTTCCTGGGAGTCCGTCCCCACCACGGATGAGGCGCTCCTCACACCCCTGTGATCGGGGGCTCCGACCTCCAGTGGGGTTTGCGCAGCTCAGTCTGGGGTGAACTGCGACCTTCTGGCTGGGGCTCACCCGCAGCCTGGGGACAAGTCTCGAAGGGACCACGGGACTCAAAGGCTGCTCTATCCGCCGCTCCCCGCAGGCCTTGGGAGCCCGGGGCTAATTCTGGGCAGTGGCCCCCATGCTGCCTCCGCAGCCCCGGTGCTGAGGCTTTGCTGCAGCCACACCTCCTTGGAGAGAGGCCCCTGTGGGTCAGGGAGGCTGCGGGTCGGGGAGGCTGTAGGGGTTGGGGAGGCTGCCAGTTGGGGAGGCTGTGGGGAGTCAGGGAAGTTTTGGGTCAGGGAGGCTGCGGGTCAGGGAGGCTGTGGGTTGGGCAGCCTGCAGGGGTTGGGTTGGGGAGATTGAGGACCGGAGAGGCTGCAGATTGAGGAGGCTCCGGGACTTCGGAGGCCAGCGCGGCCTCCCCCAAGCCCAGCACAGCCGGCCTCCCCCTGCAGAGGCGGGCACGTCCCTGGGTGCCGTCCAGCCCATGGGCCCCACGCACCCGGCTGTGCGCTCCTGCGGGTGAGGTCGAGGCCATTAAGGTCCTCAGGGCCAGGGTCCGCCCGGCCTCAGCTCCAGGCCTCTGCGCAGCTGCGGGGGACCGCGTGTCGCCTCAGAAGCCTCGCAGAGCCTGAAGAGGTGCCGTAGTTTGTAAACCGGAGGCCGAAGCTGCACATCCGCAGTCTGCCCCCGGGTCACCGGGACGATGGGAGACGCCAGCACCCGTCCCCGGGGCAGGACAGGGGTGTCCTGGGCACAGGGGCCCGTGGAAGCACTGACGTGGCTCTGGGGCCGGTGTCCCCTCGCTGAGCCCGTGACGGAGCCATAGGCGACATTCCCTGCCCCTCCTGTGATTGCAGCCCCCGACCCCCAAGTGCACGAGGGTGGCAGGGACGGGGCCCAGAGAGCGAGCGCTCCGCGGTGGGAGCACCCATGGCCATGGGGCAGCGGCAGGCCCCCCGAGGGCTGGAGCCCCCTCTCCCGGCTGCGGCTTCAACCCAGGAGTGCCCGGGGAGCCACACGCTGGCAACCCCGGGAGGCCAGGGGGGACCTGGACACGCTCAGGGGACTCAGCTCCGTGCTCGCAGACGCACACGAAGCGGCGTGCAGGCCGATCCGCTCCTCTGCCGGTGGGTGGAGCCGCACCCCTCCTCTGGGGGCCTCGGTGCCGACCGCAGGACGCCCCCCGACACTGGGGTCGCGCAGTGGCAGCAGCAATGCGTGCACACTGTCGGCTGACCACAGCCCCGGGCGCGCTCAGCTCACCTCCCGGGGGCATCGAGTGGCCGGTCATCGGTCACCCGGCTGTGCCTCTCCCGGGCCCTTGGAGCCTTGCCGGCTACACCACGTCACCTGCGGCCCCAACCCACATGGATGTTTCTCCTCCACCACCGTGGCCTCTCGGAAGGGAGCTGGGGGCTCGTCTCGGTCTCCTGTTCCAAGAGGGCGGGTGCCCCCCAGACATCCTACTGCTCGGGGTTGCCCCCTGCACCTCCCTCCTGCTTCCAGCTCTGACGTGGAGGTCTGCACCCTACCCCCACCCCACCACCGTTTGTCTGAGCGTCGCCCCGCGGGGGCCCCAGCCCTGCCACCCTGATGTGTGCACCCAGCACCTCTCCCCACCCTGCGGCCCTAACTCACCACTCCTGCTCCAGAGCAGAGCTCAGGTAGGCGGCACAGAACCCCAGGGCCTCCCCAGCCGAGCCCCCCCCCCGTCTATTTTGCAACGTCCAGCTGACGGCTGTGCAGCCAGATGTTGACCAGAGCACCAAGGACACTTCAATGTTTCTTTGCGCATCCCTGGGGAGTCCACAGCGCCCGCTTCCCCAGGAGATAGGAGCTGCACAGGGCTCCCCTGGCTCTGCAGAGGAGACGGTGGGTGGACTTTGCTGTGCCCCCTGCCACCCACCAGGACAACACAGGGCGGTGGGACATGCAGGATGGGGTGCAGGCTGGAGACGAGGAGGGGGCGGCGTGGGCAGACTGAAGGTGTGCGCCCAGCGGAGGGGTTGAGACCCTGTCCCAGCAGGCCTCTCCTCCATGACCCCACGTGCTCCTGGCACCGCCCTTCAGGGATGCGGGGGGAGCAGGGGTCCAGAGGACTCTGGGGTGCAGATCCCCGAGCTTCCTGGGGCGTTGTTCCTGCCGCTCTCTGGGCTTGCCCAGGATTACCCTGACGGGGGGGTCATTGGGAGGTGCTCTGGGCTCCTGGATGCTCCCCGTGCAGGACCCGGCCCTCACCCCTGCTCTCAGCCCGGCAGGCCCTGCTCCCTCGGGGCACCATCGATGCACCTGCACCGGCCCCTCTGCGGCCGTGGGGAGATCCCCTTTCTCACCATCGTGGGGCTGTACAGAAGGGGGACTCGGCTTGATGCCATAAGCCTCGGTGGGGGTGGGACAGTGTCCAGGTGACACCACGGCGCGTCCCCAGCTCTGCAGCCCGACTTGGTCATCCAGCCGCCCCATGTCACAGTCGAGAAAGGGGAAGCCGGGTGCACATGAGCTGCTCGGGCTGACCGAGCCTGGGCCTGCGCTCTCCGCCTCCGTCCCCCGAGGGGCAGCTCTCCACAGACGGTGAGGCCGGGGGCTCCCGGGGACACAGACACCACGGCTTTCCCCTCCCTGCACCCCGTCCTGCCTTGGGGTCCCAGGGCGACGTAGCCAGGGCCGGAGTTCCCAGTGCATCCCGCAGTGAGACCCAGACCTGACGCACGGTCCCCAGACGCCTTAGGAACCAAGCGAGCTGCCTCGATGGAAATTTCAGATTTCTCAAAATACAAGCCAGGGCAGAGAAACCTCCTTTGCCTAAAAAAAATACCTCACTTTGGGGTGCCAACCGTGTCCCGTTTTCTATATGAATACTGCCTTCCCAGCGTGTTAAGTCTATAAAAGTCAGGAGCTACACACTTCTAATATCTGCGCTTTTCTGTATTAAATTAGGTTTCAATAAAAACACTTAAAAAAAAAAAAACTACATTTCAAGGCAATTTTCCCTAGAAAGGCCTTCCTAGCAACTGCTTCTGAGCCAATTCAACTCCTTCCTGGAGGCTTCAGGCAGCTAGAGCCTTGGTCCTCATTTACATCAGAAACACAGTATTTAAAGAATAATTTTTCTTTAAAATGATTTCTAAATAACGGGGCGCTATGACAAAGAACGTGACAGCTCTTTATGAACCGACGTAAACATGTCTTCAAAACACGCTGTTAGGGTGTGGACTCCGGTGTGCCATTGGGGGCCCTGCGTGCTATTTGAGGAAACAAAGGGAAAAAAAGACGTTCGTTGGTGCCTGTGCCTGCATAGATGTGCCCGGGACGCAGAGGCCGATGACCCCGACGCCCCTGGGGAGGGGGACTTCTGGACCGGGAGGGCAGCGCCGGGAGAAAGAGGCTTCTTTCCCTTCTGTCCCATTTATACTTCTGATTTTTGTTCCAGCTGAATCACATCACTCACTAAAAACTAATTTCAGTTTAAGAAGGTTAAGTTATCATCACTTTTTTTTAATAATACATTTATTTTTTATTGGTGTTCAATTTGCCAACATGCAGAATAACACCCAGTGCTCGTCCCGTCAAGTGCCCCCCTCAGTGCCCGCCACCCAGTCACCCCCACCCCCAGCCCACCTCCCCTTCCACCACCCCTAGTTCGTTTCCCAGAGTTAAGAGTCTTCCATGTTCTGTCTCCCTTTCTGATATTTCCTACCCATTTCTTCTCCCTTCCCTTCTATTCCCTTTCACTATTATAAGTTATCATCACTTAAACAAAGAGAAGGCCGCGTTATCATCACCCGTTCGCAAATCCCCTTCTTTTTCGTGGGCTTCTCTTCCCTCAAAGGAAGAGTGTAGAAATGATTCCCAGCATGGCAAACACCATGACCTCGAGAGGCCAGGCCTTGCTCTTCGATAGCTAATATATATATATATATATATATATATATATATATATATATATATATATATAATTATTTTTGCATTAAAAATACACAGGGATGCACACACTTAGCGCTCATGCCGATCAAAATTCCCCAAGTGACACCCAATCAGTGTTCCTGCTCCCAATTTTAAAAAGCATATTTGGGACACCCGGGGGGCTCAGTGATTGAGCATCTTATCTTCCTTCAGCTCAGGGTGTGACCCCGAGGTCCCAGGACCGAGTCCCACGTCGGGTTCCCTGCATGGAGCCTGCTTCTCCCTCTGCCTGTGTCTCTGCCTCTCTCTCTGTGTCTCTCATGGGTAAATACATAAAATCTTTTAAAAAATAAAATAAATTAAATAAAAAGCGTATTTAAGCTGTGGAAAACAGTATGAAAATCTCTCCAAAAAAAATAAACTTTGGAGTGCACAATTCCACTTCTGGGTATATGTCCAAAAAAAACAAAACAAAAAAACAAAAAAAAAGAAAAAAAAAAACCGAAAGCAGAGCATCGAAGGGAGATTTGCACACCCATGTTCAGAGCAGCAGTATTCGCCATAACGAAAACACAGGAACAATCCAGTGCAATCTAGTGTCCACCGATGGATGAACGGACAAGAAAACATGGTCTGTTCGTACCAGAGAGATGATTAAGCCTTAAAAAGGGAGGAAATTCTGATGTGGATGCGCCTTGAAGACGCGTACACCAAACAAGCCCCATATAAAAGGATGAACACGGGCAGCCGGGGTGGCTCAGCGGGTTTAGCACCGCCTTTGGCCCAGGCCGTGACCCTGGGGTCCCGGGATCGAGTCCCAGGTCGGGCTCCCTGCATGGAGCCTGCTTCTCCCTCTGCCTGGGTCTCTGCCTCTCTCTCTCTCTCTCTCTCAATCTCTCTCTGTCTCATGAATAAATAAATAAAATCTTTAATAAAAATAAAAGGACGAACACCGTGGGATTCCACTGAACGAGTCCCTAGACCATCAAAGTCACGGAGATAGATGCCGAAGGGCAGGATGGGAGTCGGTGTTCCTCGAGCTCCGGGGCTCAGCTGGGCCAGACGAGGAAGCCCCAGGGGCGGGCGGTGGGGATGCTGCGCGGCCCGTGAACGTGCCTGGTGCTACCGAGCTGTGCACAGAAACGACGACGTGCGGCGCCGCCCGTCACCCCGGAGCGCTGGGGCTTGCCAGCTCCCGGCCGCAGGAAAACCGCGGGTGGACAACACACGAGGTGGGTGTGGGGTGACCCATACAACAGCTGCAGAAACTGAGGTCCAGGGACACAAAGTGGCGGGTGGAGCAGACTCGGAAACGGAATCCGGGGAGGACAGCCCGGGGTGTGATCCCACTCGGTGGCCTTCCCACCGCCCCAGCCACCAGCGGCCGGGAATGAGGGGTCGCCCGGACATGGAGACCCTCCGCTGTGGATGCCCTGGGCCGCCGCCACTGCCGGGAGCCCGGACGGTCCCACGAGCATTGAGCACCTGCTGTATGCCCCATGCGGTCGCTGGTTCCTAGCGGGAGTGCAGTTACTTCGTGCCCTCAAGAGGATCACAGGATCCTCTGAAAACGGAGAAGGTGGAAAAGCCTGGCGGTGTCTTGAGATTTGTCTGGTGGAGGAGGGAACAACCCAAGGGATTAGCAGACAGAGTAGGAAGGGGGCATCTCAGAGACTGGGGTCAGCTCGGCCACGGAGCAGCGACGCGGGACAGAGCACTGGGGAGCACGACATGTTAGAGGTGCGGGGTTTTATTGTTTGGGGTGAAGAAGAACGAGGAAAGGTTTGGCCTGGGAAAGAAACCTGTGGAGAGCCCCGTGTGTCGTGCTGGGTGCATCGGTCTGCTACCGCCTTGGGGGAAACATCCCCAAGCCTCGGGGAGCAAACAGCAGCTATTTATCATTTTTTCTTCTTATATTTTTTTAAGATTTTATTTATTTATTTGAAAGACAGAGAGAGAGAAAGACCATGAGCAGAGGGGGAGGGAGAGGGAGAAGCAGGCTCCCCGCAGAGCAGGGAGCTGGATGCGGAACTCGATGCCAGGACCCCGGGATCATGCCCTGAGCCCGAGGCCGACGGAGCCCCCACCTCCCAGGCGCCTGCTCTTTATCATTTCTGACACGTCTGCAGGCCCAGTGGACAGACACCCTGTGCTCTGGGCCCGGGCCTGTCGTGTGTGCCGGGCTCCCCTGGGGCCTGCTGGGGGTCTGGCGGTGGTGGGCTGGCCCGGGTGGCTCCACCCCACGCAGGCGGTCCCCCACGCCCCAGGGCTTGTTCTCATGGTAGAGGCCGAGGCATGCAGGGGAGGGGGGGGCTGCGAGGCTCCGGGGCCTCCCTGCGCCCAGCACATGCCCCCCCTTGCCCTGCGCTCTGCAGGCCTGGGCAACCACAGGGTCTGTCCCGGGTCAGGGATGGGCGCCAGCGCCACCCCCTCGCGGCAGAAGCCACAGGTCACCCTGCAAGCAGGGGTGGGGAACCTCAACCTTGTTCCACGCACCCCGCTGCGGAGTTCAGCCCCTCCGACGGGGAGAGCCATCGGGGGCCTGTGTTGGTGCAGGACGACATCGGATTCGTTCTTGGGGAAAGAAACCAGCCTGTTGACTCGCGTCCGCGGTGTATGGGGGCGACAGCCCTGACCTACTGCGCCGTGTTCTGTCTCACCCTGGGGCCCATCACCCGCTCCGTCCGGCAGAGGCCAGACCCGACGAGCCGGGCCGCCTTCTCTTCCAGACGGGGCGGGGGCTTCTCCAGAGCCAGGCGTCCCCACAGGAAGGCCGGACAGGACGCTGCGGCCTGGCGGTCTGGGAGACATGGAGAAACTGAAATCCCGGTTGCGGCCTACATTGACCCAATCTGGGGGGTTGGGGCATAGATGCTACATGAGGAGGAAAAAAAAAAAATTAAAAGAAGGAAACTCCTGGATAGGAACTTTCCTAATAAAGCACTCACAGCTTGATACGCAGACACCGCTACCTTGCGCGGGGCGGCCGCCGCCGTCTCCCAGGCCGCTGGTGCGTGTAAACAATGTAATATAGTGATTCAATTTTCTAAGAATCCGTTAGCAATTAAACCGAGAATGTTTGGGAAGAGATATCAAATTCTAAAGAGAATTGCCATTTAAACTTTCACTTTTCTGAGCAACAAAGGGATAATGGGGAACAGCTAGGAAGTTTCTCGTGAATTTCAGTGAGGAAATTATAAAAATTGAGGTCAAATGCCCTTTGGGATTCTTTAAATGAATCCGTGACCTTGATACGCCGGCAGAAAGCGTCAAGGGCATTAGGCCTGCCTTACGGGGCGCGCATCGGCTCTTGTCCCGATTACCGGAGCCGAGGACATCCAGGAATCCGTGGCACGTTGGTGAGGGGTCAGCGGGAGCGCCGCGTGTTCTAGGCAGATGGTTTCAGAAATGCGGACCACGCACCGCAGGGAACTACGCACGAGCATCCGCACCCGGCGATGCCCCATGTGCCTCATGGTGTGTCTCACGCGGGGCGCGTCCGAGGCCCCAGGAAAAGGCGGCGAGCACTGTGTCTGGAGTCATCCCTCAGGTTCAGAAGCTTCCAGAAACTGCAACCAGGAACTACAGGAACATAGTCTCAGGCTCAGGGTTGTTGCAGAAGCCCGGGGCCTCTCCCAGCCCGCGTGCACCTTGCCCCGAGTGCAGCACCGTCCGTCTCCGGACCCGAAGCCAGTGTCGGCCTCGCCAGCCCCCAGATTGCCCGCGGTGCCTCAGACCTCAGAATGCCCAGCCCAGCTCGAGCTCCAGGAGCTTCCATAAAGCCCCGGGTGCCCTCTCCTTCCGCCAAACCGGCCTGACCGGCTCGTCCGGCTTTTCCGGGTTTTGTGCGCCGGTAAACACGATGGGCATCTTATCAGGCAAGTGCTCCAGAATGTAATTAAGTGCGGTGGAAATTTGCTATTTGAGTGACTGTCAATGACGTAAGGTTGCACACGCCAGAGGTCAACAATTTATTCCGAACCGGGTTGATTGAGGTCAATTCATGGAGCCTCACGTGCGCGTGTGGCCCCCGCAGGGAGAGCCGTGGCATTGCTACAAATTCCGGCTGAAGGAGGAAGGCGGACAACATACATTCCTATCAGGAAAAGAAAAAGTGATCTGAACATTTAAAATGCTAATAAAAAATTAAAATAGGGATCCCTGGGTGGCGCAGCGGTTTGGCGCCTGCCTTTGGCCCAGGGCGCGATCCTGGAGACCCGGGATCGAATCCCACATCAGGCTCCCGGTGCGTGGAGCCTGCTTCTCCCTCTGCCTATGTCTCTGCCTCTCTCTCTTTCTCTCTCTGTGACTATCATAAATAAATAAAAATTAAAAAAAATTAAAATAAAGAAAAAGGATTAGAGGAAAGTGCAAAGAACAGCTGAGAGGACCTCGTGGAGAGCGTCTCGGGGTGGACGGCACAGATCGGCGGGGTCTGCTCACGCCCCGGCAGCCTGGTGGGAACACGGGGAGCCTGGGGCCGGGGGCACCCCTGCTTCCAGGCGGCGGGCGCAGGCTCCCCCCGGGGAAATGCAAGAGCCGCCTGCAGCTTCCCAGGGAAACCCGCCATTCGCCCCACGCTCGCCCCCGGGCTCCGAGCATGCTCCGTGCTCCCCTCGCAGACCTCTAAGAAGAGTCTCCCCGTGTGCGTCCCCCTCCCCTCCTCCTCCTTGCTCCTCAGGGCAGCTCCCCTGACCGCCCAGCAGCCCCCTCACACCTTCCAGCCCTGGGATTCGCGCCTTCCTCCCAGAAGCATTCATCTGCCTTGTGTGCCAGGGCCACACAGGAGCCAAGACCCCTCCCCTCTGGCCACTCCTCGGTCCTCCCCACAAAGCTCCTCCTCCTCCTGCACACAGTGGCCAGTGTCCCCGCGTCGTAGCTCCTCGAGGGTGGGCCCTGCGCCCCCTCCTCCCTGCCAAGCAAGCTCCTCCGTCCCGGGGCCTTCGGTCGCCACCTACATGTGTGGGATGCGCAGATGTGTACGTCCAGCCAGACGCCCCTCTGCTCTCTGCCCTGCAGCCCCCTCGATCTCGAAACTCGAGTCCACGAGGCCAGCTTTCCCGCAGCTCCTCACGTGACGGACGGGAGCCCGCCTGACCCGTCCACGGGCTCCGAGGGGTCTCCAGCTGCCCACCCTCCGTTCCGACCCCGTGGCCCTTCCTTGCGTGCCTTCTACAAGCTTCCACACGCCTCTGCCTTCCCAGCCCTGCTGCCACTTAACCTCCCACGGGGGCCTGATGAATGGCGCGCCCACACGTCCTGCGCATGTCCTCCCCTCCCCTGTGGGCCTGGCCAAGCCCACAGCCTCCTGCGAGCTCTCCCGGCACCGCGCACCCTGTCTTCGTCCCCATCCACCCATTCTCCACCCACAGCCACTGAAGAAGGAGAACCGGACCGGGTCCTCTCTGGTTTAACCCTGGCCAGTGGACCTGACCTCTACGCAGAAACAGATCCGCGCTGGAGGCTGCCCACGATGCCTCCCCAGCTCCCCCCGCCAACGTCCCCATGCTTCGGAGCCCTCGCACACCCTGGAACACCAGCTTCAATGTGCAACGAGGGCTGTGCACTTGGGGCTCCGAGCTGGGCCGCAGTCCCCAGAGCTCACCCACCTGGCAGCCTGCACACCTATAACTGAGGACGCCCCCCATTCCTCCCGCCCCCAGCACCCTGGAACCACTATTTCCTCTGCGTTTCTCCCACTTTGATGATTCTGGGTCCCTCGCATGGGTAAAACCATACAGCATCTGTCCCCCTGTGACCGGCTTGTTTCGCCCCGCATGGCGTCCTCAAGGGTCATCCGTGCTGTCACCTACCACAGATCCTCTTTTTCGCGAGAGGCCGAATCACGTTGTGTAGTGTGTCCACACCGCACCGTCTTCTACGCTGCACTCGGGTTGCCTTCACGTGGCGGCTACGTGAGTGCCGTGGCCGTGCAGCCAGGGGGCACGTTATCTTCCGGAGATCAGGATTTCAGTTCTCTTCGATGACCACCCAGAAGCAGGACTGCTAGATCATACGGCGATTCTGTTTTTAATTTTCTGAGGCGCCTCCATCGCATTCTCCATTGAGAAGATGCACCATTTGCATTCCCACCAACAGGGCACGAGGGTCCCGGGAGCTCCGCATCCCCGTCAACACTCATCATCATCAGGTGTTCGAGAAAAGGCATCCTAACAGGTGTGCACTGTTATCCCGTTTGCATTTTCCAGATGCTCAGTGACGTGGAGCATCTTTTCGTGTACCTGGTGCCTATTTGTACGTCTTCTTGGGCAGTATGTCTATTCAAGTTCTTTTAATCGAATTCTCTAGGTTTTTTTTGCTATTAAATTGTATGAATTCCCTACGTATTTTGGACATGAACCCTGTATCAGATACACGGTTTGCAGATATCTTCTCCCACTCCGTAGTGGCCTTCTCACGCTGGTGATGGGTCCCTTTGCCGTGCAGAAGCTTTATAGTTTGATGGAGTCCCGTTTACCTATTGCCGCTTTTGGTCTCATATCCAGGAAATCGCGGCCGGAACCAACGACAAAACTTTCCCTTTATGCTTTCTTCCAGGATTTTTACAGTTTCAAGTCTTCCACTTCTTAAGTCTCTAACTCATTTTGAGTTGATTTTCATGTCTGGTGTAAGGTAGGATCCAACCTCGCTCTTCCGCGAGCGGCCGTCCAGCGGGTTTCCCCCACACCACTTGTTGGAGAGACTGTCCTTTCTCGACTGTGTGTTCCTGGCAGCCTTGTCAAAGACCGGGTGGCCTCAGGTGCTTGGGTGCCTCCCTGGATTCTGTTCCGTTCCATCCGTCTCCGTGTCTGTGTTCACGCGCTAGCATCACGCTGTTTTAATTACCAGGGTTGCAGGGTTGTGATATATCTTGAAATCAGAAAGCGTGATGCCTCCAGCCTTGTCTTTCTCAAGGTGGTTGTGCTGCTCGTGGCCTTTTGTGCTTCCATAAGAATTTTAGGGGGGGTTTCTATTTCCATATAAAAGGCAGTTGGGATTTTGTTTTTGTTTTTTTTTTTTCAAAGAATTTTGTTTTATTATAGTACATGAGCTGGACTGATGGGAAAGGGTAGGTGTATGGGCAACCACTGCCCGGATTAGCATCGGATGCCCATCCCGATGGCCATGAATGTGCCAAATGTGCCGCCACCCTGCATCATGGTTTTCCCGATGCCGCCCATCAGCTCCCAACCCCGCATTCTGATCCTGAGACAGGAAAAGGTGCCGAAGAGCGCCCCGGCCGCCATGCCCACTGCGCAACCCATCACAAAGCCCATCTTCACGCGGTCAAAGCAGCTCGGCTGGGACTGTCCGTAGGGCCCCACGGCCACCGGCATCTCGTTCGCGGCTTCGGTCACTCAGTTCTCGCGGTTGGGATTTTGAAAGGGATCGCGTTGAATCTGGAAGACCACGTTTCAACAACACCAGGTTTTCCAGTCCCACGAACACAAGGCGTGTTTCCGTTTACTTGTTTCTTCTTAAATTTCTCTCACCGGCGTTTTGTGATTCTGAGAAGTTTAACCTCCTCAGTTAAGTTTATTCCTGTATTTTATTGTTTTTGTTGCTCCTGCGAATGGGCTTGCTCTCCTTGTTGTCTTCTCAGATGGTCCGGGGCTGGTGGACGGAAACAGCAGGTTGTGTTTTTATTTCGTGTCCTGCAACTTTACCGGATTCATTTATTAGCTCTAGCAGGTGCTCGCCCACAGATGACGTCACACCACCGGCACCAGAGGTGGTTTTACTTCGTCCTTTCCAATTTGGACGCCTTCTACTTCCTTTTCCTCTCCTAACTGCCTCTTCTACATCCTCACCGAAGGGTCACAGTGTCCCTCCCCTGGCCATCCTGCCTGTGGCCGGCCGTCATGCAGCATTCCGTCGTTCCGTAGCACCTGTCCCAGTTAAGCATAATGGCCCTTCAGAGATGTCCACAGCCGCATCCCCAGAGCCTGTAACTGCGTCCTGTTACCGAGCTAGGGAGGATTCCCTACGACAGGGACAGTGTCCTGGGTCACCCAGTGTGGCCTGTGTAATCACGGCATCCTTATAGAGGAGCAGGAGGCAGGAGGGGAGAGCCCAGGGAAATGTGGCTGTGGACGCAGGGCCGGAGGGATGCCGTGCTGCTGCCTTTGCAGATGGAGGAGCGACCCTAGGCCAAGATGCTGGGAAAGGCAGGAAGCGGCCCCAGGGCCTCCGAGGGAAGCATCCCCGCCAGCACCAGGGCATCAGCCCCAGGATGCCCACCTCAGCCCTCTGACCTCTGACCTCCAGAGCTGTGCCATCGTTAATTCACACTGTGCAAGCCAGCATGTGTGGCCACTTGTTGTATTGGGAGCAAAGAACACACACCTGTGTGTTTCCTTGTCCTCTCATGGGCAAGCTCTGGGGGGTCAGAACGCCGCCACGTGCCACTGCCCTCACGGAGTCCAGCAGGGTGCCTGGAACTCAACAGGTGCTCAGCCAATGTTGAAAGAATAAATGAATGAAGAATTCCAAAACGACAATTGCTAAGATTAAAAATATATACATGTTCCAAGTGCACGTAAGGATGGCGAAAAAGCATAGGCACTCCAGGTTAAAAAAAAAAAAAAAAGAATCAAACTTCTCTTTAAAATGCTTTGTGTATGGGGCACCTTGGTGGCTGGGTGGATTGAGCATCTGCCTTCGGCTCAGGTCATGGTCCTGGGGTCCTGGGCTCGAGCCCCATGTCGGGCTCCTGGAGCTCAGTGGTGCATCTGTTTTTCCCTCTTCCTCTGCTCCTTCCCCTGCTCATGCTTTCTCTCTCTCTCAAATAAATAAAATCTTAAAAATAAAATAAAATAAAATAAAATAAAATAAAATAAAATAAAATAAAAATAAAATAAAATAAAATGCTCTGTGCCAGTGAGGTCATTCCCCTTTGTCCCCGGCCCCCATGGCACCTCCTAGGAACGTGGGGCCTCTGAGCCCCCCTCTCCACCCTCTGCTTCACAAGGGGAACTTCTCGTTCCCACAGAATCAGGCTCACAGGTGCTTTTGTTACCGTGCAAACCGACCCCAGCTGCAAGCAGCACCGCGAGCAGGTGTGAGGCAAAGGGAGCCCGCGGCCTGGGAACAGGACGTGCACGATGTGAGCTTGGTGCTCTCTATTTTGTCTCTGGCTTCCTCACACAGACAGAAAATCCCAGTGAGGTGTGAGGCGGTGGTTCCTGAACCAGAGACCCCGCAGGACTGAGTGGCCCACCAGGAGGAGGCCGCAGGGCCAGGGACAGCCCTGTCCCGGTGCTTCCCCGCTCACGCCCCTGCTCTCTCCCTCCGTCGCCTCCCGCTCTGCCTGCAGGAGACACGCACCCCAGGTCCTCGGGGACGACTGGCAAACACCCTTCGCACAGCCACCGATAGGTGTTTGGCAAACCGTGTAATCAAAAGGCAAGTGCGTAGAAAGTTAGGGGCTGATGGAAAAGCAAAGGAAGTGCAAAAGGGAGACAACTTCAATCCTAAATTCCAGGAAACTCAAGTTAGATGTGTGACTAGATGGACATGACAGAGAAGATTAGACACTGATCTGCTGTGAGGAGCGGGAGAGGGGACACCATGGTGTTTCCAAGGAAGCTGGGTGGGGGCCCCGCAGAGACCGCAGGCAGCAGGGGCCCAGGGTGGGCCCTGGGGAAGCGGCGGTTCTGCTGACCTTCAGGAGCCCGAGTGACACCTGCCCCAGCTCTCGGGGTGACAAACGGCGGCCGAGGGGACACGACGGTCTGTGGACGCTCGGTGCTGTCTCAGGGCAGGGGACAAGGAGCACAGAACGAGGGAGAAAAGATGGTCCCTCGGCGGCCAAAAGGAGGGGGAGACGGGCTGCAACAGGGACGTGACACAGCCTTTTGTGGCCGGAGCCAGGCCCGGAGGCCTGTCTAGATGGTGACAGGCTATATGGCCATCACAGCCCTGGGCTGACCGTTCCCACCTGGGCACTGGCCCTGACGTGTCAGCAGCTTGTGGGAGAGGGACTGGGCAGGTGCCAGATCGTGACTGCATCTCCTCTCCACGGCTGACACCCCTGCCCACCCCCAGACCTTGGGCAAGGCCCTGGGGGAACGGAAGGCCAAGGCCAGGCGCCTGCAGCCCCTCCCCAGCATCCTCAGGCAGCCGTGATCCCCCCCCCCCCACAACGGGGTTGTCATTCTCTGCGGGGCCGTGCAAGCCCGGCCTGGGTTCTGGAGAAGAGGGGTAGAGAGACAGCCCTTGAGAGTACCGTCTCCTTTCTCCGGGGAGTCCCCAGGAGCGAAGGGAAGCAAAGCCCAGCCAGCAAATGGTGTCTGGACACTCAGCCTGCACCGAGCAGCTCTCAGAAACCGGCAGCGGGCGCGCAGGTGAGGCCGGAGCTCCGAGGCGCTCCCATCCCTCGGCACCTGCTTTCACCCTCGTTGCTTCTCACCTCTGTCGTTAGGGCGAGGCCAACACAGCAGGACAGTGTGGACAGGGCGTGGACAGACGGGGGACATGCGGGGAGGGGCGGGCGAGGGGAAGAATGACCTATGGCCTTGGCACTGGGGAGGGCCATCCTGGATGTTCACAGCCCCGACGGCCACGTGCACGTCGCAGTAGAGCTGACCTCTTCCATCCTAAGCTCTGGATCTGCCTGCGGGCTGAGTGGGGTGGGACGCGCTTAGTTCTAAAGCCTTCCGTCCACCATCCCCCTTCACCCTCTTGTCCCCACCCTCTGGATCCCCCAGCTTCTCCTTAAATGCTGCAGAATTTCCTTAAAATTAGGATTTTCATGTACAGGCACGACTGTGTTTCTCTGCACTGGATCTAATTCCAGCGCCCACAGACCCTTCGCCAGCCAGCACGGGTCAAGAGCATGTGCCACAAAAAACGCTAGATGGAACGAGGGGCGCCCGGAGCCATCAGCTCTGCCATCAGCTCCACCATCGTGCAGAATTTGCTCAGCTTGGAGCAAGAGGCAGCGAGGCGCCGCGCACATCCCGTTACCGTATATGGACAAATCCGCGCTCACTGGGCGAGAGGGCGCTGCTCTCGTTGGAAGAAAGTCTAGAAGAGCACTCAGAGCGCGGGGAGGATGTACAATAAGTAGACCATAATGGATTGTCCTAATGCTTCAAGGAAATTATTCCAGAGACAACAAGGCTGTAATTTCCAACACAAATCAATGCTCCTTGGGTCAGTCTTAAACACAGTACGCGTGTATAATCTGTCCGAGTGTGGTTTAAAGAAAGACTCTCCCAAAAATAACTGTGTCAGAGATTTATTTAACTCCTTAATGAGAGAATTGCCAAGATGGCTAAGCTGGTACAGAGAGCATTTCGGGAAATGGATGTTTATAAGCAACGGGAAAGAGTGTTGACACCAGGTTGCCAGGTCAGCGATAAAACTGGAGTGTCCTGCAGGGCAGCGGCACCGTGGGGTTTGCAGTGCCTGTTCCTAAGAGTCGGGGGTCACTCGCATCCCCACTGAACAAAAATCTACAAGGTCACGGGAAATTTTGCAAAGTCTTGGCACCGCCCAGCAAATAATGTGTCAAACATGGATGCATTCCCCTAAAGAATCAGAGAGTCCTCAGTTGGGCCCATTAGGTACTGCTCAAGGATGACGTCAGAAGGACGGTAAGCCGCCTTCGGCTTCATTTACGAGGTTTTCCACAATGATTTTTCTTAGCAGAATACTGGAAAAGGGAAATAAAGTTACCATTATTTGCAGATGGTATCATTTGCATGTAGACAAGTCAAGGGAGCCGCAGAGAAGCCTTTAGAGCCTGTTGTGGCCTAATTGGTCCCCCTACGTTCATCGGTTGACGCTGTGAGCCCCAATACCTCAGAGAATCGCTGCAGAGAAGTGAGTCGCATGAGGTCGAGTGGGCGGCCACTGATCCATTATGACTGGTGTCCCTGGAGGAGATTAGGACACAGACACAGAGGGACGACCAGGGAGTAGGTGGCCATCTACATGCCAAAGAGAGGGGCCTCAGGAGGAACCAGCCCTGTCCACACCTTGTATCCCCAGGACCAAGGGGGCCCCTCACTGCCCTTCCTGGGCTAGTGGCTATGTCCCCCGGGGCCAGCGCCTTCTGCTTTATCCACACAGAGGAGCCGTGCAGACCCCAGATCAAGGCACCCAGAACGCACACCCCGCTCGGGCACCCCACTAACAAATGCAGAATGCCACAGAGGAGAAGCTGTGCTTATATTTGGAAGGAAAGCCATAAAATATTTGGCAACATGTTTAACAAGAAACACGCACAGTCCTCGTAACAAAAATGATAAAACTTTCCTGACGGACATGGGGGTTTGCTTAAATAAAGATACATCTTGTTTCCGGATGCGAGATGTGCTGGGTAAAGATGTGAAATCTCCCAGGCTAATTATGAAATTCAGCCCAACTCAAATGAATGTGGTAAAGGAATTTTTTTTTTTTTTTTACTAGGAAAGTGGATTCTAAAATTCTGCTGGAAGTGTACGTCAATATGTAAAAACTGCCAAGAAATTCATGAAAATTAAGACTATCATGGGAGACGTTCCCTGTTTAATAAATCAAACTGTAGAGCGATATTAATCAGAACAATTAGATACTGGTGCAGAAATATAGAAACAGATCAATGGGATGGACAGGCCGCTCAATACACACTCCACAATGGCCGTTTACCATATTATAAGATTATATAAAATACAGGTGCGCTTCAACTCAATATGGAAACTTCTCGTTTCACAGGGTTGGAAATGCGTTTCCCATCTCAAAACCAGATCTTATTTCTGTTCACGTTGTAGTCAGGCCCAGATTCCTGACAAATAAGATCTCCAAATATTTTTAACTATAAAAGCAAGCAGAAGAAAATATAGGGAAATGCATGTTTATAATCCTGGGGTAACGAAGGTCTTCAAAATCAGGCTATGAGATCCAGAATCATAAAGGAACACACAGACAGATTTGGCGCCACGTGTGGTTTAAACTCCTGAAAAGTCATCAGAGGGGAAACGACAGATGAGGATGAATGTCACTAACAGTCGTGACGGGGAGGGGTCAATGTCTTTAAACCCCAATTCCTCTCCTGGAAGGCTTGTGCAACTTCAAATTTCTGATTCTGAAATTCTACTCGAAGTAGAAGTATCTAAAAAAAATGCCAAGAAGATTTTATATCTCAATTTTAAGAAAATTAGAGTCTGTTGGGGAAAGTGCAAAATGGGAGATCCACCTGAGGCACTGGAAATATCCTAAGTCAGGTCGGCCGCCCAGACACCCTCACCCAGGCCACAGATGAGTCAACCCCAGGCAGGGCCGGCCTCGGAGGACAGTCTCCATCTCTTCTCCTGCTGCAGGACGACCTGCCGCTGGGGCTGGAGCTACAGGCCAGGCAGGAGCACAGGAGACCAGTCCTCAGCCTGAGCAACCGGCCCGCCCAGCTGGGCCGCCTCATGGGGGGGGCAGTGCTCCTGGGCCAGCCCCGTGGGGACGCCGCGGACACGCCGCGGAGACGCCACAGAGACGACCTAGAGCAGCTCTAGGAGCTCCGGCTGGCTCGGAGCCACAAGCCGTTTGGTGGCGGTGATATCACTCCGTGTTGCGTCTCAACTTGTTTTGGACTTTTCTCCATGTGGTTTGGGGCAAGGAGATGTGGCCTGGCCTTTCTCATCTGTAAAATACAATGACTTCATGTTTCATTGCCACAGAAGCTGTGGGTATCCGATGAACAAGAGACAGAACCCAAGCGTGATGGACAGCCCACGGTGGGGTTCAGCCAACGTGGAAAGTGTTTGCGCCAGAAACTTGTGAACATCATCAAAAACCAAGACTCTAAAATGTGAGATTCTTGCCCAAGAAACACGCAGCAAGTGGAAGATCTGGATGCAAGTAAGGGCTGCTCTGGGGCACTGGGGCCCGTACAAGGGGTGGCACCGGAGATCTCCGGGGAAACACCTTTTGTGGGGAGGGGGAGTCCAGCTGCCTCTGCACCTGCTGGCCTCCACAGCTGGACCCACCCGAGGGTCGGAGCCATCAGTGCCTTCCCTGGACGCCCCTCGGCCATCCCCAAGGTGGGGCTCCCACGTGGCTTCCAGGCCACGGTCTCATGGGGTCTCACAAAATCCCAGCATGGACCAGCCCCAGAGCCCCCCAGGAAGGCACAGGGGCGGGGAGGAGGCGTTATGTCTGCCCGATTTGTGCCTCAGACCCAGGATGCCAGAGCTGCACTCGAAGCCCTGGGGGACTCAGTGCAACATTCTCCTCAAGACACATTGAAATGAATTTCCATGTTTATAAAACCATGAATTATTGAAAAGCACTCAGGAATTTTGTGTTCCATTTATGGGAATCAATGAACAGAGAGCTACATTCAACCTCTGCTTTGCTGCTTATGGCTTATAAAGACAGCGCAAACCAACGGTAGCAAATATATACGGAGAGCAATCCTGGTCACAGTTGCAATAAATAAAAAGAACAGGCTTCAAAAGGAAGATGAAGGGCCCATATGAAGCAAATGACGAGGTGAGTAGGCAGGCAGATTTGTTTTTAATTTTCGCAGATAGTCTCAAAGATTCACAAGAGCAGAGAGGACAGGATGGCGAGTTCTCGGGAGCCCATCCCCCAGCGTCCATAAGCATCCTTTTGCGCTTCCTCCCGTCCCTAACTGCTCCGCTCTTCTTGAAGCCACAACATATTAAGATGAATGAAGACATGAAAAAATGCACACACGTCCTGCAAACGTACATAGATAGAAATGTGCATGTTATAAAAGTGACAATAAGATCTTAAATAAGATCTACTGCGATCTCCGTTGAAAATTCCAAAGGAAATTTTGTTTTTACATTGTCAGAAGAGTTCTAGAGTTCAGACAGAAAAAAAGAAATACATCAAAATTGCCAAAAAGCATTTGAAAAGACGGCAAGCTTGATCAATTGCATATTAAACAATAAAGCCATAAAAAGCACCCTTAGAGAAAGTCGACCAATGTAAACTATCATAATCCATAAGTGAATTTGGTATAATTGCCTGATATAAAATCAGGATGCAAAGGTCAACTGTATTTCCATGTGAGTAATGCACACAGAATAAGAAATTCACAAAAGACAGTATTTATCTGGGGGAAAAAATCTAACAAAAGATGTACAGAAACTTTAGCTCCTGGTGGCTCAGTTGATTAAGCATCTGCCTTTGGCTCAGGTCATGATCCCAGGGTCCCGCATTGGGTTCCCTGCTCAACGACGACTCTGCTTCTCTCCCTCCCTCTGTGATCTCTCTCACTCTCATTTTCTCTCAAATGAACAAACAAAAGTCTTTAAAAAAATTAAAAATTAAAAATTAAAAAAAAAACTTTACACAGAAATCCACAGAACACGACTGAGAGAAACGGAAGAAAACTGAGAAAATTCTATGTAAAGATAGATCCAACCGGGGCTGTACAGAACATCTCCTCTAGTCACTGGGAGAAATTTGAAGTTTTAAATAAATGGAAAGCTTTGCTTTGATGAGGACAATTCTCCCCAAACTCCTCGATACATTCAAGGGATCGCCAGTGACAATCCCGGCAGATATTTGCAGAAGTTCATAAGCTGACTCAAATACTCACAAGCATCCAAGGTAATCTTGAAAAGCAGGCACGAGACGTTAAGAACGTTAAGATGTTACGATTTATTATAAAGTGCAACGGCTGAGTGGCTCAGCAGTTGAGCATCTGCCTTCGGCCCAGGGCATGGTCCTGGAGTCCCAGGATCCCCAGTCATCGGGCCCCCCACAGGGAGCCTGCTTCTCCCTCTGCCTGTGTCTCTGCCTCTCTGTGTGTCACTCATGAATAATAAATAAATAAAATCTTCTTAAAAAAAGATTTATTATAAAGGGGTAGTTAGTAACTAAGCAAATGTGATGTTGGCCCAGGGAGGGATGAACTGACCAATGGTACATACGGAGTAGGGTAAGGAAATAGACACACACATACACCATCAATGTGGTGGAGAAAGGACTTTTCATAATCGGACTTGGGTCCATACCTAAGCAGGCATTTAAAGATGTTGTGTGCATTTGAGGAAACTGCCTCTGAGAAAAGCTGTACAAACGTGTAACTCTCCAGTAGGGGCGAGAGCCTATCACGCTCCTGATCATCAGCCTGTAGGGTCAGTGTTTAAATCTTTCCTAATTTGCCAGCCAATAACGTTTCCACGCTCTGTGAGGCCAAACAGCGCTTTCACGTCTTTGTGGTTACGTTCGTATTGCTTCTTTGATGAATTGCCTGTTCGTGTCTGTTGCCCATTTTTCTCCCGGGATGCCCACGGTGTCTCTTAGTGATTTGTCATGTATTTTGCAATCTTGCCAAGTATCACACGTTTATTTCTTTATCTGGCGTGTTTGAAAATGTGGTGTTGGCTAATACTGACGGCGGTGGCAGGTGGCAGGTGCTCTGGGGCTGCCTGGGCCCCTCCTGGCTGAGGCACTGCCGATGGAGAGCCCTCCGCCCCCGCCATGGTCAGCCCTTGGCTGGCATTGCCTCAGTGGCCAGAGACTGTCTCTTCCAGGAGGCCCTCTCCTCTTCCTGGCTCATCAGATGACAAGAGCATTTGGAGGGTGGGGGTGGGGATAGGTAGCCCAGCCCCAGCCCCAACACAGGGCGCTTCTGAAGGGCCACCTGCTTCTGACATCTCTGGGGGCTCCACTGTGGGCTCCACTGAGACTGCATTGGCCTCACCTTCTCCCGCTGCCCAGTCCTGCTTCTCTCCCCTCCCTTTCCTGCTGTGGAGTCCTCCCAGGTACACCTGCTGCCTGCTTGTCTCCCTCTGGGATGCCCCCCCCCCGCCCCAGCGCCCCACAAACACTTCAGATATCACGAAAACCTATATGTGGTCAAATCTGTCAGTCTCCTGCTTTATGTCTGCTGAGTCCTTAGAAAGTTTTCCCACACTCCTGAGATTATGTGACTGTTAAATATTGAGACTGAGAGAACAAACACACTTGGAATATATGCGGCGTAAAATATAGAGGAAAGTCTCAAACTTCATTTTTCTCCCCAAAGGCCTAGGCAGAGGGTGCAGTAGCACTTACCGAGCAATCAATCCTTGTGCCACTGGCTTGAAATATATCTTTAATAACAGAGTAAATTATTAAGGACACTTGGATTTGTTTCTGGGCTTCCTAGTCTATTAATCCTGCTCGTCGGTCTGTTTCTGGGCCAGCCCCCTGGATTTTAATTCTGCAGCTGCCTGCCCGGCCCTGACACGGGGGCCCCCCACCGCTCTTGCGTCGCTGTTGTGCCAGCCTGACGCGGCCCCACCGGACTTACCTCTCGTCTCTGGGCAGCCTGCGCTGCACGAACTGTGCCCACATGGCTCTCAGCCCTGCGGCGTCCCCCGAGCAAACCCCTGACATCCATCTACTGAGACATGACACAGGGGTGGCTCAGGACACGAGCTCGGTGCCCCATACCGCCTCCCAGCAGCCGCCCAGGCCAGGGTGCATTGCAGAGAAACCTCCTGCTCTCTGTCCACTGTCGCCCGTGTAGTCAGCACAGACTTGTCCCCACTCTGCAGCCTACCTGGAGCCGCCCGGTTCATAATTTCTGAGATCACAGATTCAAATGTGCGTCTCAGGAGGCTCCTTGAGGGCTCACCTGTGACCACGTCTTGCAAGTGTCTTGTCCTGGGCGCCTGTCTCTCCCTCTCTCTAACTTCCTCATGATGCAGAAGAGGGAGGAGACAGGGAGGTGGGCTCCCATGGGGCTGGGAGACCCAGCGCCACCCCGCACGTCTCCAGCCTGGTGGACGCCATTGGCTCCGGCGTCCCCTTCACCTGTAGGAATCTAGAGTTTTCTTTTTCCCGCTGCTGCTCAGGCTTCCGTGGATGGCATTGTTTCTCCCTGCTACTGTTGAGCAGTGTGGACGGGCGGGTTTCACCGGCCTTAACCTTGGGAGCTGGGGGGGGGCGATGGGATGCGCCCCAGAGGGGACTGGCAGTGACCGGGAGAGAAAGGTGAAAGCTCCACAGGCTCTTCAAGGTTGAGGTTCCCCTGCTTCGAATCCCGTGAGCCCCTTACGCCTGACAGGCAGTCACCTGCCCCGCCCCCGGTCAGCAGGACTGAAAGTGGGACAAGTGGGGGCTGTGTTCCTGCACCTGGCACGGGACCTCAGAGACCGTACGACGGGCCAGGAGCCCCAGGATAGCTCGTGACACCCGGGCTTGTCCTGCTCACCTGTTCGCCGGAAACCTCAGCGACAGACACCCCCAGCTCAGCAGTGGGGTCAAGGCACTGGGGGGCCGAGGCAGCAGCTGAAGGTCCTCCCCCTGCTTTGTGGGATGGGCCAGGGCACAAAGGTGGGAGTAGGTTTGGGGGTTTACTGGGATGAGCCGGACTGGTGCAAGTGCTCGCCTGGCTCCGTGGCTGGGAAACCTCCGACACCGGGAAGCCCCCAGCACCCGAGAGCCCGCGCGCCCTTAGCTCCCCTGGAGGCCACGCTGACCGGTGGGCGCACCTGCCGCCTCCTGGATCTGTGGCCCTGGGCAAGTTGCCTGACTTCCGACGGCAGCTTCCCATGTGCAGAAGCACATCCGTGTGTAAATCCGCTTCCCCACCAAAGGTAGATGGGGTGGCCGATTCCCCCAACGTGCTGCCCTGAGTCCTTACCACACGGCTGCCAGACAGAGGAGGGACCCTGGGTGAACCCCGCCGCCCCCATCCGGACACCCCGAGCCACAGTCACTCCTGGGGCTTCCCGAGGACCCCTGCACAGCCCGGACCGCTTGGCCGCTGCCGTCCCCCACCTGCTGTGTCCCCTCACCATCACTGCCCGTGGGGCTGCTCGCCCTCTGAGGTGACAGCGAGTCCACGTCCCCCGGGCTGTTTTCCAGGATGGCGCTGGAGCGTGAAGTCCGTGAGGTTAAGCACTGGCCGCCGGGGACGTCCTGGTGGCCCCGAGGGGCCTCGCTCTCCTACGGGAAGGGGGAGCCGGGAAGAGGGAGCGTCCCTCCAGCTGGCCCGCCGCCGATGGTCCTGCCTCCCGCCTCCCGCGGCTCCTGTTTACGTGGATGGAGACGCATCCGATGGCGGGGGCGGGGGGGACCCTGCAGGAACCCTCGATCCACCGAGCGCCGCTTGGAGGCAGGAACTCAGGGGGTCCCCGGGGGACGTCGCTGCGTGAGGACACCCCAAGGTGATCAGCCTTCCTCCCCTCTGCCTCCGGCCGTGCTCCCCTCAAGGCCAAATCCAAAAGAACCAGGGATGAGAAGGCCGTCCACAGGCAGTAGTTCCCCGGCTGCCCCTTCAGGGGCCTGCGCTGGCAGGCAGCGAGCCCCGAGGAGCTTCGTGGGGCGTCCTGCGTGGCCTCCCGGAGGGTCACCCCGGGGCAGCGGGGGGCTCCCGGGCCGTTCTCCATGCCATCAGCTTGCTCCCCGAGGAAGTTGTTAAGCTCTGTGTTGCATAAGGCGTGGGCCAGGCAGAGAGTCACAAAAACAACAATAACAACAGGAATCATAAATAACAGGTGACAGAGGGCTGGAGGGGCCCATGGTCCCGCAGCCCGGAGTCTCACCCCTGCGGGCTCAGGTGGCCACTGTGACCCCCGCCCCCACCGAGGAGCGAGGCCCAGCGCAGCGCCTCCCGGGGCAGATGGGTTGGCAGGTGGCGGGGTCGCACTCACGGGATCCCACGTTCCCCCTCACGCTAACCTGCTGCAAGGGAGGGTCAGATGAGAACTTCCCTTTGTGTCCTAAGTATCAATAATGTGACTTGTTTTTTTAATCTTTCTACCTTGAAATAATTTTAGACTTCCAGAGAGGTTGCAAGGGACGTCTGGGTGGCTCAGGGGTTGAGCATCTGCCTTCGGCTCAGGGTGTGACCCCGGGGTCCCGGGATCGAGTCCCGCATCGGGCTCCCTGTATGGAGCCTGCTTCTCCCTCTGCCTGTGTCTCTGCCTCTCTCTGTGTGTCTCTCATGAATAAATAAATAAAATCTAAAAAAAAAGAAAGACAGAAAGAAAGAAAGAAAAGTCGCAAACAATGCCCAAAGTTCCCAGACGCCGTCCACCCGCTTCCCCCGGCGAGGACGCCCTGCTCGCCCTTGAGAATCAGCACCAGGACGCTAGCGCTAGCGTCAGTTAAATTACAGACCTTATTTGGGTTTCATCTGTTTTCCACAAATGTCCTTTTTCTGTTCCAGGGTCTCACATTGCATTTAGCTGCTATGCATGACTTCCTCTAGAAAGCCTCCAAGAACTTATTTATTTTTTCGTGGTGTCTCGTTGGGACCTCACACCACCTCCATGAGCAAGAAGCGTGGGTGTGGGCGTCATTAGGGGACAGCCAGCTGCACCCTGTGGCAAACGTCCCTGCCCAGTGGAGGCCAAGGGGTGTCCCATCCAGCTTTTGTAAAACAGCTAAGTGGAGCCTGACCAGCACAGGGAGGCCTCGGGTCACTGGAGTCCGTGGGGACAGAGCCAAGTGCCCACTTTCCCTCCTGGCCCGTGCAGATGGCCGACCGCTCAGCCACAGGTCACACAGCACAGTCATCTGGAAAGGGCCCTCAACCTGCCCTGGGCTCACAAACAAATAGAATCTGGAGCCCATTGGGGTACAGAGACGCATCGAAGTGCACGTTGGACTCTGCCCCATGCGTCACCAGGACGATATGCCGCCTGCCGCAGGGGCTCAGAGGGCCCTGGAGTCGCCCTGGTGTCCAGGGGTGCCGCGGAGAGCCCCCGGAATCAGGGTCTCCGTGTGAAGCCTCAGAGCAGAAGCCAGCCCCGTGGTGGTCGGCCTCAGCGTGGGGCCGGGTGTCGGCCGAGTGCAGGTGGAGAACTTAACACTCCAAGGACGCAAAGGGCAGAGCCCCGGTCCCAGAGCCGTGGCCCCAAGGAGGCCATGGGGCGAGGCAGCCAGTACTCCTGCACAAGTCGCTGCATGAACCCCCAGGGACTCAGCCCCTCCAAGACGAGAGACCAGGACGGGGCGGCGAGACGAGGCCCAGCTCCTGGCTCCCCGGGCTGCAGCTGTCCCCTCCTCCAGGGCAGCGAGCTTCCCCGCCTCGGACCTCCTCGCCTGTCAACTCCCGGCCCCAATGTCCTTGCCCATCTCTGCTGCCTCAACAACCCTTCCCATCCTCCCGGGCCCAGAACCCATCAGCCCCGCACGAACGGGGACCCCTCGTGGCTCCGTGCCAGGCCTCCCAAAAGCTCCTGCTGCATTTCACTGAGATTCTGTGTCGCCTGTGGGCCTCCCTCCCCATGCAACCGGGATTCCAGGCAGGGCCCTGGCCCAGGTCCTGCTCCACGTTCGTGTTCCCGGCCCTGGGCACAGCCGGGGACGGAGTGGGTGCCCCCCCCACCGGAAGCTGTTGGAGGAAGAGAAGGGGGGCAGGGAGGGATGAGGGACGGAGCTGTCTCCCTGCGATAGGAGGTGGCGCGAGGGGGCAGGGCTGCCGGCAGACCACAGCCTCCGCAAACTTCGGCTTTGGTAGGACAGCCCAGCCCCCTGCACTCAGGGACTCCCACTGAGGGACCTCAGAAGCTTCTAGAGCAGCTGCCCTGTTGTCAGGTGAGAAAGTGGAGCCCAGAAGTACGAGCTGCACCTGCAGAGGCCTCTCTTCAACAGTGAGGGCCAGGCTCCCCAGAGGTGCCTCCACCCCCTGGGCCTCACCTTACCTCCTGCACCAACCCCGTGCTCAGGCTCTAGATGGGCCCCGACCCTGGGAGCAGGAGGCAGCTCTGCGACATCTCGGCTCAGAAGGAGCCGTCAGCGAGCAGGACAAGCAAGGGCCGAGGAGGCGGGGGGCAGGCCCCAGGGGGGCCACGAGAGGCTGGGTGGCAGCAGGGGAGCTGTCGGCCTCTGCACAGAACGGGGGGTGGGGAGAGGCCCTGGAGTGTGCGGCTGTGGCTGGAGGGTCGGGCGGCCACCACGGCCTCCGCGGAGGCTGGAGAAGAGGCTGTCAGGGCGGAGCTCCTGAGAATCGAGAGGGCACAGCTCCAAGGACGGAGGGAGGTGCGGTTGTCAGGGGCAAGGCTCTGCTGCCCGGACGGGAGGGAAGCCGGCTGGCAGGGCTGTGCATCTGGGAGAGGGGGCATGAGGAGCTTCTGGAAGCTTCCAGGTCTTCCGCGAAAGAGGAGGTGAGTCCCTCTGAAACCGAGGGAGGGGACGGCTTGGAGAGGAAGGAGACAGTATGGAGAGGCAGCCCACAGGTAGGGGGCGAGCAGCAGGGCTCCAGGGCCCGTCGGCGGTTGGCGGTCTGAGCCGCACCCGGTGAAGGGAAGCCTCGGGCTCCCGGGGTTTCAACAGGACGGAGAGCCGGCGAAGCGGGGCTGCGCGCTCGGAGGGGCTGCGACCGGGCCCCACGACCACAGCGGGGCCGCGGCCAGCCCGGGCGACCCGGACCCCCCACGCACCCACACCCGTGTCTGTGGTGCCCCGCAGGGAGGGTGGGAGGCCTCGGGGTGCACACCTGTCCCAGCGCTCGCCACCCGCCCTGGCCGCTCTGCCCCGCGGCCACCCCTCGCCGCCCTGGGCCCCCGAGCCCGGCCGCAGCAGCACTGACCTTGCCGGGCTGCAGGCCGGGCCCGCGGAGCGACACCCGCACGGCGACGGTCGCGCGGGTCCCCCCAGCCTTCCCCGAGGAGAGACAGAGCGCGGCTGGCGGGGCGGCTGCGAGGCCCGGAGCGGGGCCGGGAACCCGGCCGTGAGAAGCCGCCGCCGACCACCAGCTCTGTGCTGATTCGTAATGATGTGTTTAATAGAAATTTCAAGGTTCATTACGGGATGTGGATTAATTAAATTGAGAGGGGAGATAATGAAAGATATTCCCACTGGACGCGTAGCGGAGCAGGCCTGCGGTGGCAGGAGGAGGGGGGTGAACCTGTGGACATTCCAGAACCCTCCTCTGAGTTTGCCCACGTGCCCGGGAGCCGGGGCTCGGCTGCGTCCTCCGAGGCGAAGGCGGTGGCAGAGGCCGCGGGCCGCAGGTCTCCACGGGGAGCCCGGCCTCCGTCCGCGTCTCCGGCTGCCCCGCCGGGCTCAGCCCCCGCCCCACGTCACTGGCTGCTGGCCCCCCGGGGCGGCCACTGGCTGCTGCTCCCTGCTCGTTCCTTCCCACGGTTCTGGGGGGCAGGAGGGCGCCAACCACATGGGACTCTGTGGGGCGCCCCAGGCGCCGTGGCTGAGCAGTTCGGAGAAGGAGCGGCTGTGGCTCGAGGCTCTGCTGGCCCAGGAGTCCCGAGGGTACCCCCCGAGTCTCCCAGGGGTGCTGGCAAAGCCGCTGTCGGCCTCCTGACGCACCAGCGGGAGCTCGAGGAGCTGACAGCGAGTCCCGGTCTCCGTGGGATCCAGGACTGGGGGTTGGTGCACGCTCATGGCCATGAGAACAGCAGTGCCGCTCCCTGTGTTTGCACGCCGCCCCTCCCAGCACGCACACCCGACCTAATCTGACGCTCACGAGGGGCCCCGGGGGACATTGCACCCATTCCACAGAGGTCGCTGTGGGCAAACTACCGCTACACATGATGGGAATAAATCTCATCAACAAGGTGCTCGGCGAGAAGCACCCACGTTGAGGGAACGCACGCCTGAGGTCACGTACGCAAACCCGGAGGAAGCGGGTACGTTTGAGGAGGCCGGATGGGCGGGACTGGGAAGGGGCACGAGGATCTCGAGGCGCCCAGCCGTGATGTAGCCCCTCGTGTGCGCTGAGGCTCGGCAGGGGATCCTGCGGGGAGCTGACACCCGCGGCCCGGCCCTCTCCCTGCAGCTACGAGCACCTGTTGTAAACGGAGTCCCACGTCCAGGAAACTGTCCTGCAGACGCCGGTTCATCTTCCCTCGCTACCGCTTATCCTTCCCGGTCTCCCCAAAACAGGACACTAATGTACCACGAGATAAATGCATTTCTATTGCAAAGTGCTCACAGGTGGATCCAGCCTCGAGAGTGAGTGCCTGGAGCAGGGCCGGCGTGGGTCTCAAATCCAGGTCTCTAGCGGCACGTCCGGGGCCCTTTGCTCCAGAATGAAGCCCTGTGTTCCTAACGTTGGTGCGGGGGGTGCGGGTAGCTGTGGCTGGGCGCCCGCTCCCCCAAGAGCTATTCTGAGAGCCGCACTTCTTGTGGCTCCGGAGAACCTCTGAGCAGTCACCGAAATCACAGACGCTCGGCCCCAGAGAGTCCCCGGTAAGGCCAGGGAACACCTCAATGCTTGACTTCCGGCCCATCGCTGCCCGAGCGACTTCCCACGCACCCAACTATCTCTCAGTTCGCCCTCGTCCTCCTGAATCAGTGGGATTCGCCGGGAGGCATAAAGGAGGTGAAAATCCTCTTCCTTATGCAGCAATTATTCACACCAGCCAAACCTCATTCATCACAGATGAACTTCTTATCCAGTTTATATTCCGTAACTCAACCCTCTTTAAGTAAGAGCAAACGGTAGCGGGCTTCGGGGGGAGGCACTTGCCGTCCTACGGACTCGAACAACCCGAGCCGCTCTTTCATTTTGTACCTGCGTCGTATTTTCTGAAGTCTGCACGAAGGACAAGGGTGATGGGAACCAGGGTCCAGATCCCGCTGTGGTCTTTCCAACCTGCGAGGAGATGAGGCTTGAGCTCAGGGGGAGGCACAGCCGTGCAGGCCCACAGAGCCCGCTGAGCACCTGTCACCGGCTGCCGGGAGCCTCCACCTTCACCCAGGATGGGGTCCAGGGTGACCTGCTTCTTCCTCCTGAAGAGGCCGGTAAGCTCCGCAGGGGAATAGAAATGGAAGGGAGCCCAGAAACCACCAGCGCGCCTCTTCCGTGGACCAGTGAGTCAGGAAGCCTGCAGGATGCACCCTCAGGCACCGGGAGTGGGAAAGGCAAGGCCGGACGTGAGCCTGGGCCCCAGGAGTGTGCCCAGGATGAACGCCCAGAGCTAGTCAGGGAGACCCAGGGGCGAGGCCGACAGCAGGGTGGACACAGTAAGACACCAAGAGGGAAGATCTCAGCCACGTGCCCTGGGCAGTGGATGTGTGGGATGACCTGACAACAGGCTCTGTGTGCAGCCCCAGGCCCATCACTCACGGAGGGCAGAGACCGGTACCCAGTGGCCTCCCCACTGGACGGTCGAGCCCACCTGGAGAATTTGAGGGAAGGAAGACCCGTTCATGGTGCATTTAATTGACACTTAGACCATCCTCAGGGGGACGGTCATTTGGGAAGAACATCTTGAGTCTCTGCAACTCGTCCCGGGGCTCATCGCACTACGTCACACACCCTGAGCACTAGGATTCATAGGATGCACAGGAGCCGTCTCCCGCAGCCCCATCCCTAGGGGAGCAACAGAGGAAGTTTTCCGGGGGAAAATAGTCCCAGAACAAAAGTCTCAAGGGACAAAAAGAAAAGAAAAGAAAAGAAAAGAGAAACCAGTGAGCAAAGACTGAAAATGCAGATAAATCTAAACAAACACTGACATAGAAATTACGATAATAAATTCCAATTCGGTGAAAGAAAGAAATAAAACCCTAACGGCAATATTACTGTTGGCAAGAGGACTAAATTTACGACTGCCTGTAAATCTACAATTATCTCAAAACTAACTAACTTTTAAGAAGAAACCGAGTATAGTGTCAAGTCAAAGACAGAGGGGGGAGGGGGGCGCAGAGCAATGTTCACCCGCCCGGCAGCCAGCTACAGGGATCGTATTAGTTTCTGGAGCTGCTATAACGAGTGACCGCACGTTTGGAGGCTGAAAACCACAGAAATTCGTCATCGTGTAGTTGGGGAGGCCCGAAGTCTGAGATCTAGGAGATCTAGCGAGCTGCCCTCGCTCCGGGGAGAGTCTGCAGGCACAGCGTCCGACCCGGCCTGCGTGGCCCCCCGCTTCCTCCTCTTCCCCACCTTCTCCCCTCTTCTGCCCTCTTGCCCCCCTCCACCTCGCTTGTCTTATATAAGGACCCGTGTCCTGGGACTGAGGGCTCAGCTGGATAATCCGGGCTGAGCTCATCTCAAGATCCTCGACTTAACTACATCTGCAAAGATCCTTTTCCCAAATAAGATAACATTTACAGGCTCCTGGAATTCGGATGGAAACCTGTCCTCTGCGCGGGGGAGCCACCGTTCAACCCGCTGCATGGATGAAGCAATCCGTGCCTTTGGTTTGGAGGGCCCCAGGTACAGCAGGGCCCCTGTTGTGCAAAGCAATCTGTGGGACCTTAGATAAAAGTCCAGACCCGTACCCCATGCCACCCCACCCTGTGTGTTCCATGCCAGGTCCTCGAGGAGAAGCTAGCGGACAGTGGGCTGTGGGGGCCTGGGCCTGCCTCTTGCCGAATGAGAGGGTGCCCCTATAGATCTTCCAGGAAATCTTGGGGAGGTCCTTGGGGTCCTGTTGCCAGGTCTACGGGGGCAGGAAGATGAAAATCACCTGGCCTTGGGTTGAGGATTCCTCCGATAACCTTCAGCAGGAGGGAACCCGGATCCCGCCTGCCTGCACCCACCCACCTGCTCCCTGCAGGCATTCGCGGATAGAGCCCCCCTGGAACCACTCTCTACACCGAACGTAGACCCCAAATGAGGAAATTGCAACCATTTGGGATAGTTCAAGTTTTTAATTACTCCAGGAAAAGTTAATTACAACTCAGTGGCTGCTTACTCTGCAGTTTTCTGAGAGCAAACAGACGCTCAGCAGCCAGATGGGGAGCCGGGATCTTCCTGTGTTGGGGCCGCGCTGGAACCCAGGGCGCCCAGGTGCCAGCCGGGCTCGGCCCCCGCTGCCGGGTGACCGACCCCTTCTCCCCTCTGCGGTCAGTTTTCTTTACCTGCTGACGGGCGTCTGGGAGCTGACCACAAGGCTTTCCTGCTCTGCGGCGCTCGTCCATGGCCCTGTTCCCCTCACGTGCACTGAACCGCTCGTGGCTCTTGAACACGCCGCTCCTCGAATTTGCGTGGGGGAGGACAGGCTTGGCGATCGGCCTGCCGGGATTCGAATGCTGAGTCTGCCCCTTAATCTGTGCGGCCCTGGGCAAGCTTCCTAACCCGCCCGGGTCTAGGTGTCCGCATCTGTGGAACGGGAATGGTGACACCATCCGCCTCGTGCGGTCGTCGGGGGTAGGTGAGATGGCGATGGGGCCCCTAGGACGACGTCCCGGTGGTGATGACGATGGTGAGGTGTGTCCTCATTTGAGGCTGTGGCCCAAATACTACTCTTGGGGCCCTTCTAATGCCCACCCCCTGTCCGTCCCCACCTGCTGTCCGATGACCCTGTCTTAGTAAGAGACCACGGGAATCCGTCACGCGAAACCAGAAAGGGGCCCGGTCAGCACAGCCGGCTCAGGGAGATGGAAAAGGCACAGCCCTTCCCTCTGCCTCTGCGGCCTGGCTGGACACCAGCCTGCCCCCGACCCCGCCCAGCCTGCCCCCCGCCCAGCCTGCACCCCCCGCCCAGCGAACAGGCCGCAGTCGGATGGGCCAGGACACGTGCGTGTGGCCACATCGCTTTCTGCAGGTGAGCTGAACCCACCTGCCCCCGTGCTGCTTCCCCCTGGAAACCTCTCCGGGAGGCCAGCTTCCTCTCTGCACCCCGACAGTGGCAGGTTCCGGGGGACCCCCAAGTCTTCCCTGAAAGTCAAGGCTTACGATCAGGAGTGAGAGTCAAGAAGCTGAATCGGGAAGGCGGGTCACACTGTGGGCATGTGCTTGTGCTCAGGGCAGCGTGGAGGAGCTCGCGAAGCCTTGAACACACCCTCATCTCGGAGGAAGGGGAGACCAGAGGCACAGAAGCCCGAGGCAGCCCCGCGGTGCAAGGTGGAAACCAAGTCAGGGTTAGGACTGAAGGCCCTGTGCGCCCCAGGAGCATTCGGCCACACGCTCGGCGATGGGCAGGTGCTCAGGGCAGGTGTCCCCGGCACGCAGTGGGGTCACGATGCCCACGTGCGGGCCCTGGAGCACCCAGGGGTCCGGCCTGCCCAGGGAAGTCCTCCCCTCCCACATCCTGGCGGCAGGTGCCCCTGAAGGCAGCCTGGGCATCTGCATTTCTGGAGCAGCCCCGAGGCATGGGCCACTCTGGGGCACCGGGAAGGGCTTCTCTGAGTGCCTTTTGGTCTAAAGAGCAAAGGACCTGGCCCAGGGAAGGGGAAACAACAGGAGCCTCGCAGGGAAGGGCGCAGAGACACAAAAGGGGGAGGGCAGGACCCTCGTTCCTGCTGCCCCACGCCTGGCGCATGTCGGTGCCCGGCGGACCCAGGGATGGGTGCCGAGATGCGCCCGAGGGAGCAGGGAACGACCCTACAGGCAGAGGTCCACGGGGCGCGGGAGCACAGTGCGAGTGGGGGCTGGCGCGGCCCTCAGCACCCGAGAGGCGCTTCCTCCAGTGGGTGGGGCCAGCAGGCAGGGAGGAGGGACGGGAAACTGAGGCTGGGTTTGTCTGTTTGCAAAATGAGCCGCCTCGTTTCTTCAGCTTACACGTGGCATGGGTGGTGCTCCCCGGCTACCGGAGGACTCCCTGCCCAGCGGCTCTGTCCCCGAGTCGGCGTGTGGGGGCAGCCGCCTCTGCGAGGCCGGGCCTGGGGTCCCCTCCTCCGGGCTCTCCCCAGCCAGCTCAGCCCAGCAGGTGCGACCTGGAGCCAGTGTCCCGGACACAGGAAATGGGGCGGCCCTTTCCCACACCTGCACCCAGAACTGGCCCAGCATCTCCTTACCGGGCAGGTAGAGGCGGGAGGGGGACCCCATCTCTCCCCATCTCTCCCCAGCAGAAGTGCCCGAGAATCTTGGGGCCAAGTGATTCTGGGTCAATCCGTTAACATGTCTATACCCCATTTTGCCATCACTGTTCAAACAATCAGGTTAATACCAGCCAACAGGTCCATGTTTATTCCCAGCTGGGCCGGCTGTTGGTTTTTTAAAAAAGATTTTATTTATTTATTCATGAGAGACACAGAGAGACGCAGAGACACAGGCAGAGGGAGAAGCAGGCTCCGTGCAGGGAGCCTGACGCGGGACTCGATCCCGGGACCCCGGGGTCACACCCTGAGCCCAAGGCAGATGCTCAACCACTGAGCCCCCCAGCGTCCCTGGGTCGTTTCTAAACCCCTGTATGCACACTCCTGATCCTCACGGAAGCCCTACGAGGCCCTCACACTCGTCACTCAAGAAAACTGAGCCTAAGACATAGAGTCGCCCACCCGCTGCCACGCGGCTGCCATGGGGTCTGAAGCCAGGCAGTGGGGCTCTGGGCTCCAGCTCCGCACACCCCCAGGCTGCTTCTCCGTCCTGTGCACGGAGCTCAGGAATTGTCACCCACCTAACTGGGACCGACCACACGGTCAGGTGGTTGGATGGGTGAACAGTGAACCAACCAGTGCCCAGAGATGAGCAAGGCCGGGGTGAGCTCCACCCAACGAGCCCTTCTACCTGGGGTGGTAAAGAGGTGCAGCCAGAAAGTGGGCGCAGAGCCCTTGGGCAGGAAGGTGAGCAGTCATGGAACCAGCCCGACAGGAACAGGGCGTCCCCGGGCGTGCGTGCTCCTCTATACTGCAGGAATAGTCACCAGGGCGCGTCCATACCAGGAGGACCCTGCAGTGTGGCATCCGCGCCTCCAGTCACCGAGCCTCGGCCCACCGTACCGGGTGCCGTGGGGAGGGACGGGACTGGGTGCCCGCAGGCGAGGAGAGGCCTGCCGGAGGAGGACGGGGCGGAGCCCCCTGAGCGGACTTAGGTGCTGCTGGGGCCGAGGGAGCACAGGTGGAGCCGCGTGCCAAGCAGGATGCGGAGGCCGCACGGCTCATCGGGGAGCGGGAAACATCGCCCCGGGGCCAGAGGCCAGAGGGAGAGGCAGGCAGGGCCCCCCCACAGGACCCCCTGAGCTCACCCACGGAGCCCCAGCGCCCTCCCCGTGCTCCTTAAGGGTCTGGGCTGGAGGCCTAGGCTGGCCCGCCGGGAAACAGCGGCTGAGATCATGCACCCGCCCGCCTGCACCCTCCCCAGGCCCTCCCTGCGCCCTCCTGCACCCTCCCTGCCTTCCCGCCCCCTCCCCGCCCTCCCTGCACCCTCCCTGCGCCCACACCATGCCCACCCAGCTCACCATTTTCAGGACACGATTTCCCGTACTTCGAAAGCGTGTCTGGTACATGGAAGCAGGGGTCAACCCTTCTGTACCTCGGATTCTTCAAGCAGGTCCGTTGGTTGGAAAACCTGAGTAACGTAGCGTAGTAGTGCCGGGGACACAGGCTCGCCGTGCGAGCCGGGAAGGTGACGCGCTGTGGCGGGGACACGAGCACAGCACGCCGGAGGGGAGAACGGAGCGGGGCCTCGGAGAACACGGGCGAGTTTCCCGGGCGGGATGGGGGAGGGTGCTCCAGGCAAAGGCCCTGGGGCCTGTCGCCGGGACACGGTGCCCAGCTTCCAAGTGATGATGCAGCCAGACCTGGATCCCTTGTGGCCCTGGGAATGGAGAAGCAGAGTGGGTAGGTAAGGGGCTGCTGAGTCAGCTTGATCCAACTGTCCTGATCCCCGTCTCATACCGGACAGGGTCTCGCCTCAGTGCCCACTGTGCCACCGCCCCAGCCAGGAGCCAGTGGAAAGAGCCTTACCCTCCAGACACAACCCTGCACGGCTCCCTTCCCGGAAGGGCGGGGGCGGCCTGTTGTTTGGAAAGAGCTCCTCGCCCGCCGCAGGGTGGGCCCCCGCCCCTCCCAGCCCGCCCCCCAGGACACTGAGCCCCCATGACTGTGGGGACCGTGCATTCTGCCATCGGGGGGCCTGTGAAGTGAGATGCTGAGACCAGATCAAGGGTCCCCAGCCGTCTCCCGGAGACGCCCCAGAGGCTGGGAGTGAGCAGGGCGCAGGCTGCGGCTCCTGCAGAACCCCTGACCCGCCTGGCTCATCGGAGCAGCGCACGGGCACACACGCACACGGGTACGCAAGAGGGGGTCGTGGCTGGGCCCCGCTCCCCGCACCCCTCCGCACCCCTCCGACCCGCTGCTCTGCCCTGCGAGGCCCCTTCCCATCAGCGAGCCACAGCCCCGCACGAACTGCAGGCAAAAGCGGTTTGGAAAGGTCAATAGGAGATGCATAATTCAGGGGGTGCGCCTCCCGGAGGGACCGCTGATGGAGGAGATGTGGTGAGAACAGGAAGTGGGTTCTCACCGCAGGAGACGCCGGGCCTTCCTGCCGCCCTGCACGCTCGCGGGGGCCGGGGGCCGGGGGCGCGGCCACGCTCCGTCACCTCTCAGCTCGCGGGCCGGCGGGGCTGGTGGACGGGACGCTGGCGTCCGGGGGGGCCAGGCTGGCTCCTGCCTCTGGCTGTGCGCCCCGCTGTTGCCTGGCCACCGGAGATGGAGAGATGGGGACGGGATCCGATGGGCATTTGCTTTATTCTGGGTAATGAACCAGCCTGAAAGTCACTGGTGTTGCCTGCATGGGTCAGCCGCGGCTCCCGGGCGCCCCCACCTGCCCTGCGCTGGACCCCAGGGCGCTCTGGGTCCCGGCTGAGCTGGCACAGTGCGTAGGGGACACAGAAGGGACCTAGGCCAGCTTTCCGAGCTTGCGGAGCTCCCCGTGACAAGGCTTCCTGCCGCCCGGCCCCCGCGCAGGGGCCACAGAGCCCCGCGGGGAGGAGGGGACGCTGGCCGTCACCTCTCGGGAGCCCCGCGGCGCCGTCCAGCCGCAGACACGCAGACCGAGACTTTTACCAGTGGGTCGCGCTCCACGTTTTCTCTACAACTTGTGTTCTTCGCTAACAGCGCGCCTCGTGGGTCACTCCGAGGCAGTGCGTGTGTCAAGCTCCATTTCTGCAGCCCTGGGCTATCTCAGAGCAGAGACATCACTAAATTCGCTCTTATTCTTTGCAATTCAACCCCCCGAAGGCCTCCTAGGGAGGGTCAGCCGTATGGGGGCACAGCCTCTCCCCGGGGAAGGCCCCACACGTCCTCAGGGCCTGAGCCTGTCCCGCCCTGTTGGCTCAGGCCCCGGCTGCACACACCCGGGCTGCTGCATGCGCTCCCTGCACCCGGTGCACCCTCCTTCTGGCCTCTGGGGGAGACGTACCCATGCCTGTGCCACCTGTACCAGCCTCCTCCGGCCCCAGCGGCAGGAACGTGGCCCAGGTGGCACCTGTGTCTTCAGGACACAAGGACCTCAGTGGGAAGGCAGGTGGGGTGGCCCCCGCCCTCGCCCGCCCTCACCCGCCCAGCAGCCTGCCCCGGAACCAGGACTCGGAGGTGAAAATAGAAGGAAGGGGAGACACTCCCTAAGTGGCTTCTTTTTTACTTCAATGGAAAATGCCCCCAAGTGAAGTTTGAAAAGAGTCCCCAGGCCTGCATCCAGGGGAGCAGCCCCCTGCGGCCCTGAGCTGGGAAATGTGTGGTCTCGTGCTAGCGGGGCCGTGCAGCTTCCAGCTCCAGGAGGCCCACAGGCAGGCGCTCCTGCTCCTGCCACCATCTCTCACCATCTCTCACCATCTCTCTCGCGAGCTCAGAGAAGCCCCAGGAAGGCTCTCAGGCGCCCGCATACCCCCGGCCCCCGCCCCACCAGGTCTGCCCCTGTGGCCTGCGCAGCACCCTGGCCCCGCTGGGCAGGCGGGCCACCTCAGTCTTCATCCCTGGAGCACGATGGCCTGGGTCCAGCCCCGCATCAGTGAGGCCCTGGGACCCGCAAGTCAGGAGCCCGCTGCACCCCCCGGTGGGCACGGTCCACCCATGTGTCCGCTGATACCTTCGCAGGCGTTGACCAGCAACACCCTCGCCGGAGCAGACAGTGAATCCTCGTATCCCTGCATCCTCTCTGCCAGGAGCAAACAGGCTGACCCCCCCCGCCCCACCGGCGTTCCTGTCCTGCAGCCTCACCTTCCCTCGGACGTCGGACCCCACGGAGCAGGTCTGCCCGCAGGACAGGAAGAGGGGACAGGACACTCGCCCTGGTGACGGTGCGCCAGAGCCAGCTTCCCGTGGCCTCTCCTTTCTGGGCACCCAGCTGTGCGCCGGGGATGCTCCTGCCCTCCCGCATGGACACAGGCCTGGGGCTGACGGCCCAGAGCTGGCCGGAACCCCACTGAGCGTGTTTCAGAGCCGTGCTGACCCAGGGCCCCCCGTGCCGCCCCGAGCCCCTGGGCGTGCTCGGCTCCACTCCACCGGGCGAAGCCGTGGAAGGACGTGCCATCAGACGTGCTGTGTCTGGAGGGGGCCCCAGTTTGGCCAGGCCGACCCCTAATTTCACAAGGTGCAGAAATGGAAGCGAGAGAAATGCCCAGATGCAACCACACAACCACACTCAGTGTGTCCACGCTCGGAGGCCCTTGGGTTGCCTGCGGTTGTGTCTCCATCAGGAACATTCCAGAAGGTCTTCCTGGAAATCCAGAAGCGAAATTCCCAAAGGCCCCAGTGAGATGTCTGTTCTGACAGTCCCTGGAAAAGCACCGCTCCTCTGACTCAGGGAGGTTGTGGGCAGCTTTTCCCGTTCACCCCAACCCCAGACTCTACATTTGAATTTTCCTCCGTGTAGTTCACATTCGTGCATATGAAGGGAAGCAGAGCATGAGACTCGCCCCCTTCCCGTATGCAGACCCCTTTCCGTGGGGTGTGGGGGCTCCACCCGCAGGACAGCACCCAGCGCCCACTTGCCCGACCCTGCAGCCGGGAGCCCTGCCCCCTGGAGACGCCCTGCTGCTCCAGCGAGGCCCCGACCTGACCTGCCAGCGAGGCCCCAGCACCCAGAGCTCCAGGGAGCCGGGACTCGGAACAGGTGCACGCTGTTTGAAGCCAGGTAGCAGAGCAGCGCAGAGGAAGGTGGGGAAGCCCCGCGCGGCCTGTCCTGAGCGGGATGGCCGGCCGCAGCCCCGTGGGCCAGGCCGTGTGGACTTCTTCACCCAGCGCACAGCGGCCTCAGCCCGGCCAGGCTCGGACTGCTCTCCCCGGACCAACAGGAGTGAAGTCAGGCTGCAGCCAGTAGCTCGAGAGGCCCGGGGCTTCCAGCCAGGGGCACACAGCAGCGTCTCCCTGAGGGCTGCCCCTCGAGGCACCCCGAGCCCCTTCCCCACATCCCTGCAGAGAGGTCTCTGGAGGGGGCTGCCTCTTGCGGGGTCCCATCCAGACCAGGTGCCCCGTGTGAATGCATCAGCTGTGGACGGGGCCGCACCACCCACTCTAGCAGACGATGCCTCCGCTCGGCGCCCCCGAGGATGAGCACAGGATGGGCTGCAGAGAGCCCTGCCGGGCCAGTCGCCCTCTAGAGCGCCCTCCCAGCCCCAGCCCCACGCTCGTGTGCATGGCCCACGCACAGGTACCCCGCGCTGGGTGGGGGGGCGGAGGTCTGCACAGCTTCGCTGGGAGCTCCTCCCACAGAACCCCCACGCTCCCCCCCAGGCTGCCTGTGCACGGCCCCCATCAGGTAAGTGGGTGACAGGCTTCGGACGGATGGCACGAGGCTGCGTGAAGCCCGCTTGCACCTAGTAAAGGTCCTGAGGCAGGCTCGCCCCCATGGAGGTGACGGCAGGGCACACGCTGTGGGACAGTCGGGCCAGCCTCCCACATAGCAGCCCCCAGGGCTCCCTGCGGGGAGACAGACGGGCCACCCGCCCCTCCCGGGATGCCAGGCCTGGCGTGAGTTACACCAAACTGCTAAAGAAGGGTGCGGTGGTGCCGGAAGGCGTGGGAGACAGGTGTGCACAGCCGCGGGCCGGGGCTCTGAGGACTCGGGAGCTCCTCTCCCCGGAGCCACGTCCACGCGGCTCCCACGGCACAGGAAGGAGGCCGCCCCACGCCCCAGAGCACAGCGCAGATGTAGGGGCTCAGGCCGCAGCCTCCAGTGCAGGGGACGCCAACAGGAGCAGCCGGGAACCCGAAGTGCAGGCCCTGGAGCCCATCTGAACAGGACAGAGGCCACGCGGGCCTTTTCCAGACCAGGGCTGCCAGCCGGGTCTGCCCCAGGACTGCAGGGTGGACGCAGGCTAGCCCCATCACACCTGTCACTCCCCGGATCCCCATGGCAACTCCGTGAAGGAGGCACCATCGTCGCGTCCATTTCACAGACCGGGAAACTGAGGGCCACGGGGCTGAGCTCACACAGGTCTGCGCAGGAAGGGGTAGAACCGGCGGCCAGGAGGGTCTCGGGCCGGCGTCGGGGCCCGACCAGCCCTGGGAAACAGCTCATGCAGCCACCTGCCGCTCCTGTCTGGCCGGTGGGCAGTCCGGGGCCGCCCGGCCTACTGGACACCCTCGGGGGGACAGCAGAGGCCAGGAAGGGCCTGGAGGGACAGAGATGCTGCAGGGAGCAGACGAAATGTCACATCTCAAAAATCCTCAGAAAAATAAAAGATGCCACATTCCTGGAGCTAAAACGACGGCTGTAAAAGAAAGACAAATGTGCAGGGAGCAAACTAGATTCGGGGAGTCAGAAAATATAGCTGGACCGAGAAAGGCTCGACGGAAGGGCTGAAAGAGGAAGCTGAGCTAGGATTGCCGAACGTGGGCTGGGGGACGGGAAGTAGGAGAGAAAAGATGAGGAAACAAGAGAACGTGTTAAAACAGCGGAATCACGGATCCAGAGGAAGGGGAAAGAGAACGGGGAGGCGACAGGTTATCAGGGTTTTCGCCCAGGAAGCCTTCCCAAAGCCGAAGGTCCGCGGCGCCTGATGGACGGGCCCCCGAGCCCCGCGACGGATGCAGGTCGGGACAGAAGAACCCGGGAAACCAGGGGAAACCCGCCCGGGCCCCACGGACAGCGTGCAGGGGGCGAGGCTCCGAGCATTCCCCACCCCCCCCCCCGGTGTAGAGCTGGGAGGCCCCCGGAGCGCCCCAGCAGCTCAGTTAAAATAGTCCATGACATGCAATCCCATGCTCAGCTTCTGCACAATCAGACGCAGGAGGAGAACGATCCAGACACAGAAGGTCCCAAGAAGCTAGAATGTTCCCCAAGGCAGAGCCCTAGAGAGGAAGAGGCGGGGTCCAGGGAAGAGGTGCCCCCATGGAGGCTGGCTGCGTCGGCCGCGCCAGGCCACCCCGAGGACCAAGGGCCCGGGCCCGGGAGGCCGCCGTGGGGGTTCGCGGGTGGACCGCCGTCCAGGTGGAGCTGGGGAGACGTTACATAGGAACATGGAAACCCAAGTACATGGGGCAGTGGGGGCGGGGGTGCAGGGAGGCGCTCATTCGTCAAGGGGGCGGTGCCGGTGCCGGGGAGCGAATGTCACCGCTGGGGCCCGCGCACCGCTCCGCGTGCTGTGAACACTTGTTGTTTGGGATTGTCACATATCTGCGTTCAGAGGACGGCAGGTGACTCCTCCACGACGGGAGCCACGGATAGGGTTTCGCGGCAGAGGCTCACCACTGTCCCCCTGTCTGCCACAGACGCGCTATGGTTCCGGGCCTCCCTGCACCGAGGCTGGGGCACCTGCGCGGCTCCAGCCGACGGGATGGGACGTGCTCCCTGCACTGTGTCCCTCAGTCTTCCAGGCACGTTCTAAGCTGGAAAATGCTGTCGTGCCCACGGCAGAGGAGCAGCGGAAGCACCGGGGCTCCTGGCGGCCCAGCCCTGGTTCTGAGCCTGGTGGTCACAGCCCACGGCGGCTTGGTCACCAGGCACCTTCCCCTGAAGCTCCTCAGGGACCTGGAGGGGGTCTGAGCACCCGGGGCCGACGGCGTGCCTGTTCCCATCCTGCCCAGGGAGGGGAATGGGGCTCCCTGAGGGCCTACCGGGCGGGCCTCTGACGCCAGGCACAGCGGTCGTCCCTGGGGATAAGTGCGGAGTCACAGGGCCCAGAGCAATGCTTTGTCCAGATCTTTCTGGCCTCCGACATCGCCGGTAGCCAGCTGCTAGGGCTGGGATGCCCACACACGGGAGCCCCTCTGCCTCCGCCTGTCGTCCAGGCCCAACCCCGAGGCCCTCGTTTCAGTTTGAACCACTTCATTTTCAACAAAACCAGGTAAATAGGGTGAGCTGCTCCCCCGACTCAGAAGACCCAGAAAGAGCCTCTCCGGGTTTAGGACCGGCCAGGTTAACAGGTTTGTGACTCCTACTGTTGACGGAATGACGATGAAACCCATGACCCTGTGGCAGAAAATACTAAACCTCCCCGCCCAGATTAGGATGCGGGGCCGTCCTACAGGTTGGTAAACGGTGCTGCCGATTCAAGCACACCTCGACTGCGGGCGGCTGGCGGGGCCGCAGGCTGATTCTCTACGTGCCTACACCCGGGCTGTGCGTGAGAGTGATGATGCGGGCAGCGCTGGGCGGCCGGCCCCGCGTGGTCGGCAGCAAGCTTCCCATTCCAGGCTGGCCCTCCCGCCGCCTCACGCACGTCCCGCTCGCTCTAGCTCTGGAACAGGAGACGGTTTGGAAGTCAGGTGGGCAGACGGGGTGGGAAACACCAGCCACCCACCCAGAATAAAGCACCAGGGTGCCCAGAGCCTCTCTGAACCACAGGGTCCCGCCAATCAACCAATTACTTGATGTGGCGAATGAGGGGGTGAGCGGTGTGCGCTGTGCTCAGAGGAGTCCCCGTGCTCGTGCTATTCCTTGACTGATGCCTGATGGAGGGACGGATGGATTCCCCTCGCTCAATTCACAAAATGACTTAAAGCAGCTTACAAGTTGGAGGTGTGGGAGCAACGGACCAAGTCTCCCCAGGCCCCCCCACCCCCACCCCTTGCTCGGGGAAACCCCTGCTCCAGTCTCTGGTTCGATGAGTGGGACTCTTCTAAATTCCACAAAGAGTGAGATCGTGCAAGGATTTCCTCCTTTGTGGCTAAATAATGTTCCATGGTCCACACAGACCACATCTTCTACATTCATCTGTCTGTCCATCCATCCGTCCATCCATCTGTCCATCCATCTGTCCATCTGTCCATCCATCCATCTGTCCATCCATCCAACCATTCATCCATCTGTCCATCCATCCATCCGTCCATCCATCCATCCGTCCGTCCGTCCATCCATCCATCTGTCCGTCCGTCCGTCCAACCATCCGTCCATCCATCCATCCATCCATTCATCCGTCTGTCCATCCATCCATCCGTTCATCCATCCATCCATCCGTTGATCCATCCATCTGTCCGTCCGTCCGTCCAACCATCCATCCATCCATCTGTCCGTCTGTCCATCCATCTGTCCATCCATCCATCCATCCATCCATCCATCCGTCTGACCGTCCATCCGTCCGTCCATCCATCCATCCGTTCGTCCATCCATCCATCCGTCCATCCGTCCATCCATCCGTCCATCCATCCATCTGTCCATCCATCCGTCCATCCATCCATCCGTCCATCCATCCATCCGTCCGTCCATCCATCCATCCATCCGTCCGTCCATCCATCCATCCATCCGTCCGTCCATCCATCCGTCCGTCCATCCATCCGTCCGTCCGTCCATCCATCCATCCGTCCATCCATCCATCCGTCCATCCGTCCATCCATCCATCCGTCCATCCATCCATCCATCCGTCCGTCCATCCATCCATCCATCCATCATCCATCCATCCATCCTTCTGTCCATCCATCCATCCATCCGTTGGTCCGTCTGTCCATCCATCCGTCCATCCATCCGTCCGTCCATCCATCCATTCGTCCTTCTGTCCGTCCATCCGTCCGTCCATCCGTCCACCCGTCCGTCCATCCATTCATCTGTGAATCCATCCATCCATCCATCCGTCCATCCATCCATCCGTCCATCCATCCATCCATCCGTCCGTCCATCCGTCCGTCCATCCATCCATCCGTCGGTCTGTCTGTCCATCCATCCGTCCATCCATCCGTCCGTCTGTCCGTCCATCCATCCGTCCATCCATTCATCCGTGAATCCAACCATCCATCCGTCCATCCATCCATCCATCCATCCATCCGTCCGTCCGTCCGTCCGTCCATCCGTCCGTCCGTCCGTCCGTCCATCCGTCCGTCCATCCGTCCGTCCATCCGTCCATCCATTCATCCATCTGTCCATCCATCCGTCCATCCATCCGTCCGTCTGTCCAACCATCCGTCCATCCATCTGTCCGTCCGTCCATCCATCCGTCCATCCATCCGTCCATCCATCCATCGTCCATCCATCCATCACCCATCCATCAGCAGGCACTCAGGTTGCTTCCCCGTCTGGGCTGCTGTGGATAACGCTGCAGTGAATGCAAGGGGTGCACATATCCCTTCAAGGTACTGATGTCATTTTTCTGTGGGATGAATGCCCAGAGTGGGATGCCTGGATATTTTTAATTTTTTGAGGACCCTTCATGGCGGCTGCACCATTTTGCGTCCCCCCCCCCCCCCCCGCCCAACAGGGTGCTGGGCAAAGGGTACAAATTTCCCTCGTGCAGGATGAATGCGTTCTGGAGATCTCACCCGTGCAGCTTGCTGCCTGTCATAAACAGCACCGTCCCGTACTCTGGAAATTTGCTGGAAAGTAGATCTCAGTGCGTCCACCACACACAAAGATCAATCAGTGGGGCGTGAATTAATGGAGACGTTATTGGCTTGACTGTGGTGATCATCCTACTGCGAACACATATATGGAAACACCACGTCCTACATCTTAAACAGACACAATTTTATTTTATTTTATTTTTTAGGAGACAGACCAAGTCTAGATAAAGAGGAAAGAGGAGCAGCCCCAGATGGTGGCCAGAGACAGTAGGTGGCTCGGTTCTGAATTGCACGGCCACCAAGCAAAGCAGGCACAAGTCTGGGGCAGGGGTGACAGGAGGATTACAAAGGAGTGACCTGGACACTCACAATCTTGATGACTCTGGCCTCCACGCTTGTCCACAGGGTGGGACCCTCGAGTGCTTGGACCCTGGGATTTGGGGTTTCCATTCTCCCTGTGACCCCAGGCCTCCCAGATGGCCAGGCTCACCTCTACAGTTGCAAAGGGCATTGTGACCACCGTGAGGCAGGTGACAGAGACGTGGGGGACAGTGGTGGTGGAGGCCTGAGCCCAGTGGCCTCAAGCCACAGCTGCAAATGCCCCACTGGCCAGTGTGGGGCCCATGGGCAGAGGGTGGGACCCTCCGGCAGCAGAGCCAGAGCCCCACAGGCCCCTCCAGGCCCGGATCTCCAGCTGGAAGCCAAGGCTAGCTGCCCGCAGAGGCCCTCTCAGACGTGCTAATGCACCTGGCCCTCCTGAGCCCTGGCAGCTCCGTTCAGAAGTGACTGTGGGGCAGGGCACACAGTCGGGGGCTGGTAAGGAAGGAGTCCGGACGTCACGGACGCCTCCTGATCTGCAAGCTCACGTCTCTTTCCTTGTCCCCCCATCATACAACAAGGTCTGGATCCTTCCAGGATGACTGCGGGACGACCCAGAACCTTCCCGCAGCCCGGACGGCACCAGGGCCGTTTGCAGGGGGCTGCAAGGGCTCCGGGGTCCGCGTGGCCTGCGTGAATGCTGGAGGCTCGGCGGCGGCAGCAGGCAGGGCCCAGCAGGACGGCAGGCGGGGGTGCGTCCACCTCCAGCAGCGCCCACACCCGCAGCCTCCTCTGGCCTCCGCCACCGGCAAGGCCCACTGTGCACATGGAAGGAAGCACGTCGGGCGCCCCGTTCTCCCCGCCACTGCCCCAGGCCCGCGCCTTCTCTCCTGAGGGGGAGCCGAGCACCTGCGGCCCCGCCCGAGGAGGACGCTCGCCGCGTACTTTACAGTCAGGAGCTATTAAAGATTGAGCAGAGCCCAGACAGCGGCCATCTCTGGGGGAAGAAGCATCTTAAGTAAAACCATCGTAGATCTTCCCTGTTGACAAGAAGACGGGCAGCGTGGGGCAGAGCAGAATCGATCCCTCCTCCCGCTCAGATGGAGCCTGATTCTTATTCCCTTAAAAGATGTCAGATGCCGAGCAACAAGATGCACCCTGGACGTGGTCGTCTGAGGGCGTTCAAAGCAGGTTGCAGATGGAGGGAAGTCGGGGTGACAAGAGGGCCCGTGGTTAGCGGGGCTGCACCAGCAGTCGAGCAGGGCTGCCTTTCTGGTTTTCATCTTGTGTGTGGGGGCCGCACTGCCCCCCGGTCCTGCACGGTTCCAGGGGTCCCGCCTGCCTACACCTGGTGTGGTAACGCACATGATGCAGCTCACGGCTACACTCTGGCCAGGGGATACCTGAGAGTGACTTGGGGACGCATCCGACATCCATCCGACAGGTGACCTGGGCACCTGGGCAGACCACTGAAGTGAGGTCCTGGGTGCCCCCCCCCAGGTGCATCGGCAGCCGCGCTCCCCACTCGCCCCTGCAGGCCTGCCCAGGCCCCTCTGGCTCTCCCGGTGGCCACTCCTGGAGCCGGGGGCCGTCGCGGGGGGCATCCTGCAGGCGCGTTCTTGGCGGACTCTGGCCCCAGGCCTGGGAGGCATCTCACTCTGCCCCTTGCTGGGAAGAGGACCTGCTGCCAGGCCAGTGAGCCTCCCGGAGCCAGGCCCCCGCCTGGAGCAGCCTCCCACTCCTAGGCGCTCACCCAAGTTCTCCACGGCGTCGTGTGGCTGCAGCTCGGGGGTCTGTGTCGAACCCCTGACGCTCAGCGTGAGTCGAGCGAGGGCAGTGCCAGCGGGGAGGCCCCAGCCCCTCCGGCCCGGGCCCCAGGGACAACAGCAGTGATTGTCGCCGTCACGGGGCGGGTGGCTCTCCCGATTCACGCGGAGTTCCGCTCCACACCCTCAGCGCACACCGCAGACACTTTAAATTCCCAAACCTCCGAGAGGAAGACCAAGTTGAGGACTGACAGCCAGGGTCTGGGGTGCGGGACGGGGGGCGGGGGGAGCATCTCTGGCCGCATCCCAGATGAGGACTGTTCCACGGGAGGCCGGCCCGAGGGAGCCTCCCCACCACTCAGCCGAGCCAAGCTGTCCAGCCCGAAGGAAGAGTCTCGTTCCAAAGGTGGCGGCACCGAGGGGAAAGTTTTGTTAATCCACAACAATTTTAAGAGCTGAAGTAACAGTTTCTCCAGTTTCAAGGCGTCCACCCACTGCCCTAAATGCGAAACAGGAATCCTGAGCTTTGTAAGTTCCTGAGGGTTCGGATGACGGAGGGAGCCGGCCCCCTGTGATCCCACCCCCAGGCCCAGAGCGTCCAGCAGAGCTGTTGGGCTGAGAGGGCGGGCTCCCGCGGCACCACGCCAGAGAGAAGAGTCTGTGGAAGTTTCCAGAACCGGCTGCTTCCCCCTCTGCCCATCTCTGTGACTGCCTCTGGTGCTGCCTAGTTGGCAGCAGGGTCCTGAGCATCCCACCGAGCACCTCACTGCCCTGCCCGTGCTGTGGGGGGAGGAAAGGTGGGGAGACGGGCGCCCACTAGAGAGGCCTTCCTATTCCAGCAGGATGTTTGCCCCCAGCACAGCCGTGGGCCCCCCGAGAGCCCCAGGAGGCCAGCACACACCATACCCTTGGCTGGTGAGCCCCTTGCTCCCTTCTTGGAAAAATCTGCTGCACTGATGGGGAGGGTCCCTGTCTAAACCCCATTAATCCCTGTGGTGGTTGATCTGATGTGTCAACTTGGCCAAGACATGATGCCCAGTTGTTTGGTCGACCGACCATCTGTCTAGATGTTGCTGAGGTTATTTATTTATTTTTTTAGATGAGATTAACATTTATAATCAGCCGGCCTTACGTAAAGTGGATTTCCCTCCATAATGTGGCTGAGCATCATGCAATCGGCTGGAGATCTTAAAAGAAAGGACTGGACTCTTGCTCCCACACTGCAAGGCCACTCTCACCCCGTCTCCCCTGCCGGCCAGCCCCGCGGATTCCGGACTTCCCAGACCTCCAAGCTCAGCATGTCTGTGTGTGTCCTATGGGTCCCGTTTCTCCAGAGGACGCTGGCTGAGGCAGCCCATAGGGGAGAAGACATAGGGGAGAAGATGGAGGTGAAGGCATAGATGTAGAGACCCCGGTGCAAGACGTCTTAGGATTCTCTCTTTTTACTGAAGAGCCTGGGGCGGCCCAGGTGAGAAGGACTCAGAGACCCGTCAGATCTTCCTGGGAAGTTGCCCTGAGGCCCCAGTGACCCTGCTATGGAGGCAGGAGGGGGCCGGGGCGGGGGGCTCTGTGTCGGAGTCGGGGGGCCACGAGGTGCTTTCTCCCTTGAGAGGCTTGGAGCCTCCTGTCCCCGTGCCGGTTAGCAACACCCGGGCAGCCCCCCAGCACCTCAGCGCTCCTACCGGGGAAGACACCTGTTCTAGACTGAACAGGTGCCCCCACAAGTTCACGTTGAAGCCCCATCCCCCAATGGGATGCTGGTCGGAGGTGGGCCTTTGGGAATTATCACGGCTGGATGAGGTCATGAGAGTGGGGCCCTGGACGAGAGCCCCGTAAGGAAGGACAGCAGAGAGCTTCCTTTCTCCCCATCGCATGCGGACATGGTGAAGGGCGGCCGTGTGCAAGCCAGGGAGAGCCTCGCAGGAACCGAGTCTGGGGACACCTGACCGTGGGCTTCCAGCCTCCAGACTGTGAGGGACGAATGCCTGTTGTGTAGACCAGCGGATCCAGGCCACGTGTCTCAGGGCAGCTGAGAACAAGCAAAGGGGCGAAGACCAGACTCCAGGGTCCCCTGGCTGGTGGCCCCAAGCGAAGAGCGCGTCTCTGGCCCCCCCGTCTGCAACTGAACAGAATGAGGCCGGGGCCACCTGTCCCGTAGCCGTTTGTGGATCAGAAGAGGGGAAATGCTGTGTAAACCGTGCTGCACAGATGTTCTTCCCAAGCACTGCCTGGGGCCCAGAATTGACTCTCAAAGGCATAGAGTTTCGTCTACGAGGAAGCCACAAGGAGGCAGATCCTGCTCATCACCAAGGACCACCCTGCGATGAGTGGAGCCCCCCCCCACTCCCAGCCATGGGAAAGCTGCCTGGGGAGAGGAGGGCTCGAAAGGGGCACGTCCACTCCGAGGCCAGCATCCTCCCTGCAGGCGTCCTTGCTTCCTGGGGGCTCATGGTGGACCCTGGCCCAAGAAATGGGCCTGCCATGTGATGCCCAGGGCTATACTGACCAGGGGGCGACTGAGGGACCACCTGACCGAGGCTGCTCTCCGAAAGAAGAAGCCCGGAGGTCATCTCTGGGGCCCATCAGCTCCCCCATTGCCGCCCACCGGCCCCAAGTGCCCCAAGACGCAGGGAAGGCTGGCGGAGCGCGGCCTGGCCCCCCTGCAGCAGGCATGGGCATAGTTTACTGGAAATGCATATGCCCTTGGGGGCAGCTGGGTGCAGACATCACAGAGTCAGGCCCCCCAGCCCCTCGTAACTTCAATCCCACGAGACCCTGCGCCTGTGAACTCACCGCTCATCCTTGTTCATCCAACCTGTCAGGCCAAAGGATCACCAACGCCCTAGGGTCCAACTGGATTTGTTCTGCGCTCGGCAAATGCGCCAGCAAAACTCTGACTGCCACGGGGGAGCGGGGGAATGCAGGTTTAAACAATCAGAGCAAGCGTCACCCATACTCATCTCCACCAAACACCGGTATTTGCAAACCAACCACTAAATAAATAAATAATGAGTAAGTCTGGGGCAACACTGTGTCATTCGACAAACATTTCTGAGCATCAGAAAGCGCGTGCCAGGCTTACATTCCAAGAAGCTCTAAGAAGATCAAGAAACTCTGAGATGTCGCTGAGTCCTCCGGGGGCCGGGAAGCGGGGGTACGGAGGGGAGACGCAGAGGCGGCACCGGGGCCACAGGATGGGCACCTCTGAGGAAGTGGAGGGCGGTCCCTTTGGCTTTAGGACACGCGGTCACCAGCCTGGGAGCGAGGAGGGGCAGCCGCCTCTCAGGGCCACCCTGGGGTGAGGTCCAGCAAATAGAATCACGCATCGTCCGCCTTCAGGCCCTGGAGCTGATTCCATAATGGGCCCTTTCACCGCATCGAGGGGAGTCAAAAAGCTGCCGCCAGCCTCCCGGTATTCCCCCTGATGCTCCACAAGGGACAGGCCACCCCTGGGGCCCCAGCTGTGCCGCTGCCCGCGCTGGGTGGGACGTCCTAGGAACCACAGGTCTGCTCTGGAGAGAAAGAAAATGTTCTATTTGGATCTAGTAGCATGGCCTCGGGCTGAGAGACCGGGCCTCTCGCTCCTGGGGCCTCCACAAGCTTCGGGATAAATCCAAACCTGTAACATGGCAAGTAAGACTTCAGTTCCGGCCCTGCCTGGACAACTGGAAAAACCAGACTATAGAAACAAGGGTTTTCAAGATACTGGGCATCAGGGCTCAAAGGACAGTGATCCCGGAAAACGGCTTGGGATGGGGGGGCCGAGGCGGGCTCCAGGCCACGGGCACAGGGCGGCAGACTCGGCGGATGAGCCCCGGGGGAGCCCCCGTCCCCCCTGCAAAGACGGCCCCTTCTGCAGACGCGCAGAGGCCCCTCTAGTGCCCCGCTGGGCACCGGTAAGGGCATGCATGTGGAGAAACCGCCCAGACGGGAGAGAGAACCCTCTGGGAGAGCCAGAGGGGTCGGCGCCCAGCACCCACACGCCAGTCCCAGGGCGTCGGGTGGGGCGCTCAGGGGCTCGGCTCGGCAGGCCACGCCGCTCGGGCACCAGCAAGACTCGAAGGGTCCCAGCGTGTCCTGTAGCTTCACCGCCTCCCGGGGCGGAGCGTGCAGCAGCGTCCCTGGGGGAACAGGGTGCCAGCACCCGCAGGCCCAAGCCGACAGCGCCTGCTTCCGGTCCAAACTCCTCAGACTTGCAGAGAAGCGGGAAAATATGACCTGGAATGAGGAGAAAAATCATTTGAGACCAACCCAGAAGTAGCGATGATACAATCGGTTGGAACAGGCGGGGGACAGAGCCTCGGGGGTGTGAGGACGCCGGGGAAGCGCGGAGGCCGTGCAGCGGGGAGACGCTTGAGGACCAGCTCCGCCCTGGCCCCTGGGCACACTGGTGCCCATCCATCCCGGCACCTGGGCACCCCGGCGCCCATCCATCCCGGCCCCTGGGCACCCCGGCGCCCATCCATCCTGGCCCCTGGGCACCGCCCGCACCCATCTGCCCCAGCCCCTGGGCACACCCTGCACCCATCCATCCCGGCACCTGGGCACCCCCACGTCCATCTGCTCCAGCCCCTGGGCAGCAAACAGGGAGCCAAGAAGCGTCTGCAGACCAGGGCAGCTGGGCCAAAGCCGCGAGGGTGTCTCCCAGCCTCCCACCAGGCTCCCCGAGCTGCAGTCCCGCTGCACACACCTGCACACATCGTGCGTGCCCGCGCCCACATCCACCCACGCAACAGACATGCCCGTGTGCACACGTGCACCCACACCCGCCCACCCATGCCCACACTTACACGCACACATGCCACACGCGTCCCTCTTGCGCGGGCCAAGCGAGACCCCCGGGGAAGGTCAGAGAGGCTGCTCCAGATGACTAGTCCCCAGGGCAGCTAACCTGCTCACGCGTGGGTCACACCCACCTCTGGAGGACCCTCTCGCCGTCCGTTGGCCAAGGCCACAAACACCATCCCCCTCCGCGGGTCTGGGCACCTGCTGCGTGGAGCAGCCTGCGAGGTCTGGGAGTCTAGACAGGAGCCCGGCCTGCTTCGGCCCAGGAGGTGGAGGGGTGGAGGACGGGGTGCTGCTGCTGCGCGGGGCGAGGGGGACTGCCGGCCCCCCGGGCGTCCCTGTCCCTGAGGGAGCAGGTGGGGGGCGGGGGCAGCCGGAGCCCCAAGGAGCCACACACGCAGGTCCCGGGCTCCGAGAGCCCCTGGGCCGAGGCACCCGCGGGAGGGGAGCGGAGGGAGCGGAGGGGCCGCTGCGATTTCATCTCCGGGAGGAAAGTGGGACCTCGGGCCGCGCTTCCTACACGAGAGGTGCCGCGGCTCCCCGGGAGCGCTGCTCTCAATCATACTTAACACTGTGCCCCGAGACAAAAATAGAATTCATTTCAAATCTCATTTCAAGAGAAACACACAATGTAAATAAAGAGAAAGAAATGAATTGCTAATTAAATCCTCTTTAAATTTAGTGTAAGATTAAACAGAAACTTATAGAATCTGCAAGTTGGCACGCGGTAAATTTTTTTCCCCCGAAAACTGCTAATTTAGAAGTGATGTGCTTATTTAGCCACGACTTGATATTGCTATTCTGAATAACGCGCCCGGGGGGATCCCGAGCGGGCCCCGGGGTGAGTTTTATTCCTGGCGCACGTCTGCCTCTCCCGAGGGAACAGGATGCTCGGAGGGCGCCCGGGACCACCTGAAGATCAGGGAGGAGCCCTCTGGGCCCCCGACACGGCTTCCGGAAATATAGGGGAGGGAATGAACCAGGAAGGCAGGCGGCTTCGGGGCCGCGGGGAGGGGGTTTACGGGGGCGCCTGCGGGCCAGGGCATCTGCGCCCCGGAACACCCCGCAGCTCTGCGCCCGTCCCAAGGGGGGAGCCGGGCACTACTGTACCGCGGCCCGTCTCTTAAGGGTTCTGAACGCAGAGGCGGAGTCACCCCGGACCCCTTCCCTGGCTTCCCAGCCATCTGCTCCCCTGCTGTCCGGAGCCCCTGCTCTGGGCCCTGCGCCCTCCAGCTCCAACCTAGCCCTGCATGGACCCCACCACCACCCCAGGCCCCCGCACCCTCAGACTCTGACCCAGCCCTGCCCAGACCCCCCTCATCCCAGGCCCTGCGCCCTCCAGCTCTGACCCAGCCCTGCCCAGAAGCCCTCCACCCCGGGGCCTGTGCCCTCCAGCTCTGACCCAGTCCTTCCTGGACTTCCCCTACTCCGGGGCCTACACCCTCCAGCTCTGACCCAGCCCTGCCCAGAACCCCTCCACCCCAGGGCCTGCGCCCTCCAGCTCTGACCCAGCCCTGCCCACACCCTCCCCCCCATCTCAGGCCCTGCACCCTCCAGCTCTGACCCAGTCCTTCCTGGACTTCCCCTACTCCGGGGTCTACACCCTCCAGCTCTGACCCAGCCCTGCCCACACCCACCCACTACCCCAGGCCCTGCACCCTCCAGCTCTGACCCAGCCCTGCCCACACCCACCCACTACCCCAGGCCCTGCACCCTCCAGCTCTGACCCAGCCCTGCATGGACCCCACCACCACCCCAGGCCCTGCACCCTCCAGCTCCGACCCAGCCCTGCCCAGACCCCACCTCACCCCAAGCCCTGCACCCTCCAGCTCTGACCCAGCCCTGCCCACACACCCCCTCTATCTCAGGCCCTGCACCCGCCAGCTCTGACCGAGTCCTTCCTGGACTTCCCCTACCCCGGGGCCTGCACCCTCCAGCTCTGACCCAGCCCTGCCCATACCCCCCACCACCCCAGGCCCTGCACCCTCCAGCTCTGACCCAGCCCTGCCCACACACCACCACCACCCCTGGCCCTGTACCCTCCAGCTCCGACCCAGCCCTGCCCAGACTCCCCTCCACCCCGGGCCCTGTGCCCTCCAGCTCTGACCCAGTCCTGCCCAGAACCCCCTCACCCCAAGCCCTGCATTCTCTGGCTCTGACCCATCCTTGCCCAGACCCCACCCCCACCCCAGGCCCTGCACCCTGCAGCTCTGACCCAGCCCTGCCTGGACTCTCCTCACTCCAGGCCCTGCACCCTCCAGCTCTGACCCACCTCTGCACACAGGCCCCAACCTTTGCCTCCTCCCCTTCACTCCCTCCTCAGACCTGATTCTGCTCCACAGCCATCATGCTCAAGGCTGGCGGAGACACACATGCGTGCACACACACGGCTGTGAGTCTGTGCGTGCATGTGGGTGACCGTGTGTGTCTTGCATGCACATGGGCCTGCATGTCCACGGGTCCTGGGCCTGTGCCCGAGTGGCCGCACGCGCACGTACACAGACATACGCACACACACATTTTATCAACGGTTTTAACCAAATATGTAAATTAAAGACAAAGATCTTTTAACCTAAAATTCAAAATTATTTATTAAAATCCATGGTAATAAAATAAAATAAAATAAATTGATGGCAAATTCAACCTACAAAAAATACAGAATTTTTTTTCCCTTTTTTAATTGAGGTATAAGGAACCTGCGTTAGTTATGAGTTAGCTTCAGACGAACAGCGTAGTGACTCAACAGGTGTACGCATCACTGAGCTCACGGCAAGGGTTGTCCCCATCCCCGTATCTCTGTGACCTGTCCCCGACCTCCCCTCTGGAGGTGCCCCCCCTGTTTACGTGCCTGTTTTTGTGTTTGTCTCTTTTTCTCTTTGTCCGTTTGTTCTGTTTCTTAGCTTCTACCTCCGGGTGAGGTGGCAGGGTGTCTCCCTCTGACCTATTTCACTTAGCCTGAAGCCCTGGAGCTCCACCCAGGGTGTTGCTAAAGGCAAGATCTCATCCTTCCCAAGGCTGAGCTCCACTCCATTGTGTGTAAACGCCGCCTCTTCTTTGTCTGCTTCCAAATCTTGGAGTAAATAATGCAGCGGCAAACCCGGGGGTGGGCGGGCAGGTACCTCCCTGAACCAGTGTTTTTCAATATTGAAATCTTTTTTTTTTTTTTTAATTTATGATAGTCACAGAGAGAGAGAGAGAGAGAGAGGCAGAGACATAAGCAGAGGGAGAAGCAGACTCCATGCACCAGGAGCCCGACGTGGGATTCGATGCGGGGTCTCCAGGATCGTGTCCTGGGCCAAAGGCAGGCGCCAAACCGCTGCGCCACCCAGGGATCCCTCAATATTGAAATCTTAAGTGAAAGTTATGTCAACGATGCTGACCTTTGGTTTAATTTTTTGAAAATTAGGTCACCTCTTGGAAACGACACTTTGTTTTGCGGAGATGGCGTCCGCTCGCGCTCCCTGGGAAGGAAGATGGGAGCAGCCGGGTCACCTGTCTCGTTTTACCTTTGCACCTGGGCCGCCAGGTCTTCCCTGAGCCCACGGGCAGCAGCTCTCAAACCACACAGCCCCGACCACAGAGCAAGAAACGCGGGGACGTGTCCCTCTAGGGCCCGGATCCCAGGTGCGCTTTGGTGCATTGTGCGTGCACTCGAGTGTGCAAGCATGTGTGCGCGTGCGTGTGTCACACAGCATCCCCACGGTTGTGCAGGGCCCCAGGGCAGTGGTCCTGGGGGCTGAGTGTAATGACCACAACCTGGGTGTGCACCGGACACGCACACACATGTGAGGACATGAGTGCTTACATGCATGCGTGCACAGGGGTGGGTGCACTATGTGCCTGGTGCCCACACACATGAGGGCATGCACGCGTGCACACACACGTCCATGGGCATGTGGATTGTGTACGTAGTGCGTATGTGTCTGTGAGCACATGTGTGTGCACGCTCATGTGCGCGCATGGTGTAGACACGAAGGGGACAGACACGGAGTCCGCAGGACCACCCCTAGGTGCACAGGTCTCTCCAGCCGAGGACTTGTGCCCCCAGAGTGTCGCCTTTATCCTACCCATTTCTGTCCGGCCCTCGAGGGTCCTGGGCCGTCTGACCTGGAAGATGTGGCCCTGACTCCCGCTGCCCGCTGCACGGTGGGGGCAGGCCCGGCAGGCGGGGTGAGCCCCCCACCCCAACCCCCACCCCCAGGGGCCAGGGGGGTGGGGGCCTGTCTCCAGCCTGGGACCATCCTTCTCCCATATTGGTAATTTCAGCCTCAGGGGATGCTATGTTTTCTGTTTGGCTTTGTTTTTTAGCTCTCAGTAGTCGTTATTAATGGTTTTCATTTCCTCAAAAATTACAGCTGTTGTGATGTTAATGGAGTTAATTGTTACTATTCAGCAGCTGGAGTGGCAATTTAGCACCTGCTAATAAAGACGCTCCTTGGAAGTTGGGAGAAAATGACCAGATTATCCAGTGTTATCTTGTCACTCGGTGACAAGTGGGAATTATAAAGGCAGAGCGCGGGGTGGGTGTTGGTGTCTGAGAACCCGCGGGGCGTGTGTGGCACGGCCGACCGCCATCTGCGTCGCACGGGCAGGACAGGTCTGGTGCAGAGTTAACTACCTTTCGCCGCGACGTTTTCGACGAGTTTCAGTCGGACACGCTGGGGAGTTTCTCTGCGTGTCAAGGGACAGAAATGAAGCCCGATGGCGGAGAGAACCGTGCGTGGGCCTGCTGGGCGGGCAGGGACCCCGGACCCAGGGGCCAGGCCGCCCCGACATCCCAGGCTGGCACCGACCTGTCCACGCTGTGCTGTCCGGGCCGGCGGAGTGGCTGGCAGGTGCGGCACCCTCCGGGCCCCGGGCCGGTCTCCCCCTCCAGGCCTCCCTGCGGGCTCAGCATCCACCTGCTGGCCTTCCCCTCCCCCTCCTGAGCCTCCAACCTGACTTTTCAGGGAATGGAGGATTGAAACTCTCTTCTTCGTGCGTGAGTGTCCCCCAAGACCCCCCGTTGCTCCCCCCCTGCAGAGCCCTGCAGGCTCCGCCTGGACACACGGGCGCTGCGCAAGGAGCCGGCCCCCAGCACGCCCCGCACGTCCTCCCTCACCTCGCGGGGGCAGCAGCGGATGCCGGGGGCCACGGAGTCCTCCTGGGGCAGAGCTTGTGTGGGAACCTGAATTCACGCTAACGAACGACCACAAACAGGGTGGCCTAGACGGATGGGGATTTATGGTCTCACAGGTCTTGAGGCCAGGAGCCTGAGGTCCAGACGCCTCCAGGGGTGGTTCCTTATAGAGACTCGGTTCCGTGCCTCTCCCGTGGCTTGTGGGGGCCGTCAGCAACCGCTGGCGTTCCTGGACACTTGTCACTGGACTTAATGCCCAGTGCGTAACCCAGGTGATCGCATCTAGAAATCCTTCATTACACCTGCAAGCACATCACAGGTCCCAGGTGGACCTTCTCTTCTGTGGCTCCAGCACTCAGCTCCCAACAGAACCCCAAAGATTAGCTGCTGTGAGGTGTGGGTCAGGCCGTAGACCCTCCCAGGCCATGGGACAGAGCAGGAGCCGAACCAGGAGCCGGGACCAGCCCGAGAACAGGGCTTCGCAGGGTGCCCTTTCAGCGTGCACTCAGCGGGGAGACCCGGGAGCTCCGAGCGGGCCTGCACCGTACCTCGGGGAAGCTCTGATCCAGGCCTGCATCCGGCCATGACCGAGCAAGGCTCAGGGATCCAGGGCCAGGGAGGGTCGGGCAGGGGCAGGACCCCAAGGGGCCCAGAGGCAGGCCAGGGAGGAAGGACCGGCTGTTTAGGATGAACGGCCACAGAGAAGTTACTAATGTAAACCTAAACCACATCCACGCCACACTTGGGCCAAGAGATCAAACTTTTTTAGAACAAACTTTTGTGTAAGTGCATCTGAACACAAAGCGCTCCGTGCTCTGGGTCCCGGTGCCAAGGGCGCTCATGGCTTCCGGTGCCATCTGCAGCAGCTGCTGGCCAAGGCTAGGCTTCGGTGACCCGCCGTCTGACCTGTGCACGCACACCCGGCCCCACGGGGACAGCCTGCCCTGATCAGAGCCTCTCCCAGGGCTGTGTGCTGGCCTCGTCCTCCTTCCCATGGCAGGCGGGACTCCCACTGGGGCCGGTGCACATGGTGCGTGACCACCTGCTCACAGTGGGCGCTTCCCCCAAGCCGCGGGGTGCCTGGCACAAGGCACACGACGTCTCTGATCCTCTCTGCTGTCACCTGTGAGATGGGCACATCCAGGACCCAGTTCACAGGCTGGCCTGAGGAGGACTAGTGGCCACTGGGCCCCGGGCCTGCCCGATCCCCACCTTCTTCCAGCGGCTTCTCACTACAGCGGCCTCCTGAGATCGGAGGTGCTGACCTCGGACCTTACTAACCGCGGCCACTCTGAGGCCTCACGGAGCCTGTTCTGCGGCTGCGTGGCCTCCAGGGCAGAGGCAGGGCGTGCTGGCTGAGGTCCTGCACCTCCCTCTACACCCATGGCCTTGGAGCAAGGCCCCCGATGGGAGTGAGCCCTGCACCTGCCCATGTGTCTACTTCCCGTTCAGCATCGGGATGGCTCCCGGGTGAACCACGGAGCCCCTTCCCCTGCTCCAGCCTCTTGCTCACAGTCTCGGTCCCGGCCCGGAGCCACCAGCCACACTGCAGCCCCCCACCCCGCCCCACCCTGCCTCCTGGACAGAGGAGGGGAATCCACCACCCAGACCAAATCATCAGCACCCCTGAGCAGATACCCCAAGAACTAGGAGAAAAAAAGGAAAAGAAACAGCAGCGCACGGACACGGCTGCTTTGTTCTCCCTGGGAACCGGGGGCCCTGCCCCGGGGGGCTCAGGGCAGGGGCCCGGGGTCCGGGGTCCAGGCCCGGGGGGTGTGCGGTACTGAAGCGCCGGCTGGAGAGCAGCCACGGAGCGAGTCTACACCCCAGGAGCGGGCACAGGCTTTGTGAAGAGCACGAGGCCTGCCCCTCGTGGACGGCGGGGCGTCCACCCACCCGGCGGCGCGGCCCTGGCCTCCCTGGAATCCCGGCCCGTCTGCGCAGGTGCCTTCCCTGCGGCCAAGGCTGTGCCCTCCCACTGAGGCAGGAGGCAGGAGCAGAACTGGAGGTTTCCGGGAAAACAAAGCCGAACAGGAAAGTCGCGCGTCAGAGTAGGACAAGATCCTCCCCGCAGGGTCGACAAGCGCAGCCCTCGCGTGATCATTCTTCTGGCCTCAAGTGCCGGGCGAGCGCTCGAGCTTTCTGGCAGCTTTCTGGACGACCCCTGGCCCCCAAAGTCAGCAGCACTGCGACCCTCAGGACTGGAGTTTCTGTCGCCAGCAGGGTTTTGAACAATAAAATCTTTTTTTAAAAAAGTTAGAAGAGGGGATCCCTGATGGCTCAGCGGTTTAGTGCCTGCCTTCGGCCCAGGGCATGATCCTGGAGTCCCGGGATCGAGTCCCACGTCGGGCTCCCTGCATGGAGCCTGCTTCTCCCTCTGCCTGTGTCTCTGCCTCTCCCTCTCTCTCTCTCTCTCTCTATGTCCATCATAAATAAATAGAAATAAATCTTTAAAAAACTAATAAAAAAAAAATAAAAAGTTAGAAGATGGGGGCACCTGGGTGGCCTAGCGGTCTTGGGCTCAGGGTGTGACCCCAGGGTCCTGGGATCGAGTCCCGCATCGGGCCCCGGCGGGGAGCCTGCTTCTCCCTCTGCCTGGGTCTCTGCCTCTGTGTGTGTGTCTCATGGATAAATACATAAAATCTTTAAAAAAAAGTTATAAGAGGGAAGGTCTACTTTTAAGGGCATATGTAATGTATCACCTGTTAAATGCTTTCCATTATTTGCACCTTGAGGGGGTAAAGATTTAAGACGCAGCTCGACAGCCACCGTCTGAGCAGGAGCTGCTGTGTCTGCCAGGGGCCTGCGCCCTGGGTCCACGAAGCATCGCAGCATCCGATCCCCGGGCGCCCGCGTGCAGCGCTGCGGCCGAGAGCAGAACCGACCGTGTGGCTGAGCCGGGCCGGGCCGGGCTGGGCCGCTCACGGGTCCAGCACCGGGCGCACCTTGTCTCCGGAGGATAACCCCGCGGCGCTGCACCTTGGCCCCGGGAGAGGCTGCCGGGAGTGGCTTCCTAAGGCAATCGAGGCACGAAAGGCCGGGGAGGAAACTGAACCCACCCGGGCCGAAGCTCAGGCCGGTCCTGGATTTTCCGGGTGCACCAGATCGCTTAGCTCTCCGGGGACACAGAGAAGTGCCTGGCAAGAAACCTAAGCTTTTCAGACACAGAAAATCCCCGCGCTTTGAGGCTCGTGCATCTCGGGGAGTTACTGAGGGAGACAGGATGCCTCCCGCCTGCCTGCGCCTTTCTCCCGCCTGTGACCTCCAGCCCAACATCCGGGCTTCCTAAGCCTTGAGCCTGCAGCCTCGGGCCTGGGGCTCGCATCATGGGCCCTCCCGGGTCTCCAGCTCGCTGACGGCGGGCCTGGGGACTTGTCGGCCTCCGTCATCATGTGAGACCATTCCTTGTAAAAAGTTCCATCTGTCTTCTTAGACACACTCCCCGAGGCAAGGGAAACAAAAGCAAAAATGAACTATTGGGACTTCATCGGGATACAGAGCTTCTGCAGAGAAGGAAACAATCAACAAAACGAATGGGCAGCCTGCGAGGGGCCAGGTATTTGCAAGTGACACGTCTGATGAAGGGTTCGTATCTGGAATCCGTACAGAACTTACCGAACCCAATGCCCAAAAAGCACGTAATCCAGTTAAGAAATGGGCAGAAAGGGACGCCCGGGGGGCTCAGCGGTTGGGCGCCTGCCTTCAGCTCAGGGCGTGATCCTGGGATCCAGGATCCGGGATCGAGTCCCACATCGGGCTTCTCCCTCTGCCTGTGTCTCTGCCTCTCTCTCTCTCTCAGTCTGTGTCTCTCATGAATAAATAAACAAATCTTTTAAAGAAAAAAAAAAGAAATGGGCAGAAGACATGAATACATACCTTTCCTAAAGGCTTCCAGATGGCCAGTACACCCATGAAAGGATGCTCAGCATCACTGGGCATCAGGAAAGAGAAATCCAAACCGCAATGAGACACCATCTCACACCAGTGACAATGGCCAAAATTAACAACACAGGAAACAACATATTGGTGAGGACGTGGAGAAAGGGGAACCTTCTTACACTGTTGGTGGGAATGCAAACTGGTGCAGCCCCTCTGAACAGTGTGGAGGGTCCTCAGAAAGTTAAAAATAGAGCCACCCTATGACCAGCAATTGCATTACTAGGTATTTACCCCCCAAAGATACAAATATAATGATCCCAAGGGGCACCTGCCCCCCAATGTTCACAGCAGCAACGCCCACAAGAGCCAAACTGTGGAAAGAGCCCAGATGTCCACTGACAGATGATGGATAAAGACGTGGTCTATACACATGACTCAGCCACCGGAAAGGACGGGATCTTGGCATCTGCAACGACGTGGATGGAACTAGAGGGTATTAGGCTAAGGGACATAAGTCAGAGAAAGATAAATGTTACATGCTCTCACTCATATATAGAATTTAGGAAACAAAACAGATGAACATAGGCAAAGGCGGGGAAAGAAGAAAAGGAGAGACGGAGGCAAACCATAAAAAAAAACTCTTAACAGGGGATCCCTGGGTGGCTCAGCAGTTTAGCACCACCTTCGGCCCAGGGCGTGATCCTGGAGACCCGGGATCGAGTCCCCCGTCGGGCTCCCTGCATGGAGCCTGCTTCTCCCTCCTCCTGTGTCTCTGCCCCTCTCTCTCTCTCACTATGTCTATCATAAAATAAATAAATAAGTCTTAAAAAAAAAACTCTTAACAGAACAAACGGAGGGTCAATGGAGGGAGGTGGGGGGGTGGGCTAGCCGGGGGAGGGGGACTGGGGGGGCACCTGCTGTGAGGAGCACTGGGTGTGGCATGTAAGTGCTCCAGAAACCAATACTGCACTATGTTAACTCACAAAATAATAATAATAAATAACTTCCGAGGCGCAGATAGCACATGCTCTATGCAGGTACACCGTGTATACGGTAGATCTCGCGCACAGAGTCCCGCGTCTCTGAGAACGCTCATGGACACAGGCGCCCAGTGCCCCGACGCCCCCGCTTGCAGGCCCACCGCCCCCTGCCTTCCCACGTGGGTGCCCCAAGACCCCGTTTGGTCCCACCTGCTCGGGCCTCTAGCCCCACTCCTGCCCCCTCCGGGTGGTGGACCCCTGCCCCTCCCAGGGCCTCCCACAGCTCTTGACCACAGTAGCTGCTGCACAGACACCCAGCCTGGCCGCCCCCCACCCCCCAATGCAGACCCCACCAACTTCCCATGGGCAGCCCCTCCTCAGGGCTGGCCTCCACCCTGGGCAGCATTCCAGCGGCCACATCATCGCCCAGGGCCAGTCCTGCCTGAGATGGGTTGGGGTGACTTCAGAGCTCCCTGCTGGGGATGCACCCATCCCGTCCCCCACACCCCGCCCGACACGGGGCTGCAGCAGAACACACTCCCGCCTCCAGGAGGACATGCCTCCCCTAGCATGGGGGAGCGACCACCGGGGTCCCGGCTCTGCCTTCCTGCCCCCAGGGGGCACATGCCCCAAGGTCCTGCGGGAAATCAGGGTCCTGGGAAATCAGGGTCCTGTCCGTAGATGCCGGTAAGCGTGGACCTCGTGTGCGCTTGGAGCTCACCTCGAACGTGGGTCAGGCACACAGACGGGGCACGTGGACCAACCCGGGCGCCCCCTAGGAGCCAGCCCCCAGGCGTCCTAGCCTTCCTGGGAAGGTGACTAGTGCAGGTCACACTAGAGCTGCTCCTGCAGTCGCAGAGGACCAGCGAAGACCATGGCTTCTGTCCCGGGTTAACCGGATCGTCCGAATCCTGGGAAACGTCCCTCGGCTGCAGGCAAGTCCTGGCGGCGTCCTGCGGGCAGCTGTGGGGGCCGGCGGCCCGGACGGAGAAGCACCCACCGCCGGGTCCAGGGCTGGGACTACAGAGACCCCTCTCCTCCCGGCTGGAGGGCAAGAGGAGGCAGGCGGGGGGCCGTGGGCCGGGGCACATCAGGGCAGGACGACCCACAAAGGACCAGCGTCCTGACAGCTTTCGGCCCGGGAGGAGCGGAGGCCCACCCTACATGAGCCTCCCATCCTCTGTCCCCTCGGGCCTCCGCCCGCCTCTCCCGAAGCCAGTTCCCCTTCCAACCAACACGTGTTGATTAGGATTTGCAGGAGCTCCTGCATCCCCTTACTCCACAGCACCGCTGCTGCTGGAGTGAGTGAGCTGCCCGTCTAGGGGAGTGTTCAAGCAGCAAGGGGGGTGGGATTTCGGCCGGACTGCTCGGCGTGGGTCAGGACGGGCAGCCCACTGGCCTGGAAGGAAAATCCAGCTAGGCCGCCTGCGCACCAGATGAGGATGCTGGCTGGGGGGCTGCGGAGCCAGTCCACGGGGGCCGCGGCGGCTGAGCCCTGCGTGGGACGTCCAGCACATGCACACCCCTCCCTACTGAGCACAGCGTCCCCTCCCCACCCCTGAGGAGTCCCTCTGCCCCCGGTCCTCAGCTCAGCTGGAAGAGATCTCCACCCAAAAGGGAAATCCAGCAAGGAATCCCCTCTTTCCAGTGCCTTCTCCACCCAACCCCCCCCCCCCAGAGGTAGGCCCGCTGCCAGGGGCAGGGCAGGGGGCGGCAGCGGACTGAGAGCCCAAGTGCACCCCGCTCGGTCCCGCCTCCTCCCTGCAACGTAGGATTACGAGGAGCTCCTTTTTAAAGAGGTTGAGCAATTTGCACAAAGTGACCCCAGCAGCCGCAGGGCAGGGGGGTGCCCGTGCCCACCCCCTCGCCCTTGCCGAGTCATCCTGGGGCTCCGGCCCCACCCTCACCGCCGACCGTTGGGCGAAGTTTCCTCATTCTTGCACAGGAAGGCTCGAGAGGGAAGTTGAAAGTGCTCCCAGACAGCTCAACCAGTGTGGGTTTTCCTCCGGGGCCACGAAGACGTTCGGGAACCCCACAGAGGCGGCGGCTGCACATTTCACGCGTGTGCTAAACGCCTGCCGCAATACGCACGTTCTCGGTTGTGTGAACTTCACCTCGGAGTTTAAAAAGAGGGGGAAGTGGCTCCAAGTGAAACACGGGTGGGCCTCGCAGCAGGCTGGCGGCCACGTGGGCAGCCACGGATGGGCCAGGCCCTGTGTGCCGCATCGCCCCACGCGCACGAGCTGAGCCAACCATGGGCCCCCCCGAGAGCCAGGGCCTGGGGTGGCCCCGGCCGCAGCTGGGGAAATGGGGTCCAGAGACCCCTGAGGTCAAGTGTCACCCCACCACCATCCAGTAGTGGCCCAGACCCGGACTCCCGGGAGAGCGGGGACCTCACGAGTCGTCCTCCAGAAGCTGAGGACACGGGCCCCGGTGCTATGTCTCTTGTGAGGGTCCCCGCACCCCGTGACAGCCGGAGGCGGGAGCACTTGCATAAATCCACCTGCTTCCTCTTCCTCTCTCATCTCCCCAGGGGCCCCACGGCGAGGCCAGCGCCGTCCCGGCCGGGGGCCCACCTCAGCGCTGATGCCCTGGCCCTGGGAGGGGACAGCGAGGGCCTCAGCATCCAGACAACAGGCCAGACTGAAATACGAAAATTCCTCTCGGTCCAGAATTCTGTGCTGAAGAAATGACTCATTACAAACAGCAGAGCCTTCGAGTTAGACAGATGGGGAAAAACTCTCTGAAATGTGCTTGTCTGCCTAATTTAGAATAATTGCAATCCACTACATTAGGGCATCAGGTTTTCAGCATCTAGTGAGATGCTTGGGGTGAGAAGGGGCGCGCTTTTTGGCAAATTAAGACGGAGCTGAAAAGGCCAGGGTGCTGGCTGGTACCCAGCGCCTGCCACTCTCCCTCCGGCTCCGTGCGGCTGTCTCCGGCTTCTCCTCATACAGCCCGTCGGTCAGGGACAAACTGCCAGGAAATCGAGGACTGGAACCCAGGAAGGACAGAGGAGGGGAGCCGCGGGCGGCCCGGGGCCTGTGGACACGGGGGGGGGGGGGGGCGAGCCCCGCTGCCGGCGCCCCTGCGCCCGCGCCTGACCCGGTGCCGTCCTGCGTCCCCCTGCAGGCCTCAGCTCGGCCGGCTCTGCTGCACCAGTGTCGTGCGGCCCGAGTCACGGGAGGAGAAGGTGGCGGCTGGGACAGAACCTGCGTGCCCCGATGCCGGCAGACGGGGGGAGCGGGGCGCCCGCTTCTCCGGGGAAAGGAAGCGGAGTCGAGGCCACCGGATTCCAGCCGAGCCAGGCTGGCTCCTTGACGCATCGCTGCCGAGCTCGGCTCTGTGAGCGTCCAGCGGGACCGGGGGCTCCAGTCCCAACCATTCCCTGGTCCCATTTTATTTGTGCAGGTTCCCACCAACCCCGTAGCCACTAAACCGGTGCTGCAGAGATAAAACCGACATGGCCCATCAAGCCAGTGGTCGTTCGGGGAGGCCCCGAGCCCTTCCCACACCTAGGGTCGCGGGGGCGCTCCCTGAAGGCCCCAAACGAGGAAGTCCCAGCTGTGTCCCCGCAGGGCCGATGCAGGGCCCTGGCCGTTGGCTGGGACACTGACACGGGCAGCTCAGCCCACAGGAGGCGCAGACCACACGGAAGGACAGTCACGGTGTCACTCGGGCCACACTGTGCCGCATCCCGGCGCGTCGGGTGGGAGTTCCGCGGCCCGTGTGCTGGGCAGGGAGCCGTGGGCAACGCGGGAGTGAGCAAGGCATTCCTCACGCCCGAACGTCTATGTTTCTTCAAACCTTGCTCCTAATGACTGGGCAGTCCGGTCCACACGGTCTCAGAACCCTGCGTGGGCACACGCACCACGGGTGTGTTCCGTAAACGCACGCCGGCCTGAACAGCACCTTCGATGCCTTTATAATCACCGTCCGCTCAAATCACCCAGGGCCCCCTCGAGTCTCATGGTCCCGGTTCCACCAGGAGTAAGCGGAGGCCGCACGGACGCAGTGGGCCCTGCGCGGGGCCGGGCAGGCTGGCTCCGCCCGCAGCCGGTTCCTGGCAAGCTCCGCCACCCCGCGGGCTGTGCCTCCCTCTGCCCCCCTCACAGGTCCCCGCGGGCACGTGGCGCCTCAGCCACTGGGCGTGCGTGGGGCCGATCGCTGATCCCAAGGGCTCTGCGCGCTCCCCAGAGGACCCTCACCCTGAATTCGGGATGCAGGTGGGGTATCCCCTGGGATGGCTGAGGACCCTGCCAGGGAGGAGGCGCTGGGAGCAGGAGGCTGGGAGGGGGCGTGAGGCTCAGGGCAGTGGCTCCGGGACTCATTGGCCAGGGGTCAAGATGAGAGACCTGTGGAAGGCGACAGGTGAGTAGAGGCCAGTCTGGGGGCCACCGAGGCCTTGCAAGGGGGCCGGGCTCACAGGAGGTCTGCTGGGATGCCGGACGTCTGGCCGCTTCCTGGACTTCAGTCCCAGCGAGACTCCAGTGGGTCACCGTGGCACCCAGGCCAGGCAACGCCAGCTCTGGCGGTGACAGCACGGACCTGGTCTGGCTTCCCTGGGCCGTTCTCCTGGCCGCTTACCGGGCTGAGTCTGGGCCGCCGGCCCTTGGAGCTGGGCCGGCAGGCACTTCGCACTGTGAACACCAGGAATATCCGTGCATAAGGGGTGAGGGGTTTGCTTTTGGTTCGGGCTTTTATAGCCTGTTCTTTATCATCTGTACTTTATCCCTTGGCCTTATTCAATAAAATTAAAATGTCTGACCTGGTGGATTTCTTTATAAAGCAGGTGCTCAGGAACGTGCTGTCACCACCCTCTCTGGAAGCCATGGGTGCTGGGAAGCAGGAGCTGTCCCTGGGCCCGGCCAGCAGGACGAAGGGCAGGGCCAGGCCCCACTTCCTGTCCACGCTGGTCAGAGCTGGTCTCCCCCAGCCCTCAGTCCTCAGGCACACCCTCTGCCCTGGCCATGGGCCTGGGGGCTTCACCTGAGCACCAGCCCACCTGAGCACCAGCCCCACCCCAGTACCAGCCCACCTGAGCACCAGCCCACCTGAGCACCAGCCCCACCCCAGTACCAGCCCACCTGAGCACCAGCCCACCTGAGCACCAGCTCCACTTGAGCACCAGCCCCACCTGAGCACCAACCCCATCTAAGTACCGGCCCACCTGAGCACCAGCCCCACCTGAGCACCAACCCTCCTGAGCACCAGCCCACCCGAGCACCAGCCCCACCTGAGCACCAGCCCACCCGAGCACCAGCCCCACCTGAGCACCAGCCCACCTGGGTGCCTGCCCCACCTGAGTACCAGACCCACCTGAGCACCAGCCCACTTGGGTGCTGGGCCCCATGGCAAAGCCTGACCTGCCACCTGTGAGGAGGACTCAGGTGGTGAAGCCAGCGTGTGGCACAGATGCGGTGGGAGGGCCCCTCAGGGTCACAAGGAGCACCTGAACGAAGCAAGGGTGAGCAGGTGACCTCCCTGAAGCTGAGAGCCTGGGTAGGGGTGGCCGGGAGCAGGATGGCCCTCACCTGTGGCATCTCACCTAAGTGACACTGTTCTCCTGGGTTAGGACAGCGGAGCTCGGCTGTTCTGATTGGCCGGCTACCTAGGAGTGGGTGTTCCTGATTGGCGGGCTGGCTAAGAGCTCGGCTGTTCTGATTGGCCGGCTTTTAGAAGGATGGGTCTATCGCTGATTGGCTGGATGTCAGAAGTCCGGGCCTGTCATTGGCTGCTCTCAGAAAGGCGGCGCTGTCACTGATTGGCTGGCTTTCAGAAGCGAGTGTACCGGGGTCAAGTTGTGCATCAACTAGCTTCCCCTGAAATACAGCCTGATGGTTAGTGCTTTATTTTGGCCAAAATACCACAAGGCTTTCCCTGGGAGGACAGTCGCTTCTCACACACAGCCCTCCTGCAGGAGCATCCTAAACCGGCTCCCTGGACCAGTAACACGACTGTGTGCCGTCTTGACCCCAACCCTGAGGGTCACGGCAGCCTAGTGCATACCTGGGGCAGGTGCTCACCGTGGCCAGGATCAGAGTTTTCCTTATTGTTGTGGCTGAACACACATGGGCTCTGGGGGGGTTAAAACCTCTGATGAGCTCCGGCCTCCTCCACTGAGTCTCGGGAGCTGGGGGTCACGGGTCTGCAGGTGGCTCCCTACCAGGATGGTTACGAGGACCCGATAAGACCACAGGGGTGAGGACTTGGTGGAGGAAGCCAGAGGGAGGCCAGGCACCAAGGTTCGCGTCTCCGGGGAGATGTCCTCACCAAAGAAGCAGATATCCTGGGTCTGGTGGGCCCCATCTGTCAGATGCAAGGGTGCATGTAGGGAATCCTACAGAATCCCAACCGGCTGGCCCTGAGCAGCCATTCTCCCTACAGGACATGCCTAGGAGAGGTGTTGTGTCCCTTTTCGTGGGTGCACTGGGAAGACACCAGGACTTGTAGCCCTGGAGGGTGATGCTCGTGCGAGGGCTCTCCTCCCGACAAAGAGGTCCCCTTGCTTCCCGCAAGGCCACCTCTGAATTCTGTGTTTGTGTTGGACGATAAGTAAGGCTGATCACGTTTTGTACCTAACATGGAGTGACATCTTTTGAATCTCTGCATATTGCTGTTTTCACTAAGCCACATGTAACACTTCAGAGTGCCAAATGCTTTTTAAAAAATAGATCTGGCTCCGAGTGAGTGCTACAGAATAACGCGGATGGAATATGGCTTTTATGAAAACACAAAATGTTACCCAAAGAATAAGAATTGAAAGGATTCTTTGGAAAGAGGTGTTGTGCAGAGGCATTTGTTCCGGGTGCATGTTTCAGGGGAGAATGCCCCTGGAGGGGACTCATTCACCTTACTTCTGCTTCTTTAAAAGCCCCAGAGCTCGGTTCCCCCGACTGAGAGAAACGCAGACCAAAGCTCACTTTCCCCAAGATGGGGGCCCCTGATTCTTGCGCGTTGTCCAGATGTGGTCAGGATTAGTGAAAGGAGACGCGACCTCAGAGTCCTCACAAGCGGCCCCACTGCTGGTATCTTGCTCGCTGGAAGCCCCTGACGGACCTCACCTTCCCGCCGCCACAGACAGCCGTGACCCCCTTACCCTGTCCTCCCGCCACACCAGCCCGGCAGCCCTGACCCTGCGTTTTGGGGGATTTGGTCACTTACAAAGCATGGTCACGGGCCTCACGTGCTCCTTGCCACCCACCTGCTCCCTCTCCCTTCCCTCCCCACCTCCAGTCCCACAGCCGCCATGCAGGAGGCCCCACCTGCTATGCCCCTTGCCCACCGGGACAAAGCGTTCCCTCCTCCATCAGAGGCACACCCACCTCTCCAGGCTCCCCAGGGCCTTGCTCTGAGAGCAGACCCTGTGCCATGTCCCCTGGCATCCCCACTCTTCTCTCTGGGCACCCCACCCACTGCGATTCTACACACACGATGCATTCTCCCAACCTGGAAAACAAACCAGGCCCGACCACAGAGACGGTGCAAAGACCAGTGGTTTCAGGGCTCAGGGCAGAGAAGGCCGAGTAGGAGGCACGCAGGGCATTTGTAGGGAGGCGGGCATGTAATGGCAATTGTCAAGACCCACAGAACTTTAGGACACAGAGAGGACCCTAAAGTAGAGGACGGACTTCAGTTCATAATAGCGTATCAGTCTGGGTTCATCAGTTGCAACAAACCCACCACACTAATGCCTGATGTCAACAATGGCAGCTGGGGGGGGGGTGCAGGGGAGGGCATAAGAAAACTGTACTTTCTGTGCAATTTTTCTGAAAACCTATAAATGCTCTAAAAAATAAAATCTACTTAAAAAAAAAATCCGGGCAGCCCGGGTGGCTCAGCGGTTTAGCGCCGCCTCCAGCCCAGGGCGTGATCCTGGGGTCCCGAGATCGAGTCCCACATCGGGCTCCCTGCATGGAGCCTGCTTCTCCCTCTGTCCGTGTCTCTGCCTCTCTCTGTGTCTCTCATGAATAAATAAATAAAATCTTAAAAGAAAAAAAAACAACTCTTGCCTTGCTGACTTTCAAGTAAATGGCACGGTAAGAATAGACGCCTAGCTCACAAAGCCCGGCGGCAGTGCTAAAGCCGGGGAAGCCGGTGCCCACGGGAAACGAATGCCACCCTCGCGGTGGAATTCCCGCTCAGGGGCGGGTGGGGGCCCACACCAGGCCTCCCCTGGACAGCAGCGTGGTTCCGAGCGGCCCTGGAGGCACGGGACGGGCGAGGAGGGGCAGCACAGGGCAGAAGGGGCACGCGACCACCGGGGGCCCGCTCGCCGCCCGGCCGAGGGAGACGCCGTGGAGGTGAGAGCCGGCCGTCGCGGCTCTGGCCCTACAGCCTCTGCTGCTGAACTGAAGGAAAGGAAGGGACCTCACGCGCCCCAAGGACACCCTCAGACACGCCAGCTGGCCCCCACTACACCCCGAGATCCTTCCCCAGAAGACTCTTCCCAAGGGACTCCCGGGGACTCAGTGGCTGAGTGTCCGCCTTCCACTCAGGGCGTGACCCCAGGGTCCCAGGATCGAGTCCTGTGTCGGGCTCCCTGCATGGGGCCTGCTTCTCCCTCTGCCTGTGTCTCTGCCCCTCTCTCTCTGTGTCTCTCATGAATAAATAAAGAAAAATTTAAAAAGAGGGACGGTCCAACAAGAGGCTGTAACAACAGTAAATATTCATGTACCCAACACGGGAGCGCCCAGATATTAAACAATTAACAAAATATGTGGGCCAGCCCTTGCCCCTGGAACCTATGAAGCTTCTTGGCTAAGGCTTTGCCGGTGGACTTGCAGATCCCAAGATAAAGTCACACGGGCTGAGCTGGGCGACCGCGCCTGGTCTATAAGAGACAGAGGAGGGGCCCCAGGAAGACAGGCGCAGAGACCAGAGGTGCCAGAGCCCAGGAACGCCTGCGGCCCCAGAAGCTGGAGGAAGCAGGAAGGGCCTTGCCCAGAGCCTCCGGAGGGGCTCAGCCCTGCCCAAGCCTGCATGGAGGCCCCCCAGCCCCCAGCACTGAGAGAGAGGCGCTTTCTGTTACTGTGAGTGTCCCCGATTGTGGTCATTCATTAGGGCAGCCACGGAACTGACACCACGGGGCCCTGGAACAGGTGAGGGTCCAAGGCTTGATTGTTGGTGTTTCTATCCTGGCGGGTCCCTCCCTGACCCTCAGACCCTCAAACTCCTACAGAACCGATGGCTTCCTTCTGTCTCAGACGTTTGCCACCGCGGTCGGCTCTCTGGGAAGGTCCTAGGGCGACGCCAAGGCTGCTCTCACCCACACGCAGGGTCCATGTGGGGTCTGTGGGCCATGGGGTCAGTGGCCCTGGGAGCACCAGAAAGGCTTCATGCACCCCACAAACGCGCTCATGCAGGCTGCCCCCAGCTCAACACCAGCTCCTCCTCCGAGGGTGGCCTGTTCATCGCCATTCAGGTGCCTCGGGAGGGACACCCTTGAGCTGTCCGACGTGCCCTCCGCTGCCCCCTCCCCAGCTGGAGGGGGCTCCGAGCCCACATGGGCAGCTCCAGACGCCCAGGGGTGGTGCTCTCAAATCCCCCAGCCATGCCCTGTCCCACCCTGCCCCGCCAGAGGACACTCCCTCCCTGCCAGGCCTTCGGAGGACAGGGCTAGCTTCAGTCTTACTATTGACCAGCAGGAACACCTGCAACGGGCATACTATTTCACTCATCATGAAACCGACCTCAGGGTGGGGGCAAAGGACAGATGAGTCAAAGTCCCCAGATGATGCTGGGGAAAATTGGCTTACTTATTTGGGGAAAAAAGGAGGTAGACCCAGAGACAACAAAATAAATCCAGACAGAGAGTTTAACACTCAACATGAGATCACACATGAAGCATATAGCACGTAGGTGGATATCGGTCTGTGTGATTGATCTGGGTGAGGGAAAAGCCTTTCTAGTCCCAAATCCCAAAAAGGAAAACCATCAAGGAAAACACTACAAACCTGGGTACATGGTAACAAAAAACACTGTTATTTCAAAGGAAACTAAATACGGGGCACCTGGGTGGTTCAGTCGGCGAAGCGTCTGCCTTCGGCTCAGGTCACGATCTTGGGGTCCTGGGATCCAGCCCCACATTGGGCTCCCTGCTCGGTGAAGGGTCGGCTCCTCCTTCTCCCCCCTTCCTGCCTTGCTTGTGCTCTCTCTCTCTCTATTAAGTAAATAAATAATTTTTTAAAAAAGTAAATTAAAAAGGCAAAGAAAAATTTATCTTCTGTAAACATAACAAATACAGATTTAATATCATTAATTTTGAAAGAAATTTCGCACATGAGTCATGTGGTCAGCAGTGTGTAGATGGCACAGGTGACCCCCATCTCTAGGGGTCCTCGTCCTCCTGTGATCTCCTCCCCCTGAGTGTGGGCAGGTCCCGCGACCTACTTCTAACCATGACAATACAACAAATGGACGGATGTCACTCCTGTGATTACATTTCATAAGCCTGCAACTCTCCACTTGCTCACACCCTCTACTTGTCAGCTTGCATGTTTCTTGAAGCAGGTGCCCCATCAGGACTCACGGAACTGGGGGCAGCCTCGGGCCAACAGTCCACAAAGCTGCCAACAAACTTGTGAGTGGGGAAGCAGATCCGTCCCCAGAGGAGCCCGCAGATGAGACCACGGCCCAGACCCACACCTCAATCGTAGCTTCATGAGGCTGTGAGCAGAGGACCCACCTGAGCCATGCCCTGGATCCTGACCCACAGAAACAAATGTGTGCTCTTCAAGCCACTCCACCTGTGGTGATTGGTTGCACAGCCATCGATAACTAATACAAATAATAAAAAAGACACATCTAACTAGAGCTGGACCATCTCGTACTTCCAACCAGGATTTCTCCAGTGTTTGCAGGCAACCTCTCTCCCCTTTAAGGGAGGGTCCCACAAACCTTGCTTTCCAGAAGCGTCTGTGCCCATCAGGAAAGAGCCTCAGCAGGGGAGGGACCTCTCACCACCACCTCCCATCACGATTATGCTAGAACCACAAGCACCGAAGCGTTGAAAGAGCAAACACGGCCTTTGCAGTGTGGGCTAACCCTCCTCAAATGCACTTTTTTAAACATGTGCTCGGATTGAGATTCTTCTCTAAGAGAGGTGGAGCACAGGAGAAAGGTGAGCCTGGACAGATCTTGGCCACACCATTAACACCGACATTAACACCAACATTAACATTGAGAAAAGTAATGTCACATTTGAGTGTAATGAGGGCCCCCTAAGTATCCAATAAAAGGCAATTCATATTTTAGGAGCACCTGGGTGGCTCAGTCAGTTAAAGCGTCCCACTCTTGGTTTTGGCTCGGGTCCGGATCTCAGGGTCTTGAGATCGAGGCCCCAGGTAGGGCTCCACGCTCAGTGGGGAGTCTGCTTGAGATTCTCTTCCTCTCTCTGCCCCTCCCCACCACCCTCTCTCCCTTTCTCTAAAAATAAATAAATAAATAAATCTTTTTAAATTTTTTAAATTTTTTTAATAAATCTTTTTTTAAAGGCAATTAACATTTCCTATCACATAGTTGTCCCTGATCTTAAAAAAAAAATCCTACTTTGTGTTTGAAATTGTGAAGAGAGATTAATGGTTGACCATCCTACCCACATTTTGAGGTTATGAATCCACTGTCTGGGGAGGAAAGTTTGGGTGGGCGGACGGATGCACAGACAGAGGTTGGGTGGACAGGTCGATCCGCTGACGGTGACGCGCCTTCCTACATGTTTTGCCGGGACCCCAGCAGGCAGAGTCCCCGGGGCAGGCGGGCCGGTGGGCTGCCGTCGGCCTGGAGCAGAGCCGCAGGAGGCTTGAGAAGGGCAGGCTGGAGAGGACGCAGGTCAGACACGGTGAGGAGTGGACACCCAGCCGACGACGGCTCGGGCCCCCGGGGACTCACAGAGAGGGCCTCAGCCGCAGCTAAACCCCAAAGGGGCGACTTCCCTCGCTCCTCAGTAAGCTGGCCCCAGAGGCACTTCCCAGCGGGGCAGCCCCGTGGCTCCCCGCCGGTCCCAGCAGCGGGGCATCACCCAGAGCCACAGGACCTTAGGGACCTCCCCACCTGCCAGCAAGGCCGGGGCACGTCCCCAGAGCGCATGGCACAGAGGCGCAGGCAGCGTGGCCCGGGCACGTGGGAGATGTGGGAGCGCCGGGAGCCAGCGGGGCCGTGGTGGGCCCGGGGCCCTGCCTCTGCTGCACCCTCCAGCTGCTCCCGTTCTCCTGACTGCCCCGCTCCGATGTTCCCCGGCCCCCAGGACCGCGTGGGCCCCTGTTGGCTGGAGCGGGGCTGGACCACAGACACTGGGCGTCCACACGGCGTAGCGCTGGGGGAGGCGGCGAGGGCATGAAATCTGAGCTCATCTTTGCGGGATCTCAGGGTGGAAACACATAATCTTTTAATTAAAATTTTACTGAATTTTAACTTGAATTTCCCCATCTGCTCCCTTAATTATGCCTAACCCTAAACCTAACTCTAAGCCATCTGTGTTCTTCCCTCATTAGGTGGAGTGGCTGCTGCGTCTGTCCGATTCCGCACACAGGAGCCGAGCCGGGGACTTTCTGGGGCTGCAGAGGCCCCTGCACGCCTGTCGCACCCGGGGCCTCAGAAAGCCTGTAGGGCTGGATCGGCGGTGAGGGGACAGGTGCACAGAGGCCTGGATCAGGAGCAGCAGCGCCGGGGCCTCGCGCTCAGAGCCGACGTCCTGCTCCGTGGGGACCAAGCCCCAAGGGGTTGCTGGGCAGCCGGGGGACGCCAACAGGCCGCGGGGTCAGCTGAGCTGGGCGCCCTTATACTTAGACACGTGACACCCACGCGTGCCACCGCGGCCAGGCCCGGGCCGACCGGAGCCCCCTGCCTGCCACCAGGCTGACGCCCCCGAAGAGGCTCAGCACCCTCCAGAGCACGCTTGCACGCCGGGGGTGCTCCCTGGACGCTGCTCGCACCTCGCCTGCAGCCGTGGGCTCGAACCCTGGAGCCCGCTCCTCCCCCGCCAGGACGGACGGCACCTGCGGCCTCCACGCCAGCCCGGGGGGAGCGGCAGGGCCTGGCCCCGGGGGCCCTGGGGACCAGGCGCCTTAGGACAGCAGGCAAAGCTCACAGGCCACGCTCAGGGCCGAATCGAGAAGAGCGCGTGTGCTTGCACACAACTGGGCGTCGTGACTGGAGCGGAGGGCCATCTGAGACAAGCGCGCACCCTCGGGTGTTGTGACAAGTCGCTCTTGGAAAATAAAAATGCCAGCTAAGAACAGGGAGACATTTCTGGAGATTCTGGAGGGATTGCGAGGGGGCATGGCTTGATTCCAGACAGCAGCAGAGCTCAAGGCTGACGTGTCTACCCGGAGCCGCTGGAGCGTGGGCAGGCGGAGGAAGGGAAGGCGCAGGCGCTCCCCTGTAGCCTCCTCCCCGCACTGGGGGACGGCAGGGTCCCTGCCTCCACCTCCCCGCGGGCCATGGAATCAGGCGCCGGGCAGAAAGCAGTGGCCCTTGTCAGGTGCTCCCCTGTGCCCGGGCCCAGGTGCCAGCGCACACGCGTGACACACGTGTACCCGTGCATGCGGCACTCACCTCGTGTCAGGCCACACAGAGACACAAGCGTGTGTCCTTTCAAGGTCGGCCGGCCACGCAGGCTCCCATAGGCTGAGGCCGGCCACGGGCTCAGTGGCGGGCGTATAGTCCCCCCCAGTCCAAGTCCAAATCCAGCAGCCCCCCCGCCCCCCTCCCCAACTCCCTCTCTCCCCACCCCCCACCACACACACAAGGACACGCACACGCATGCCGTGAATCCAGAAAACTGACCCAGAACTCTGGGGAGGGGGCAAGAAATCTAGAAATGGCTGTTCTTAAGTCACAAATGTCCATCAAAATAAAGGGGAAAGGAGAAGAAATGGGTAGGAAATATCAGAAAGGGAGACAGAACATGAGAGACTCCTAACTCAGAAACGAACTAGGGGTGGTGGAAGGGGAGGAGGGTGGGGGGTGGGGGTGACTGGGTGACGGGCACTGAGGGGGGCACTTGACGGGATGAGCACTGGGTGTTATGCTCTATGTTGGCAAATTGAACAGCAATAAAAAATAAATTTATAAAAAAAATGCCCATCAATCCATTAAAAAAGGGTTTACCTCCCTCCAACCCCCCAAAAAGGTAGGAAGCCACCACCCAGGAATAAAGGTCAGAGCTTTAACATCAACCCGCTTTCTTTTCACTCCGCTCCTTCCAACGTCCTACCTGCCTCCCCCCGCTGCCGGCTCGGGGGGACTCTCGGGGAGGACAGAGGTGGCTGAGGCTCCAGACGGGGCAGCGGCAGGTCAGAGCGCCTAGGAGGTGGCCCTGGACAGGTGGTCGGAGCAAGTGGGGACTGGCCAGCTGGGGGACGGGGGGGGCGGCCAGGGACAGACGGGGACGGAGAGCCTGCCCTTGCACATGGAGCCCTGGCGAGAGTGGGTTCCGGGGACCAGGGCCGTGGCCAGGGCGGGGATCCTGTGCCCCGAGGCAGGCCTGTGCCCGACCCCCCCACCCCCACCCCACGGTGGCCCTCGTCAGCCCCGGAGGACACTCAGATCGGAGGCGACGAGGCCCTAAGCCTCGGGCAGATCCCAGCCCTGTGCCATGCCGCCCCTGAGAAACCAAAAGTAATTTCAGGCTTTGGCTGAAGAAAAGCTCACTAATTACGGAAGAGGGAAGACGGCTTCTGCTCTCGGTAGGAGGCATATTTACTTCTTTGCATGAAGGTATTTCTAAACACAGGTAATTATAAAAATCATTACCCCCTCGAACCAGTGTGGGAACCCATATGGTTGGTAATACACTCATAAATAATTACCCCGTGCAAGTTCTCTGGGATAATATTTCCTATTTGTCTTACTCCTCCTGCAAAAGATAAATCTTCCAGCGTCCCCCCATTTGCAGAACAGGTTGGCAGCGACTCTTCTCTTTATCGGCAGAGAAGGGAAGGAATAGAGTCCGGCTTGGGGTCCACCCACCACACCTGGAGGAGGAGCTATAAGGGGCCCAGGCAGGGAGCCAGAGCCGCAGGCCGCCCCCCTCCAGGGCCTGGCCCCCCCCCACCCCGGCACCGCAGGGGTTAGGGCTGATTAGAGCCTCCGCAGGACCAGCCTGGAGGAGGCTCAGCCCTTCTGCCGTCTCAGCAAGGTCCCCTGTCGGTTGTCCTGCGGACGATGATGGTTTTACCCCACAGAGAACCTCAGGCCCAGACCAGCACAGGGCCCCGTGCAGCTGGGCCCCACCCCCGCGGTGACAGGGACCCGTCCGCGAATGAGGGAGATGGCCCTGCAGGCTGGCCAGGTCGGGCACAGGTGAGGCTTTGGCCACCCCTCCCTGCCTCCCGCCCCCTGACCTCCCTGCTTCCTGGAGACCCCTCCACAGGGCAGGGGCCCACTTGGGCTTTCTGGGATCCGTGCTGCACCCTGTCCTGCTTCTCCCTTCCCTTTGTTTTTCCAGGATTTCAACGTCTCCTTTTTTTTTTTTTTTTTTTTTTTTTTGCTCAGACTTAGAGAACAAATCTAATTGCAACTCTGCTGGTCAGGACTCCGAAGCATTATGCAAACTTTGTTTTTATGACTTTTACGAGTCTTCCAAAGATTTGTTGAGACTTGTTTTGTGGCCTAATGCATGATCTATTCTGGAGAATGTTCCGTGTGCGTTGAAAAGAATGTGTGTTCTGCTGTTTTAGGGTGGCATGTTCCGAATACGTCGGCTAGATCCATCTGGCCGAGTGCGTCATTCAAAGCCACGGTTTCCTTGCTGATTTTCTGATGGACGATCCGCCCCTTGATGTACGCGGGTGTCAGAGTCCCCTGCTATTACACTGTTATTGATTACTTCCTTTATTTTTGTTGTTAATTGTTTAATATCTGGGTGCTCCTGTGCTGGGTGCATGAATATTTACAGTTCCTACAGCCTCTTGTTGGACCGTCCCCTCCCTTTTTAAAAATTTATTTATTTGTTCATAAGAGACCCACAGAGAGGCAGAGACACAGGCAGAGGGAGAAGCAGGCTCCATGGAGGGAGCCCGATGTGGGACTCGATCCTGGGACCCCGGGGTCACACCCTATTTTGTGTTTTTTTTTCCTATAGATTTTCTCTTCTGATCCTTTTTCTCTTGTTCTTTCATGGTTTGTTGGCTCTCTTTAGTGGCCTATCTGCAAACTTTCTTAATTCTCTCTGTAGATAGAGTTTTCTAAGTTAATAAAATCGCCTCCATCTGCTGCTTTGATGCAACACATCTGCACCTTTGAGGTTCCCCTGCGCCCCTCGACACCGGCTCCCGGCTTCCCTGCTTTCGCTGGGTTCTCAGAAGCAACCTCTGTCCGGGGCCTCCGTTCGGTTTGGGGTTTTGCTGTTTGCCCAGGGCGGTTGACATCTGCCTGTCGCCTCATCGATGGCAGTGACTGCTCAGGGATCTGGAGCTCGCCCTCAGAAGAAAGGGACGCGGCGGGTGAGCCGGGGCCTGGTGGCTGCCCTGCCTTTGCAGCTGGGCAACGCCCTCCCGGGGCAGAGACCCTCTCGCTCCACACCCTCGCACCGACTTCTGCTCCTGCCTGCAGACCTTTCTGATGGGTTCAGCCTTCACCCACAGATATGTGTCGGGTGGTGGGCCGGGCCAGGGGACCCCGCAGGGCCCGGTTCATCACCCCTGGCTTCTGGAAGATTCTCTGTGACGTTAAATGTTTAACAAGGATGTATCCCATCCCGTCAGCTGCTCCTGCCACAGTACGTCAGGGAGTCCATGAGCCCTCGTTTTCCAACCTTAAAATTTTCCAGTTCCAAAAAAAGTCCTTGAACAGTGGCACCATGATTTCCCAGCTGTCTGTTGTGCTGCTTTTGCAGGCGCTGCTCTTGTTTGCAGGTTGGCTCTCTCTCTGGGTGCCAGTCTCAGAGCACCTCCGAACCCCGCTCCTTTATTTAAATCCATTCTTTTTTTTTTTAATTTTTATTTATTGGAGTTCAATTTGCCAACATGTAGCATAACACCCAGTGCTCATCCTGCCAAGTCCCCCTCAGTGCCCGTCACCCAGTCACCCCCACCCCCCTCCCACCTCCCCTTCCACCACCCCTAGTTCATTTCCCAGAATTAGGAGTCTCTCATGTTTTAAATCCATTCTTATGCTTTTTTTCCTGGACCCACTTCCGTCTCCATCGCTGACACGTGGTTCTGGCGAGTCTAATGCCAGGCGTGGTGTCTGCAGTTGCTCCGACGAGCCGCCTTCCCGCCCCCAACACCCTCCGCTGCTGAGCGGGTGCGAGGCATGCTTGCATTTAAGATAAACTCTGCCCATCCTCTGAGACACTCACGCCGGAGAAACATCTGAGATTAGGGTTACTGGTTCCAGGTTCCAAGTAACTGCTTTCCTTCTTCCTTAAAATTTAGGGAAAGTGTTTTATCCAAAATCCAAAACTAACTCTCTCTCTCTTTCCCTTATTAACACCTCCTCACAGTTTTCTTATTGATTCGCATCGTGGCTCAATCATTTCGGAGACAAGTAGAACACGCAGCACCGTGCCTGATCCGCACTGAGCGCACAGCAGGTGTGAGTGCTAATCACGACGCTGAAGTCGTCGCAGAGCGGGCAGCGGGCACTCTAAGGTAAGCGAAGGCCAAGCTCATTCCGCCATCGCCGGGGACCCCGGGCCCGACTCGGAGAAGGTTCTCATGTGCATCCCTGAACTCTGGGCTTCTCTGGACTCGGGGGCCTCAGCTGAAGGTGCTGGAGAGAAGGGGGAGCAGGTGGCTTGGTGCTTGGCCACCCACCCCGGAGCCCCAGGGGCAGACCCCACAGAGGCCACTATTGGACCAGAATCCCGCAATGCCTCCGACTGTCCAGAAGAGCACATAGCACCCGGACCTCGGGAAACGGTTCTCTGACGTGCCCGGTTCTAGCAACGGCTCCAGGGCCCGTGGGTCACAGCCTCACCACAGCCGTGCGATGCGGACGCTGTGGCATTGGGACTTTCAGATTTGATGCCGCGTGCTTTCTAGGGGACACGCGGCGAGTCTAGCAGAGTGTCGACGCGGGCTCGAAGTCGGCGTGCTCTATGTTTCACTGTCCCCTCTCTGCCCTGGTTGCTTCCTGGCAGGCTCGTCTCAGTGTTGAAACTTATGACCAACAAGGGTGTCCACGGCCACATCCAGAGGCCGCGGGCAGCGTCAGTCCACCTGTGGGCCACCTGGAGCATCGTCGCCCAGGCCTTACCTGTGCTTGCCCTGCTCCTGCCACGGCTGGCCCTTCCTTCCGGGCGGCCTCTGATGGCGAGATCGAACGACGCTATTGTTGCTAAGAATATGACTCAGGCCCGTGAAAATGGGGGTCGAAGTAGTGCTCATGAGCTATTTTTAACGCCGAATGAACGCAGCGTCTGCCGACACAGAGATTGTCAGGGAAACAGATTTACTTAAAATGCTGCCTAAACTCGCCATAGCTACGACTTGGCACAAATATTAAGTATTTTCTATCAGTGGGACAAAGGTCAGATAATCACTGTCAGTGTGCATTTGACTGAGACACGTCCACGGAGAATTACGCGACCGATAAAGCAGGTCAGGGGGACTCATTTTCCCCAGAGCGTAGGGATCTCATCAATTCAAAAACTCTCCCTAGAACTGCTTTAGTTCATCCGAGCTCTCTTCCTGCGAACTGGAGGTGACATGACGGATGAAGGCGCGTGTACTGGACGTGTGCGCCGTGAGGCTCGATGCGTGTGCCCACGAGATCCGGCCTGGCCGCCGCGACCAAGCTAATGCGCGCGTCCGTCCCGTCACATCCTGAACAAGTTATTTTTCTGTCCAAGATGCCTTGCTTTGTGGTGAGGACACCTGCAGCAGATGCCACGTACGTGATCCAGGGCTGTGGCCGCCCGCCAGCACGCTGCACGGTGGCCGCCCGGCGCCTGGCCCTGGCGACTGTGACTTCAGCGGGGTCAGATCCCGTAGGTCACGGGACAGTTGCAAGGTTTGTCTTGCTGTGCCTGGCTTACTTCACTTAGCAGAGCGGCCTCAGGGGCATCCCCGCTGTCGCAATGACAGGAGCTCCTAAAGCTCACGACGTCGCCACCCGCCCGGCCGCCGAAGGACCCTCCGGTGGCTCCCGCACCCTGGCTGTCGTGGGTAAGGCCGCGGTGAACGTGGGCATGCCCGAGGCTCTTGGAGACCCGCCTTTCACTTCCCTTGGAGAAAGATCCAGAAGCGGGACTGCCGATGGCACGGCACAGGTGCGTGCTCTGCTTCCAGGGGCTACACCAGCCTGCAACCCGGCTCGAGGGTTGTCTTTCCCCCAGGCCCCCGCCGCCCCCATGAACTTTCTGACCTCCCGACAGTAGCCAGTCCGACAGGCGTGCGGTTCTGATCTCGTTTCCTGAGCGATGTTGAGCACCTTCTCCCGTGTCTCTTGGCCACGCGTGTGTCTTCTTTTGAGAGATGTCTATTCAGGTCCTTTGTCCACGTTTCACTCAGGGTATTTATGGGGATTTTTTTTTTATTTAATTTTTTTTTTTTTTTTTTTGCCATTTTGCTAATTGAGTTGTAGGAGCTCCTTATCATTTCGGGGTATCAACCCCTCATCACGTACACAGTTTGCAACTACGCTCGCTCACGGCGGCGCTGCATTGCTAACAAGCTCCCGGGTGCTGATGCTGCGGGTCAGGGACCCCACTTGGAGAACCGCTGTGCCGGTACTTACGCTGGGTGCTGGGCTCCCAGGGGCTCAGGTCACTGTTAGGCTTCGCCGTCTGCGTGTTAAGGACACTCTGTGATACGTATTCCCTGTTGCAGGTTTTTTCTTTTTAAATTTCAAGTAGAGGGGTGCGGAAGCCGGTCCCCCGAGGGCCCCAAGAGAGGCTGGTGGAGCCGTACAACCCCGCCTGGGAAGCTTCCTCACCGGTGCAGCCTTGTTCCTCTGTCGCCAGCAAAGGGGACAACAGATGCCCCCAATAGCTCTGCGTCTGTCCCGCGTGGTGGGGTGGGACCTGGGTACAGAGCCCCCAGGGACACAGGCCCCCCCAGCACCACGTGCACCCCGCTCAGGCCCCACACTGAAGGTGGAGGGGAATCGGTCTGGCCCCGGGGCTGACTGTGTCCTGAGAGGCAGCAGGGCAGAGGTGGGGGTGAGGGGGGCAGGGGAAGGGACACGCAAAGCTGTAGGGGACCTTGTAGTGGCTCAGAACCGGCCAGCGGTCATTAGGACCCCTGCCCACAGCCTCGCCAGCACTGACCCCACAGTCCCGGGGCCCCGTGACACCACCAAGTGCCCCAAGCCTGTCCCCAGGGGCCCCCACCTCTCCCCTTTCCAAAAGCCCTCAAGGAGCCACGGTTCTAAGCTGGGGTTTGGGTGTTGTGGTTTGTATGGGGTTGGTTTTGGTTTTGTTTTTTTGTAATCGAAGTACAGGTCACACAGTGTGAAATTCACCATTTTGTTTGTTTATTTAGTTAGTTATTTTATTTAAATTCAAGTTAGTTCACATACAACAGATCAGTGGTTTCAGGAGCAGAATCCTGTGATCCGTCACCTGATGCAACACCCAGGGCTGGTCCCACCCGTGCCCATCTCCCCGTTCCCCCTCGGCCTTCCACTGAGGCCCCCTCCTCTCCACCGTGCAACCCAGGGTCTCCCCGACATTCCCTCTGCTACTGGGTACCCTCCCGTCCACCCCTCCAAACCCCAGCCCTCACCCCACTCCAGCACCCGGTCTCTGCAGGGTCCCTCCTCCCAGCACCCACCCACCCAGAGCCCGGCCGTGTGGACCATCTCCCTGCTGACCCAGGGGCCTCTCCCTGCTCACCCGGGGCCATGAGTCTCGTTTTCTCCAGGCTCCTTTGATCCCATGGCTCAGGCTCACCCTTCTGAACCCCTAAACCCGCACTCTCGGGGGAACAGTGTGTTTGGGGGACACCTCAGCTCACTGCACCCCTGACCACTGAGCGCGGCACACGGTACTCCGTGAGTCAGTGGCCGTCCTGACCCCGTTGGGTCCACGCAGCGCCCTCCAGTCTCCGAGTCCACGGGGGCCAGTGCCCTGGGTGCGCTGCTCACGGCCAAGGTGGTGCCGTTGCGCCCTGAGCACCCTGTCGGCCTCGCCCACCTCCCGCCCCGTCTTCAGCCCCGTCTCCGGAAAAATCCCAGGCCCATCCGGCAGGAGCCCTGGCTGGCCGCAAGTCCCATCCAGAGCGTGGCGAGCCGGGCCTGCTCCAGAGCCTCCCGCCGCTCCTCTGAACACGGGCCGCGGGACGGCGGTGCTTCAGGGGGCTCCGGCCCAGCAGGCCCCCGGGCCTCTCCTCAGTCCACCGCGAGGCCTGCAGGCTCGCCAGCCACTCGGCCGCCGTGTGCCCGGGCCCCAGGGCCGACAGGGAAGCAAGTATGCTGTGCATCCCGTCCAGGGTACAAGCCAAGCAGCCACCAAACAGTCGTGCAGGACTGTGAGCAAGGGAAGGACCTGGTTATAAGAGGCACCCGACGAAGGAACCTGACCCAAACAGGAAGCTTTGTGACGGTCCTCCAAGAAACAAGGCCCGAGCTAAGATCTGCAAGAGGAAGAAGAGTTAAACAGAAGAAATTGAGAGGAAGGAAGAGCAGTCCCTGGAGGGTAGCCTGTGCAAAGGCCCTGAGGTCCTGGGCAACACGGCGTGGCCCGGGAAATGAGGAGCTGGGGTGCCCGGAAGAAGGGGCTGTGCTGGGAGATGGGACGGACGGGTCGTGCACGGCCTTGTGGATCAGGTCAATTAACAGTTGTCAATGATTTAAGAGGGATCCCACAAAGAAAACTAGAAGGGCCTTTCTGAACCCCATGGGGAGAGGTCACATGGGCAGGAAGCTCGGGGAGCGGAAGCCCAGGACCGATACCTGGGCAGGAGCGTGCCGTGCAGGTGGGCAGAGGGCTCGGACCAGCTGACCCACAGAGATTCTGCCCGGAGCAAGGGAAGGATGCCGGACTCGGGCACCCGGCTGCGGGAGAGGGGACGGCCCACGGGCACACAGAGACGGGGGCCCAGTTCTCTCCTGCTGGCTGCCACCTGCACCCCCCACGGGGACCCCCGCTGCCCCAGGCTCCTTCTGTGGCCCCCACACCAGCCAGAGTCACCCTTGGAAACTGTGTCCCCTCCTTAAAATCCATCCAAACGTCCCCACTGCAGGTGCAATCGTGTCCCAGGCGCTGTCCCCCGGTCCCCACGCCCCGCGGGAGCGGCCCCGTGCCCTGCGCCCCTTGCTCTCTGGGTGCCCCGGCCCGGGGGACGGGAAGGCGCCTCCGGAGCGCGGTGGAGGTGGCTCCCCCCCCAGCCAGGCCCCCCCGGCCGCCTCCCCAGCAGGGCTTTGATGTCACCCCCTCTCCACGCGGCAGCCCCCGCGTTTGCTTACTGGATCCACGTCACACTCGTCCTTGGTAATTACAGGCCGTGCCTCTGTCTCCCCGCATCTGGAAGGTCCAAAAGCAATTACGGTGCAGCCTCCCCGCGCTCGGAAGACGGCGGCAATCAGGGCTAATGACACGGCACTTACCGTGCGCTCGCCCCGCCGCTGCACCGTAATTACCATGTAATTAAGTGGTCACCAGTTGCCATGTAAACACGGCTCACACTGGATGTGTCTGTGGCTTAAACAGCCCCACACACTCATCTTAATTGCAAAGTGTTGAATGGAGAGCGGCGGCTGGCGCACACGGAAGGTCCCGGATCGGGAAAGCGGGAGGGCCCTCGGGGAGGAGGCGGAAGCTGTCGGGGCGCCGGCTTCGCAGGTGTGGGGCCCACCCCAGGCCCGAGGACGCGGCGGGTGACCCGCGGAGCAGGCCGGGCGCCACTTGCGGGCCCTTTGTCAGCTGAGGGTGTCAGCCGCGCACGGGCTGGTCCCGCTGCGCCGTCGGCCTCAAAGAGAACACGCCCCCGACCGTCCAACAAACCGTCCTGAGAGGGGCCCCCGCTTTCCCGAGCTGGGCCGCTCGCGGTCTCCATTCGACATCTCGGGTGCCAGGGCCTCAGAACCGCCGAGAAGGGGGGACGTTCTTTCTCCCATCGCTGTGAGGACAGTGGGTACTCCAAGGACGGCGTCCGGGGCACCGACACTCCGGCCCCGCCGCCCTGGGGGCCAGGGGCGAACCCCTGGGATTCTCCATTCTCACCTGCTCACCAGGAAAGGGGGGATGCGGGATGGAAGCCCTCGCCCCTGCCCGGCCCCAGGGAGTCCTCCAGGCGGGACAGAGCCTCGTTCTCCTCCTGAGACTTCCACACCCCCGTGCGCATCAGAAACTGGGGGGCCTCCTCCAGGGGCCTCGAAACGGCAGACGCCAGAAGGGACCCGGGGTGTGGGGGGGCTCAGGTCCTTCACATCTGGCAGGATGTCCTGGGGCCACGGTGGAAACCAGCCCAGCCCGGTGGTGGGCGAGGCCAAGGTGCGGGTGCCAGTCCTGCCCCTTGCTCCCCCTCCCCTGGGGGTCGCTGGCGACGGCCATCACACGTCCCCCGAGGCTTCCCAGACGCGAGCGCGCCAGAGGGTGGGAGAAGCCCCCGACCGGGATGGGGCCCAGAGACAGGAGCCGGCTCTGAGGCTCAGCGGCCAGGGCGGTGCGGCCACACGCCCGCCCAAGTGCACCTCACGGGTCTCGTGGGAAGGAGGCCGCCCCGTCGCCCCCCGGGGTGCTCGCCGCCCACTGTCATGGCTGGGCCGTCACGCAGGACTCGAGGGCTTCCCCCCGGGCAAACTGAGGCTGTGCGGTGCAGAGGTCCGGTCCCCGAGCAGGGGCGGCCCACGGTGCCAGCGGCAGGGACAGGAGCCGCCCTCCCCGGGTAATCGCCCTGGGTCCTGGGGGGGCGGGGGGGGACAACGGGGGCGCTGCTCTCACACTTGCAGGCAGGAGATCATGTGATGCCCGGCGGCGGCGGCTCTGGCTCTTCCCGCCCGACGGCAGATGTCGAGGGCCACCCCCCCAGTCTCCCCACCCGCCCCCGGGCCCCGGCCTCCCGGCTCTGCTGCCTCTCGGGCCCACGCGGGGACGTTTGCCCCGGCCCGGCCCTCCCGCTGTCCCCTCCCCTGGGACACAGAGCCGTCCAGCCACTCGCCACCACCACCCGCCTCCTTCCCCGCCCTCCCGCTCACGCCAACGCACGCTCACACTCACGCGCTCACACACACACACCACATGCGCCCACATGCGCTCACTCACACGTACACCACGTGCATCCATGCACACACCACACTCACTCATACAGGCTCACACGTGCACTCACACCCACAGTCCCGCACACTCACACATGACCACATAGCACACACACTCACGCTTGCACACCACATTCATATTCACACCACACTCGCACCCACGCAGCCTGTTCCTCCCAGAGCAGCCCGAGTGCACACGTTGGCCCCGAGATCAGGTGCTGGGAACCCTCTGCTGATGCCCCCCGCAGCCCGTCACCCTTGCAGGAACCCCCGGCCCCTCCTGCCCCTGGGGGACCCTTGCCGCGGGCGACCCGCACCGCCATCCTCACCCACCTCCTTCCAGGACAGGGGCACCCAGGCCACCCAGGCCTCGGCCAGGAGGCCCGGCTGCGTGCAAAGTTGGTGCAGACTCACGGCCTTCCTCAGTCAGGCCCCAGGCCCAGCATCACCTCCCCAGAGTCACCCCCCCAACAACAAACACCCCCCCCACAGCTGACAACCCTCAGCTCCTGGAGCGCTCTTTTAGTGAATCGGAGACGCAGGCATTTCACACTTGCTACCCCCCCTCCCCCCGCCCAGGCAGGCCCCACAGCACCAGCTACGCTAATCGTCGGTGTCACCAGGGGATTGTTTTCCCTTTTCTGGCTCACGCCTTGGTACCCAGCTGATTCCTGCTACACATAATTAGCACCTTGACGTTACCAAGAGAAGGGGAAGTGATCAGTGACACGGGTCCACCCAGAAGCCGCCTGCCCCCAGATCGGGGATGACGCTGGCGGTGGGAGGGTCGGGGACCAGAGTCAGGAAGACGGCCACGCCTGCCAGTGCACGTTCCGAAATGAAAACCACACCCACCAGTGGCTCAGGGCCCAGCTCCCCCCCGACCCCCAGCCAGCATCCTTTTAATTAGCTGCTCCCCCCGATTACAGGATCTATAACCGAACAGGACCAAGGAGCCAGGTGGGGAAGAGGCCTGAGAGCCTACGGGACCAAGAGGAAATCGGCCGTGAAAGATTAATTAAAGGGCCACAGGCATTCCAACGCATCACCCTGTGTGGGCTTTCACGAACCTTTGCGAGGAGGCCCAACCCCGAGAGCTGTGGTCCTAATGGGCCCCACGTGGCTTATGCAGCATGGAGACTCAAGAACTGTTTGCCTGTCCAGCTCCCCGGCCGCGAAGAGTACTGGGGTGCTCTGGGCGGGGGTCGAGGAGCCAGTGAGATCTGCAGACAGGCCAACCAGGTGCCCAAATGATGCCCAACAGGCGCCCCTCGGCTACACACCACATGCCTGCTAGATGCTCACCAGGTAGGTGCCCGCCAGCTGCCCACCAGGGCTCTGGGCACAGCCTAGCCGACCTCTTCTGTTCCCAGAACCTGTGACCTCCCCTGCCCCAGGACACAGAGGTGCAGTCCAGAGTCTTCTACCCCAAATGTGGTTCTCGATGACCAGCAGCATCGGTGCCACCTGGGAGCACGTTCGAAATGCCACCTCTCAGGGCATCCTCTCTGGGTGGCTCAGTCGGTTAAGCCTCCAACTCTTGATTTCGGCTCAGGTCACGGTCTCGGGGTCATGAGATGGGGCCCATGTCGGGCTCAGAGCTGGGTGTGGAGCCTGCTTGGGATTCTCTCTTCCTCTCCCTCTGCCCTTCCCTCCTCCCTGCTTGGGAGCTCCTTCCCCCCCACCAAAAAAAAGAAGAAAGGAAGGAAGGAAGGAAGGAAGGAAGGAAGGAAGGAAGGAAGGAAGGAAGGAAGGAAGGAAGGAAGGAAGGAAGGAAGGAAGGAAGGAAGGAAGGCTACATCTACACCTCTACATCCCCCATCTTCCTCCGGCCCCCAGGCCGCGGCTGCGTGGGCTTCTCCCGGCCGCTCAAGGCTGTGTCCAGCTGACCTGGGCCTCAGCCTCAGCTGCAACCTCCCAGCATGGACAACTGCACCAGCCCCTCTGCGGAGGACACCGGACAGCCCTGCGGGGGAGCCCACAGCACCCATGGAGGTGTCCACCTCCCACACACCTGCTCCTTCTCCAGCCTCCTTCTTTGCCAAGGACAACTTTAGAGCCCACGCCCAAGAGCCAGCCAGGGCAGTCCCCTTGCCGCCCCCTCCATTCTTGGCTCCCCCTGCTGTCACCCCCAGTTATGCTCAGAGCCCCCCACTCCCCCCCCATTGCAGGTCCTGACCCGGGCTCCTCAGGGACCTCAGGAGCAAGGACCCCCAGACCAGACTGACCTTCCGTCTCTGCGGACATGGCAAATGGGTTTCCGCTTGTCTGCCAATTCTGATTCATTGACCTAGGCGGTTCCTAGGTCATTGTGTTGAGAAGGATTCTGAGGGGGCATCTGCTAGAGTGGCCATCCTCGGCCTGGGATGGAGAGAGAGGCCTGGGGCTGCCCTGGGATCCAAGCCGTCCAGCTCTTGCAGCCCTAGTGGCCACAGGGCATTCTCACGGTCACAGGCCCCTCGAGGGCCCCTCTCCTGCCTCTCTGTCCAGCCGACCCCCCAGGTGTGTAGCCAGGTGGCCAGGAGGGACCAAGGAGCCACCCCCGCAAGCTCATCCAGCCAGAGCGGTGGCACCAGCCTGAGACCCCGACTCAGCGTCCACACTGTATCCCGGAAGCCAGGGGCAGGGGTATCCCCTGTAGCCCTGGGAGACAGTCTTTCCTCCGGGGTGGGCTGTGGGCCCCGGGAAATGAGCCACACCGTCTCCAAGGGGTGGGTGGGCATCCGTCCTGGCCAGGCAGGTGGGCTCGGGCCCAGAACTGCGGGTCCCAGGCCGGCCCCCCGCGCCCAGGACGCGCCTGGACCAGCCCTGCCTCTCCCTGGGAGGTCACTGCCTCTCGGCCTACCCACCCACCTCACTCCGGGCCTCCCTGCCTGCCTGGGACCACAAGCATTTGTTTAAAGGGCACTTCTGAGACACTCAGCACAAACCCCTCATTTTACAAACAGCAAGGGGGAGCCGTGGCGGGCGCAGGTCCCGGGAGCAGAGGCCCCAGAGGCCCGGAGCGCCCCCCCGTGCCCAGCTCCCTCCTGGGCCGCACCCCCGTCCCCCGAGGGGAGCACACACCTCAGGCGGGGGTCCCCGGCCGATGCCCTCCCGGAACCCACCTCACGCTGAAAACGGCCTCCCCGTGCTCCGTGTTGATAGCCGCGAGCGCCAGCCTGGTGTCAAAGAGCCTATTTAGAACGATGACCTATTTTTAGCTGAATCTTCTGCTGGTTGCTAAATATCTGTTTAAATACATGAATTAACACATCTGTCAACAGTACTTAGAGTGGGAATAAAACACGCTCTCACGGAGGAAGGTAATTTAACACAAAACACGAGGCATAATGAGCAGCTTGGGGCCGAGGCCCCGGGTGAGGCCCCCACATCCGCCCCCGGTTCTGCGCTCCTGGGGGCCGTGCCCATGGCAACCCGGGCAGGCCCCCTGCAGACAGGGCCGGGCGCCACCCGGGAGCAGCAGCCCATGTCACCGGGGCCGGGGCCGCGCTGAAGGCAGCCAGTGGCCGTGTGCGGCGGCGGCCGCGGGCTCGGGCTCAGCCTGGCAGCGGGCGCTGGGACGGCCTGGAGCCTGCTGTCCGGGGACCCGACAGGAGCCCGCAGGGGGACGGGCCGAGCGCTTTCCCAGGACGGGGATTCCCGAAGGAGGGACCCTGGCTCGCGGGGTCTTGTCCTGCTCTGGGTGGGGGTCCCTCCAAGTGCTTCAGAGAACCTGACCTCGCCCAGATGCACACAACCTCCGGAAAGGCACTCGCTCACCCGCTGCCTCAGTTGCCCCCACAGGCCTTTCATTGCATTGATCAGAAGCGCACGGGATAGATCCAAGGTCCTGGAGTGGGCAAGCTGGGGCAATGTCAGCGTCCCCCTAACCAGATGTGACGAAGCCACCCCCCCCACCCACTTCCCCCGGTGGATTTGGGGGCTGGGGATGCAAAACAGAGGACCTTGCCGGGTGGGTGGTTGTGAGAGGAATGCCTGGGCCCTGGTGAAAGATAGAAAATCCCAGAAACCCAGTAAGTGTGTTCTCCATGGGGGATGGGATTCTGGGCCAGCCCCGGACAGATGAACGGCCACTCCGGGGCCGAGGCAGCCCCCACCCCCCGGCGGTCCACAGACCCTCCAGGCCGGGCTTGGGTCTGCTCCCGTGGCCCCTGCACCGCGCACCCTCTCCCCTCATCCCTCTCCCTTCATCTCCCGCCAGGACCACAGAGGTGCCTCCCGGTCCTCCGGCGATGACCCGCAGGAGCCTCTGAGCAGGAGGGAAGCGCGCACGGCCTCTGCGGACTCCCGGGGATGGCGGCACAGTGACCAGTCACCTGGGTGGGGCCCCCATGTGTCCCTGCGACACCCTCAGAGGCGGCCTCTCCCAGAACTCTGTTCGTGGTGTGGCCCGAGCCTCACGGTGACCCTCTGCTGGGCGGGAAGCCCCTAAATGGCTTGGGCAATGACCTCCTGCAACAGCCAAAATGATGTGGAGAAGGGGCGCTGGGGAAGAGCGCCAGGAGGATTCATATTTGCCAGGAAATGGGGGGAAGCTCCTGCTGTCAGTGAGTCCCCCGCCCTCCCAACCGCCAAGGCCACTCGATTGGAATGACTGAGCCCTGACCCCTGCTGCAGCAGCGAAACGCCAAGCAGGGCAAGCACGCTCCCTGGTTAGCTCGGGAAGCACAGATGCAAGGCTCCTCGCAGCCTTCTGCCTGCTAGGATTAGAAGCAGCCTATAAATTCCAGGAACAGGAATGGATCAATACTCCCCAGTTCCTCCCTAAGCTTTGGGGATCATAATCTCGTGATTATTATCTTCGGTTAATGGGACAGGAGTGATCCCTGAGGCCACCAGGGGCCCGGGCTAGGTGTCGTCTATCGTTTTACAACTACCTACTGTTATTTCTGAAGAGGAGGAGTGATTTCCAAAATTACAAAGGTGTTTGGTCATCACGCCAATATCGGTGACACTGACGATGTCAGTGGAAAAATCTTAGCTATGTACAGCTTTGAGAATCCAGAGGTAATAAAATCCATGTACAGGTTTGTCATCTGGAAAGCGAGAATGATATAAAGGCATGAAACTGGTTTTGAACAAATATACCAAATCTGATGTGTCTGCGTGATCACGAGAAGAGTCAGGATCACCCGGGGGAATCGCTGGTCTTCACGGAGCTCTACCAAGAGATGAACGGGTTCCCCGTGGCCCCCAAACCGGCAGCACCAGCATCACCTAGGAGCTTGTTAGAAAGGCAGATTTTCGAGCCACATCCTGGCCACAACACGGACCCAATGAATCAGAACCTACTTTTTGATAAGATCTCTAAGATATTTGTGTACACACGTGAGTTTGAGAAATACCAAAGTAGAGGACCCCACTATGTCTTAACCAGAGTTAACACCTAACCAGGTGGCCTGGAGCTGGCCAGGTCTGGTTTCCGAGACCCAGGGTTTTGTGTAATCTTCTCCCTCCTTCTCACACCTTCCTCTAATTAATAGAGTTGTGTGTGGACAGATTTTCTTGACCTGAGGTCTGTTCACCTACATCAATTCCTCATTGCTATTGATGCCCAGAATTCCTGTGGCCTTCAGGGCTGATCTTCAGAGCTTCAAAGGGATGGCTATCTGGGCTGTAGACAGAGGCAGATATGGTCTGAGCCGACTACTCCCTGCTGGACTTCCCCACTTTCTTTATATGACATTCTGTGTCCGATTTTCCCTGTTTCCCATTAAATACCTCCCTGGAAGTAGCAGCTAAGATTGAAAACCAGCCTGTCTGGGGTTTGCCTTTAAACAATTATTTTCTCCTTCTGTATATCTCTGCAGGGAGAGATACAGGTAAACTGAGGCTCCAGGGAGGAACGTGGGAAGGCCCTAGGTGTTCAGACAGGACTCCCAGCCTGTCTCTCCATTCAGAGTCAAGTGGTGTGTTGACACGCTACCTCTCAGCTCTTGTTTGGTAATTGGGGGTTTGTCTATTTGTTGTTTGTTTTCCTGAAAAACAAAAATCCTAGACCTCAAACATCTTGTGCCCATGTGCGTGCTTCCAGTTTCTGAAAACTCCCTGAAACAATCAAATAAAGGTAAAATAAAGCATAATCTGCAATAACACCTGGAAATGGAGGAGTGTCAGTGAAACACACTTAGAAATCCTGGGATACAGGACATAGGTGGGGTTGGTTGAGCACAAAGTGGGTTGGAGGAATCTGACTTGTAATGAGCCCGGGGCCCAGAGGCGTGCGCTGGGAAGGAACTATCGGAAGACCCCTCAGCCTGGAGCAGGCAGTCCCAGGAGCCAGGCTGGGCTGGAGACAGACTGAGAGATTCACGTGGACAGACTTTGTGAGCCGTGCCAGGCAGCAGGGGTGGTGGTTAGTGGCTCCTGCTTTCCCAGGCAAAGCCTCCTGGTGAGTGAAAATATGGAAGAAGCATGGCCACCAGAGCAAACACTGGGAAAACAAAAGGGCCTCCCTAATGCCCTTGGCCACCGGTTCTCTCCTCCCTCCCACATTTCTGCAAATACACCTCATTTCAGATGTAGAAGCTTCTGAGATTGCACCAGCTAAGGAAGAGGCATGGAGGAGGAATCTGGAAGCCACAGTTACTGTGGAGCAAAGGTAGGACGTGGGAATTCCACCAGTGACCCATATCCAGAGAAGCCGGTCAGGGCACTCACACCAGGATTAACTGGGAATGGACAGCACGGTGAGTGAAGGGGGGTCTTTGCTATAGGAACCTCCACAACATCCCAGCCTGTTGGTGAACTATTCCTGGCCATGCAGGTAGAGGGACTCCTCCAGCAAGCTCACCCACCCACTGACTGCACCTGGACACAGCCCAGCTGTGCAGCCCACCGTGCTGGGGGAAGGGAGAGAGACAGCTCGATGGGAAAGCATCGAGAAGGGAAAGCAGTAGAGCTCACCCTGGCTGGTCACATGGGCAGACATTACAAACTCAACAGAAGGACATGTGCAGGCAGCAGCAGGGCAACAAAAGGGTAGGTGGGCAACAAAAGCAGTGACTCCAGTGACACAAGCCCAGGGTGTAAAACAGGACAGAACATTACAAAGCCAAATTCATGGTCACTGAGGCATTTGAGAGGATAAACTAATTCTGAAAGCATGTCTATTAACTTTTGCCTTATATGTTTTGAGAATTATAAGGAAATTTTGGCAAGATTTATACCAAGTCTTCAATATATCTTTCTTGATTATTAACAGGCTAATAAGATTAAAGTTAATAAGTATATAGAATATTGGAATGTAATCATAAAATATCTGACTTATTTTTTTAAAGATTTTATTTATTTATTTGAGAGAGAGAGAGAGATCACAAGCAGGGCAGAAGGGTAGAGGGGGAAGCAGACTCCCCACTGAGCAGGGAACCTGATGTCGAGTTTGATCCTAGGACCCTGAATCATGACCTGAGCCAAAGGCAGACAATTAACCTCCTGGGCCATCCAGGTACCCCAAAATGCCTGATTTATAAAGCACATGTAGAAATCCATCCTTAAGAATTAGAGTAGAAAAAAAAAAGAATTAGAGAAGAGAGGGGTGCCTGGGGGGCTCAGTCAGTTAAGCATCCAATTTAATCTTGGCTCAGGTCTTGATCGCATGGTCATGAGTTTAAGCCCTGTGGTAGGCTCCATGCCTAGCAAATACACCTCATTTCAGATGTAGAAGCTTCTGAGATTGCACCAACTAAGGGAGAGGCATGGAGGAGGAATCTGGAAGCAGTTACTGGGGGGCAAAGATAGGACATGGGAATTCCACCAGTGACCCATATCCAGAGAATCTGGTTAGTGCACTCACACCAGGATTCACTGGGAATGGACAACATGGTGAGTGAAGGGGGGGGTGGTGTCTTCACTATAGGAGCCTCCACAACATCGCAGCCTATTGGTGAACTATTTCAATTGGCTCTTATTTCTTTTGGGTTTTGTTTGTATTTCCTTATCTTCTGTGCCTGCTTATATCTTTAATTTTGTGCTAGGCATTGTGCTTGAAAAGTTGTCATAGAACTAATTAGAAAGCTAGCATGGCTAGCATGGAGCCTACTTAAAAAAAAAAAAATAGAGAAGAGACGCCTGGGTGGCCCAGCAGTTAAGTGCTTGCCTTCCAGCTCAAAGCATGATCCTGGAGTCCCGGGATCAAGTGCCACAGCAGGCTCCCTACATGGAGCCTGCTTCTCCCTCTGCCTATGTCTATGTCTGTGTGTGTGTCTCTCATGAATAAATAAATAAAATCTTTTAAAAAAGAAATATTCAATTAAAAAAATAGAGAAGACACATTTTTCCCAAGTACAGATGAAGTACTTATGTAAAAATTGACCATGAACCAGGCCATAAGGCAGTCTCAGCAAATTTTTAAAACCCATATAGATCATGTTTCTTAGAACAAAGCTATTAAATTAGAAGTCATTAACCAAAGGATGTATGTGTTTAAAGATACAATAGCCTACAATGCCAAGAATGGTAAACTAAGTGATTCTGGAAAATCCTCCACTCTGAGGACAAACAGAGAAGCTGAATAACATTTAAGAAAAACATCTGCTTAGAGATGTTAGCAAGATAATGAATGCGAGATAATACACATAAGAATACAAGGTAATGAAACATTATCAGACTATGATCTGGAGAAAGAAAGAATTCCACAGGAGTGAGCCCCACATTTTAATCCACTTTCATGCTTTTGACAGCCTCAGGCATTAGGGATACAGAAATTAGAGACCAGGCCCACTGAGAGTGGAGGTACTGTTAAGCTCCTCAACATTTAGGACAGGAATAAAAATGCTGTATCTGAAGGTGAGGGTGAATGAGAAGTGAAAGAGGCCTTGGACAAACTGCAGGTGTTTCTGAAGATCATCTGGATCACCCAGAAAATCTGAAGTGAGCCCCACATTGTTAGTATCTTCAGGCACAACCAGACACAAAAATATTTTTTTTAACAATCTAACATCATCCTAGCTCTCTGATTACTTCTATGACAACTTTTCAAGCACAATGCCTAGCATGAAATCAAAGATAAGCAGGCACAGGAGATAAGAAAATATGAACAAAACCCAGCAGAAATAAGAGCCAACTGAAAAAGACAAGCATGTGTTCTAAAGACTGAGATGAAGAAAGGCTCTGGAAGAGTTATGTTCAAGAAGGTTAAAGACAATATTGAAAAATCTGGCAGAGAATTGGAAAATATTTGTTAAAGACTTCAGAATCATAAAAAGTACTGAAAAGTCAAACAACTATTTTTTTTCACAAAAATACTAAATTGGATGAGTTTCACAACAATTTTGAAAGAATAGCTGAAGAAAAAATGGTGAGCTAGAAGACAGAAAGGAAGTATCCAAAATAAAGTATGAAGTACAGGTAAGAAAAATAAACCAGATAAGATATATGAAGAATTGAGCAGGAAAATTTAAAATGCATCAAGTTTACAAGCAAAAGAAAAACACAAGAGAAAAGGAGTGGGCAGAGGAAATATTTGAAGAGATAATGACAAGAATTTTCCCTGATGAAAGGGATCAATTTAAAGATGATTCACACAGGTTAGTGAACTCCAAACTAGGTAAATAAAAATAAATCATACCTCAACACTTCACAATGAAAATACAGAGAGACACAAAAATAATTATCTTTAAAGCAACAAGGGGCAGGGAAAATATCTGCAAAAGGGCAAGTATTCAATGGACAACTGACTTCTTGGCAGAAATACTGAAAGTGAGAAGAGAAAGGATCTGTATCTTCCAGGTATTAAGAGAATGTTAACTATCTCCCTGACATCATATTCTCAGTGAAAAAAAAAATCCTTTAAGAATAAAGTAAAATAAATAAATAAATAAATAAATACAGAAAGAAAGAAAGAAAGAAAGAAAGAAAGAAAGAAAGAAAGAATAAAGTAAAATAACAACCAGATACTCTCTGACAAAAACTGAGAGAATTAATCACCAGCAGACTATTACTGAAGAAAACTCCATAGTTTTCCTTAAGTGGAAAGAAAATGATTTCAGAGAGAAAGCTGAAAATACATACAGGAATTAAGAACAGCAAAATTAGTAGATATGTAGATAAATCTGAACAACATTGACTTTAAAATTAACAAGGAGTGAATGGGGTTTTAAACGGAGGAAGAATTAAACAAAACAAGGATGTACAAGATGAGAGGGGAGAAAGCGGGGTGGGGGAGTGAAAGAGTGATCCTCCCTGCGGGAGTGTGACTGGAGACTCCCATCCTTCACATCCTCAAAGTCGGGACTACAAAGGATTATGTCCTCCTGGGTATGGAAAAACCAGAAGGCACTGGGGAGAGAACATCCCTGCTCCTGATCAAAGCAGAGGAAACACAGTCCCTGAGAAATGGTAGCCATACCAGCCTCCTGTAGAATTAGCAGCCAAGTTCACATCACGTGTGTGGTTCAACAAAACCTCATGGTTTAAATTTAAAGTATTCCTATACTAAAACTTTCCCTAAAAACTGGACAGAAATGGATGCACATTCTCTCTCTGGAGGAGTACATCTTCATCTTAGGCCTCAAAGAATATCCACCCATATTTTTAAGAAAAGAGTGCTTCCCAGAAAATACTAATTGGGACACAACAAAACAAGTCACCTTCAGTGAGACACATAGAAAAAACAAATTGCAAAATCAGACTTGAAAAGCTCCAGATCTTGTCATTTCTGGTCGCATATTTAAAAACAAGTCTATATACTGTGTTTAAAGAAAAAAGTAGAAATTTGAGAATCTCTGTAGTATGTAGACAACTTTACTATGTGACTTAGCAAACTTGAAAAAGATTCAGAGAGAACTTATAGAAATTGAAAATACAATAATCAGTATGACAAATACACGACACAAAATTAATACATTATTAGGGGTACCTGGGTGGCTCAGTGGTTGAGCATCTGCCTTTAGCTCTGGTCGTGCCCCTGGGGTCCTGGGATCAAGTCCCACATTAGGCTTACTGCAGTAAGCCTGCTTCTCCCTCTGCCTGTGTCTCTGCCTCTCTCTATGTCTCTCATGAATAAATAAATAAAATATTTTTTAAAGTTAACACATTATTGAATACAGCTGAGGAGAGGTTTAGTAAACTGGAAAACTCAGAAGAAATTATGCAGAATGTACCACAGAGAAACAGATAGAAAATATAATAGAAATACTGATACAGGGAACATAAAGCACTAATACAGGATGTACTCTGTAAAGAGACTACATTTCACTTGAGACAAAGGAAAAATCTGTAAGGGAAAAGAAAAACAGGCTAGTTTATCCAAAGGAACACAAGTTAGCTAACTTAGTAACAACAAATTCGAGCCAGATAATAGGGGAATGAAATCTTTGATGTCTTGAGGGGGAAATGGCAATCTGGAATTCTAGAACTCCACGGTCAGAAAATATATCTTTCAAGAATGAGGAAAAAATAAAGACATTTCAGATAAACAAACTAGACGCAACAGATAATTTCCCACCAGTAGACCCCCACTGAAGGAAACTTTAAGAGGAAAAGAAAATAATCTCAGATAAAAGTTTGAAACCTCAAGAAGTAAAGAATGTAGATGTGGATGGGGTAAGCAAACAGACCAAATTATTTCGACAATGTACTGTGGGTTAAAAAAGATAGAAATAATACACAAGACAACAGAATGTCACCTGTGTATGTACCTCGTAATGTAATGTCAAAACACACAAAGACAATTTTAATAGAGCCTCAGTGAAACAAATACATACTCATGGTGGGAGATTCTAAGACACTTCTTTCAGTAACAGGTAAATAGAGCAGACCACACTGAGAAGGATACAGGTTTGTACAACAAAATTAACAAACTCAATGAACATATATAGAGCATACTGCCTACAAACAGCAGAATATCCATTTTTTTCTCAACTACATATGAAACAATTCTCCCCCAAAACCGACCATACGCTGGGCCATGAAGCAAGGGCTGAATCACAGAGGGCAAGTTCTCTCACTACGATTAAGCTATAAATAACCAAAGGTGATTGGAAATCCCCATATCTGTGGAAATTAATACACTTCTGAATAACCCATGGGTTCGAAACATCACAAAAGAAATCAGAAATTATTTCTACTGAGCAATAACAAATATTACATACAAAAACTTTGAGATGCAGATAATGCAATATTTAGAGGAAAAAATATCACCTTATATGTCTGTTAGAAGAAAAGCTAAAAATATATGAGCTAATCATTTGTCTCAGTACATTGAGAAAAGCACATAAAATAATTTCAACAAAAAAAATCAAGAAAAAATAGTATTAATAGACCACAGATTAATAAAAGAAAAAAAAGAAACATTTATTAGAACAGGTAAACACATTGGTTATTTGAAAAAAACTAATATTATTGTCAACACTCTGGTGAGGATCATTAAAATAAAGGCAGAGGCATATACAGACAGTATCAAAACTGAGAATTGGAGCATCACTACAGATCCTACAGATATGGAAAAGGTAATAAGAGGATATTATATAAAAATTCCAGTAATTTTTACAAATGAATTTGAAAATCCTAAAAACTTATCAAAACATAAGAAGAAATAGCAAGTCTGTAATCATTAAAGGAATTGAATCATTAATGAGTTTTTTTTTTTCCCCTCAAGAAAGTCGTGACCCCAGGGTGCTTGGATCAAGTCCTGCATCGGGCTCCCTGCATGGAGCCTGCTTCTCCCTCTGCCTGTGTCTATGCCTCTCTCTCTGTCTCTCATGAATAAATAAATAAAATCTTTTTTAAAAAAAGAGAGAGGGGGCAGCCCCAGTGGCTCAGCGGTTTAATGCTGCCTTCAGCCCAAGGCCTGATCCTGGGGTCCCAGGATCAAGTCCAACACCAGGCTCCTTGCATGGAGCCTGCTTCTCCCTCTGCCTGTGTCTCTGCCACTATCTCTCCCTCTGTGTGTGTGTGTCTCTCATTGATAAATAAATTAAATATTTTTAAAAATAAAAAATAATAATACATAAAATAAAAAAAAGAGAGAGAGAAAGAAAACTCCAGGTCTAGATAGCTTCCCTGGAAAACTTAAATGAACCAGGAATGGGTAAATAGATTGCATAGATGTCAACACCGAAATACCCTCCAACAATAAAAAGGACCCAACAAAATATGAATCAAAACCACACTGAGGTATCACCTCACACCAGTGAGAATGGCTAAAATTAACAATTCCTGATGCAACAGATGTTGGCAAGGATGCGGAAAAAGGGGAACCCTCGTGCACTGTTGGTGGGAATGCAAACTGGTGCAGCCACTCTGAACAGTATGGAGGTTCCTCAGAAAGTTAAAAATAGAGCCACCCTATGACCCAGCAATTGCACTGCTGGTATTTCACCAAAGATATGAATGTAGTGATGAGAAGGGGCACCTGCCCCCCAATGTTCACAGCAGCAACGTCCACTAGAGCCAAACTATGGAAAGAGCCCAGATGTCCACTGACAGATGATGGATAAAGACGTGGTCTATACACAGTATGACTCAGCCACCAGAAAGGACGGGATCTTACCATTTACACCAACACGGATGGAACTAGAGGGTATTATCCTAAGCGAAGTGAGTCAGTCAGAGAAAGACAAACACCCTATGATCTCACTCCTCTGTGGAATTTAAGATAGAAAACAGAGAAGCATAGGGGAAGGGAGGGAAAAGGAAAACAAGATGAAATCAGAGAGGGAGACCAACCATGAGAGGCTCTTAACTCTAGGAAAGAAACTGAGGGTTGCTGGAGGGGGTTAGAGATGGGGTCACTGGGCGACGGGCATGAAGAAGGGCATGTGATGGGATGAGCCCTGAGTGTTATATAAGACTGATGATTCACCGACCTCTGCCTCTGAAACTAAGAATGCCCTATATGTTAGTTAACTGAATTTAAATAAAATTTATAAGACTCAACAATAGCCGCACTTGAATGCGACTCACTAATATGATTTTGAGGGAAAGAAGAACAAAGGTATATGGCACTAAGATTGCATTGGTTTCAAATTCACAACTCTCCGGTGATGGACCGGAGACACCTGCTTTCCGAGCAGGAAGGCAGATGGCTCTCCCGTGCCCCGGGGGGCGGCGAGAAGCTTCTCCTCCCTCGGGATGGAACCACGCAATTAACTCCCGGACCAAGGCCTCCCGGACCGAGGCCTCCCGGACACTGCGCTGCGCACGACGTCGTGAGTTCAGGCCCTTCCTCCTTCCATCCTCACCCTGTAGTCACGGCCTGGTACACGGTAGGCACTCGCCTTTTACGAAAACCTCCCATTTGACATTCCCGACAAAGTCCCTCTTCGTAACCTCCCGTTAGTGAAAGAAAGAAGGTCTCTGCCATCAGTGACGGAAACCTCAGGGCCCGTCCGTCCGTCGGCGCCCGTCACCCGCATCAGCGTGCATTAGAGACACAGAGTGCTGGGGCGGCACTCATGAGCAGACTTTCTGATTATAAATCGGGCTTTTCTCTACTCGGTTATCTAATGGGGAAGTCCCACATTCTTAGCAGATTTTTTAGAAAAAAAAAAGCACTCTGTTGCCAAGAAGTTTTCAAAAGTTGCTATTTTTGTAGGGCCTATAAAAATGCAGCAATATTCACTCTCTCTGCTGACTCTGCAGAAGCATTTAACTCCCGGTCCCTATTTCCAGAGCCTGGTTGCCATCTGGGCCTTGCACAGATGTTTTGGCAGGACAAGAACCCTCCAAACACAAGTTTTTGTTCATTGTATTAAACAAAAGCGGCCCTGTTAATCTCGGTTTCATTCAGGACCGACTTTGGAGGAAGGGGGGGGGGGCCCGAGAATCAATATTTGCTAAGAGGGGAAGAACAAATTCAGTAGGGGGAAAACAATTATTTGCTGGCTTTTCAGAGAATATTACAAATAATGATGGTTCAAAACCATAAAAAAACTGTTCAAAGAATTGCCTGACATGAGCCCTTTAATCTGTGGTTCAGTTTACCCTCTGGTTCATTCTTTCTATGAACAACTTGAATCCATGAAAATTTTTGTAGGAATACAAACTAATTGCTATGCAAATACCAACCTCTGGTGCAGAATGCTTTCAGCTGGAAGGGCTCCCACAGCTCATTGCAACATGCTCGGATTGGCAAGAGGGCAGAGATGTTTGCCACACACAATAGGCAGAGCTTGGGTGCCTCCCGGCCGGGCAGCCAGGGCACGGCTCACGGTGCCCGACGTCAGGCATCCTGGAGAACGGGCCAGTCCCAGCAGGCGCCTCCACGGCCAGCCCAGGAAAACGTGTCCTTCCCTTCTAGGCCCTGCCAGGTGCTTCCTCCACGGTGGTCGGGGTGTAGGCAACGGCAGAAGGGACGGCTCGGCGAGGCAGACGCAGCCGTTTATGGACAGGTAATCGTCCTCCCCCCGCCACGAGGGGGTCGCTAGGCCCAAACACCAGTCAGTCACTTTATTAACCCGGGGACTCGGGTTGGACTTCACAAAGCTGGAGAGGGTGGCGCGCGTGCGAGCACCAGCCCTCCGAGGGGATGGGAATCAGGGGCTCCCCGAGCCACGAGGGGCCCCCTCCTGAGGTGAGCTTCCATCTAAACGCCTCTCCCTGGATTTCAGCCGAGGGATCCCCCCTCCGCCCTGCCCCAAACAGAACTGTCGGTGACAGGTCCCAGCTCCCACACCATGGATTTGTCCCACGTGAAGCCATCTGCCCCACGCAACCGAGGGTGGAGAGGGCGGCGTGGTGGGAGCCCCTGACCCCCCTGGACAGATGGGGAGACGAAGGCAGCACACACCAGACGCGGCCAGAGAGAGCTTTACTGACACAGCACAGCCAGGGAAGCCCTCAAACCCCTCCACCCCCCAGTTCTCATCCTTTAAAGACCATCCCCCGTGGCTCCTGGGGCTGAGCTTTGCTCCATTTCTCCACCTGGGTGGTTTGCTCCAGGTAACTCGTGAATCTGCACGTTGACGTCTTGGGCATCTCTTCCTAAGCGTGTTTTTTTTTTTTTTTTTTTTTCCCCACAATGGGTGGGGTTTAAACACACAGCTTATAGGTGCAGGAGCCAGGCCGGGACCCAGCCCATGCAGCCCGCAGGCGGCGTCTGAGCTTCCACGAATGGGACCCGCCAGCCAGCAGTCCCCAGACCATGAGCCAGCAGGGAGCAGACCTGCATTTCCTGCCTGCTTGGTCGCCAGGCCACCTGAGCTCGCAGCAAACCGGTATAGCCGCCACCGGCCTGGGTGACGACGGGGTTATTTCAGCTCCAGGAGCATCTTGGCCCCATCTCGTCAAAGAGAGACATGGAACCCTGGCCCCTGTCCACTCCGGGCTCCGCCATCTGGCTGCTGTGGGCTGTGGACTCAGTGACACGGGGGGGGGGGGGGGGGGGGCGGCGGTGGGAGGGAGCGGCCTGGCTGTGTCAGCCCAGCAGTCAGATGGTGCCCTGGCCTTGAAGGATGTAGAAGAGCGGCCCCTGGACCAAGACGGCAGCCCCGGGCGGAGAGCACTCAGGGGAAGAGCAGTGGGACAGCGGGAGAAGCAGCAGAACCAGAAAAGTCAGGCGAAGGACATCAGTGACGGGGAAGCCGGCCACGCGGGAGCAGGCCACGGGGCGAGGGGTGCACAGCAGCACAGGAGGGTGTGGGGCTGTTATCACCGACGATTCTGAAAGCTGTCTTTCACTGCAATAAAATCAACTTTGTAGGGATTTATAACAACCTTCCGGGTTATCAGGGCCTGTAAAGGAATGTGTTTAGGTTCAGGAAGGATACGTGCTGGTTCCCCTAGAGACGCCTTCTCCCCGACCCCCAGGACCCTGTTTACGAAGGACGGCGCTCTCCATGGCAAGCGCTGGGAGCCCAGGCGCCTGGCTACAACTGGAAACGTTACGCTGGAGGAAAGAAAATTTAGGGCAGGTGAGAGCTACCGCCAGACACCAGACGCCTTTCCCCGCGATGGAGGAGACGCGTTTGGTGGAGCTGCGGACGGCAAAGCAGCGGTGGAGGGAAGCAGGTGGAGACACGTGGTCTTTGGCTCAGTGAGGACTTTCTCCGGTGAATCTGAGTGCCCGCAGCACCAGGGCTCCCCTGCAAGGCCCGGAGCTGGAGGCCAGCCTCCCAAGAGCGTCCTGCTTTGACTGAGAGACTGAACAAATTGGCCTCTGCGCTCCCTCCGTCCATCCCACGGAAGGTCCTGGTGCCGCTGTGGCCAGGCCTTGGGTGGGAGAGGCTGGTCCCGTCTCTGCACACATCCGACAAGCAACACAAGATGTGCCCGTGCAGCGGCGTGCTGGAGCCCCCGCTCCCGAGGCGGGCAGCGCCCCATGGACTTTACCCCCGTGCCCCTGTCCCTGGTGGCCGGTGCCTGTGCCGCGTCCCTGGGCAGCTCCGACTCTAGTGCATTTCCCAGCTCTGTCTGCTCTTGGTGATACCACATCAGCAGCTCGACGTCGGCCGCAATGGGAGCGTGTGCGCCAGAGACGCCAGCAGATGCCACACGTCAGGGCTTTTTCCTTTCCTTTCCGGAGAGCCGGGGGCTAAGCGCCCACCAGCACGCCCGCCCGCGATCCAGGGCCAGACCCCAGGCTCGCTTCTCCTCGATCTCCCTTCCAGCGCCCTCGGCACCTCCCTGCCTGGCGTCTGGGCTCATGCGCGGCCTTGGCTTCCGTGTCCTCTGCATCCTGCCGCTGCCTTCCCAGCCACGCACACGGTCTCGCAGTTGCACGCGACACGGGGCATCCGCCGAGCACGTACCGTGCATCAGAGCTGGGGGGAGCCCATGTGGGAGCTCACGGCACCCCCAGGGCTCCCTCGGGAGGAGGCGCCCTCCTAGCGCTGCCCCCCACGCCGCCACCACTGGGGAGCGGGAGGCTATCAGAGGAGACATGCCCAGGCCCACCACAAAGGACACAAAACCTGGATAATCCAAAATAATGGTTAACCCAAGTTGGCTTGGCCTTTGCGGGGGGTGGAGCCCACCGCTCGGTCTCTGAGGGTGGATTCGGTGTCCTGCCCACCTGCACCTCCTCCACGCCTCAGAGGAGAGTGTCCCCCCCTCCAGGCCAGCGGGGCAGGAGAACCCAGGGTCACAAGCCAAAGACAAGCAACACAAGGATCCCTGTGACGCGTATCCCCATGTCCAGCTCCTGCCCGGGAGGAAGAGCGAAGCTCCCTCAGACGCTGTCCCTCATGCACACGGGTGCCTCTTTGCCTCCGAGGCCTAATTTGATGGGTAGAAGGAGCGGGGTTCACAGCCCCGAGGCTCCGCTTGTTCACACGTGAGGTGGTCCCTCCAGGACCACGGGAGAACCAAGGAGAAAGACGCACGCCCTCCCTAAACATTATTCTGAGGAACCCTCGGAAGCTGCCGCGAGGGGAACTGTGATGACAGCTCATGGGAGGCCGGGGAACCTTCCGGGACTTCCAAACAGAAGCACAGTGATCAAGGGCTGCTCTGGATGTCACCGTGGACACTCATCCAGAGGCCCCGATCAGCTTTGTTCAACTTCCAACGGCATCTCTCCTTCGAGTGGGGGTCGGCGTCAGGAATCTCACGGCTCACGGCCACGCGGCTGCACTCGACGTGTAGACAAATGCGGAAGGAAGTGCGGGCCGGTGTGGCCTGGGGTCGCCGCAGGACCCCGGGGGGAGGGCAGGCTCTGCAAGGACAGCGTGTATGCCGTCCGTCACCGTTAGTGCGCTCCCTGCTCCCGGGGGACACTGACCCCGCAAGTATTTCCACAGCTGCAAGAAGGCTTTTCCACGTGAGTCTTTAAAAATAGGTTGTGGCCTCCCCTGGGAGGAGTGATCCAAGTAGAGTGCACACCCGCCTCTTCCTCACGGGCTCCTTCGGCTGGTCGGTGCCTCATTGGCCACCAGAGCCAGCGAAGTCCCCGTCGCACCCAAGGGCCTGTCGGGGCGTCTCGGGGTCCGAGGGGGCAGGGGTCCGGCACGCGTGCCAGAGGGGGAGGGCGAGGCCCCTGCTGGCCTGGCCTTCAGAGCTAGGCCTCGGGGGGCGCCCTCCTCCCCGTGCCGGCGGAGGTCCTGCGGCTGCCAAGAGTCGGCTGCAGGGATGGCACAGCCGGTGGACCCACGGAGGCCGCTGCCCCCCAGAGCTGCGCTCCCCACCTGCCCCGAGGCCAGAGTCCGTCTCGCTGGGGACCCCCGGCTAACTCGCGCTCCATCCTGCAGGGCGCATTTGCAAACTCGCCCGACAACCGTGTGCAGAATAGCCCTGCCGCCCGTGGTGACCAGAAACCAGAGACACCCGGCCCCAGGCCAGCCCCGTGGGCCCCGGCGGCAGTGGCCTCCGCTCTGCAAGGTCACCCACACGCACCCTCCCTTGGGCCTTCTCCCAAAGGCGGCCCACCCGTGGGCAACGAGGCGAGATGTGTGAGGACGCATTGTGCAGACGCATTCGCTCCGCGGTTCAGTAATCTCCCGGAGCAGCCACATCGGGACCTGGGCCGTTCCCTGGGACGTGGTTCTGCAGCCTGTCATCTGCCCAGGAAGCCTGACCGCCGGCTCCTTGGGGCGGCCGGGATCTCTCAGGAAGAGGCCTAGTTGAGTGTCCGGGGAGGATGGCACCTGCCAGCCCTGCCCGGGAGCCGGGGGGCACACAGAGTGGGGACCCCCTGCCCTAGGAGCGGGCACGCACTGGAGAGGGCTGGCCAGCTGCGCCCATGAGCCCCAGCCGAGGGCCCGAGGGGGGACAGCCGTGCTGCAGTGCGGCCCAGGGGATGACACTCTGGGTCCTATGACGCAGCACATGGCACCAACACACGTCCAACAGCCTTGTGCCAGCATCCACGCGCACTATTCCCATCACACTGTAGAAGCCTGGGTGCCAAGAGCCGAGCATGTCCCATGGGCCACCACTGTCCACTCCGACGGGCGCCACTGCCACTGCAAGGGAAGACACGGCCACCCTGATCTGAGGGAGGTGGAGACAGATGCTCTGGGAGGCTGGTAATTGTGCCAAAGTCTACCTGGCTGGAAACAGTGGAGCGGGGGCCACGCCTCAGCCCCGAGTCTAGGCTCTTCCAGCACATGCTGGAGGCCGGGGGGACCTGGACCCAGAACTGCCCCTCGAGGACGCTGAGCTATCCAGGGCATTTGGGGCGTCCTTGGGGGCTGTTGTCTCTATCTCATGTGCATGTGAGTCTGAGCGTGTGTGTGCTTGGTGAACAGTCAGGGCTGGAGAGTAACTGGGACTGAGACCTGGCCTATCAGGTCCTCTGTTGTTCTCAGCTTGAGATTAAAGTATCAGTCAGGACAGGCTAGGTGATGGGACGCCTGGGGCTCAGGGGTTGAGGGTCCACCTTCGGCTCAGATCCTGATCCCTGAGTCCTGGGATCAAGTCCCACGTCAGGCTCCCTGCAAGGAGCCTGCTTCTCCCTCTGCCGTGTCTCTGCCTCTCTCTCTCTGTGTCTCTCATTAAAAAATAAATAACAAAGACCCTTGACATTCCAGCAGCCTATACAAAGGTTGCTTTCTTGCTCCTTCTACATGGCCGTCAAGGGTCAGCTGACACTTCAAGTCTGATCTGTGTCATCGATTTCCCTGCAGGACCCAGGTGATCAGCAGCCGTTATCCGGGATGGTTCTAGTAACTCTGGAAGAACCAGGAGAGAACTCCGGCTGGCTTGCCATTAATAATTGAATGCTCAACCTGTGCTCCTAGCTGGTTGACAAGAGTTGGTCATGGTTCCTAACCAGCCACAAGGCTCCAGGAGGTGCAATGCTAACGTGTGCCCAGAAAAGAAAGAACTGGAATAAATGGCTAACAGCAGTCACGACTACCACAGCTTGAGCAGCTGATTCTGCTGACAAATCTGACGGCCGAGAGTATTTCACCCCCGCACTTCACACGTCACTTGTTGGTAAACCCACGAGGCCCTGGGAGGGACGGCAACAGCTCCTCCTGTTCACACTTTCTCACTGGCTGTGTGACAATAAAACTTTATTAACAAGAGCAGATGAAAGACAAGGGGGCTGGATTTGGCCCATGACCTGAAGCTTGCCAACCCCTGTTACAGGAAAAACCAGATCCTCAGAAGTTGGCTGTTGTTGAAGGCGGGTGATGAGTGCATCGCACATAGAGGTTCACGATACTCACCCGTGTGTGCACACATCTTCTCAAACACATATCTATAAGTTCTGAAGGGTTTTTTTTACTTATTTTAGAGAGAGAGAGAGAGAGAGAGAGAGAGCATGGGAGGGCTTGATGGAGGGAGGGGCAGAGAGAGAGAGACTCTCCAGCAGACCCTCCCCCCCCCCCCCCGCCGAGCACGGAGTCTGCCCCATGAGATCACGACCTGAGACAAAACCAAGAGGCAGATACTTAACCGACTGTGCCACCCAGGTGCCCCCATGTCTGCGTATTCCGAAAATTTAAAGTTAGGGGCTCCCAGCTGTCTCAGTTGGTGGAAAGTGCAACTCTTCATCTCCAGGTCATGAGTTCCAGCCCTGTGTTGGGTGTAGAGATTGTTTAAAGGTAAAATCTTTAATTAAGAAAAGGGGGAAATTACCATTTTCTTCAACGTGGATGGAACTGGAAGGTATTATGCTGAGTGAAGTAAGTCATTCGGAGAAGGACAAACATTGTATGTTCTCATTCATTTGGGGAATATAAATAATAGTGAAAGGGAATATAAAGGAAGGGAGAAGAAATGTGTGGGAAATATCAGAAAAGGAGATAGAACATAAAGACTCCTAACTCTGGGAAACGAACTAGGGGTGGTGGAAGGGGAGGAGGGCAGGGGTGGGGGTGTGTGGGTGACGGGCACTGAGGGGGGCACTTGACGGGATGAGCACTGGGTGTTATTCTGTATGTTGGCAAATTGAACACCAATAAAAAATAAATTTATTATTAAAAAAATAAAATACATTTTAAAAGGGGGAAATTGAATTGATAGTTAAAATGTAAATTAAAATCATGGGTTTAGCCATAAGTATGTTCACCGCAATGTTACTTATCATTCAAAAAACTTTGAGGAATAACCTAATGTCCAATAACAGGGAATTGACTAAGTTATGGCGTAGACCCACAGGATGGGGTACGATGCAGCCACTACGAATTATAGGGCAGGAAAGTGTGAGTACCATGAAAGCAGCACCTCAGTTCGAGTCTAGCAGGGAAGAGGATGTGATATATGTACCTTCCTTAGTGCAGAGTATGGGCGGAACGGACAACCCAGCAGGTACACCCAGGTGGTGGTGGGAGGGAGGGATGGGGCGGGAGGGGCAGGGATGGGGCGAGGAGGGACAGTGGGACCAGGGGCAAGGGGAGGGAGGAAGGGAAGGAAGGTTGTCTGTCTCAGGGCAGTAAAATTATGGGTTATTAGAAGTTTATTCCTCTTGCTAATCTATTGTATACAGTTTCCCAGGAAGCTTGTACTGCTTTTGTTATAAAAGAAAAACAAGTTATTTTGAAGAGAGACACTGCAGCTCGCCCATCCGCCCTTCCCTCTGCGCCCCTGTGCATCTGTGCAGCTGCCCCTCTCGCCCCCTCCCCAGGTCTGGGTCGCCCTGGCCGGTCGTCCCCACCACCTCCCCTGCCACCACCGACTGGCCCAGCCTGACCAGCGCGTCTGTGGTTTTGTGTTGAGCATCAGGACGGGGAGGGGGACGGGGCAGAGAGGGAGCCGGGGGCCAGCCGGGGCTGGGGATGCCTTCCAGGAGATCTAGAAGGGACAGGAAGGGGAGGGCACTGAGGGATCAGTGCCCAGGAGAGAAAAATCGGTTGGAATCCATATTTCCCTGCAAGTGGGTCCTCTTCATGCCTTGCGTCTGGGTGAGGGGTTCTGGGTAGCCAACCGTGGTCCTCGGGGGCCACGCAGTTCTCCAACGGGAGCACCTGGGGCCCGAGCCCCCGACCGGTGCCCCCGGGCTCCACACAGATGTTTGAGGGTGACCAGCACAGGACATGTGCGGCGTTCATGGAAGCACCGTCTCCCAGAGGAGGCCTCGTGGGTGCCCCGCGGTCCCTCCCCAGGGCTTTGGAGCACCTCCAGCATCTGCTGCGCGGCCGTGGAAAGGAGGTGAGTCCTGCCAGGACCTGCCCGTGAGCTCCAGAAAGGAGGGGACCGGGCCCTGGTCTGCTGCCGGGGCTCGGGTCCTGGCTTCCGTGAGCCAGGCCCACCTGGATGGGGGGGGCGTGGGGAGGATGAGTGCCACCTGCACAGACAGCCCCCCACCTGGTGCACAGGCGCCACCTCCTTCCTTTCCTACCTGTGGACCTTCCCTCCTGCCAGCCACTCCGGGGAGTGGGGCCTTTCTCCTTCGGGGCCACCAAACTCACTCTGCCTCGTCCCCTCCCGTGTCCCGGAGGCCAAGGGGCCACCATGCTGGGCCTGCTGGAGGTTTCCATCAGGGCGCAGAGGCGGGGCGTCCTGCCGCCCAGGTCAGCACCTGCCCCCGAGACCTGCAGGCTGGGCCTCGGGCCACACCCATGACGCTGCCCCCTCCAGCCCATGCTCGGAAGGTTCTAGAATAGGAGGCTGCCCCCCGGGCGTCTCCCACGCCGTCCTCCTAGGATCACCCACACATCAGAGCTCCAAAAAGAAAGACGGGCAGCAGAGCAATTTTGTGCACATGCAGTGGGTCGCCTTCTAAAGCGTCTGGATTGTGGCGGCTCAGCATTCCGCGTCGCGCAGCTGTAAATTAAAAGCAGCAGAAATGTGTATTGACTGAAACGTCTCCGAGATTGCCTGAGATTTCGGCGAGAGTTTTCCTCTCTTTCCCTTGCTCCTTTTCACTTGCCTTTTCTCACTTTTAAAAAAACACAGTCATTAAAGGAGGTCCCCACGGAAATGAAACACAGAACACTGTGTTAAGATATCATAGAAGTTCTGACTTTCAATACCCAATTCCCCAGAAAATTTTGAATTAAGCCAGTTAGTTCCACATTTACAGAAACACTGGAAATTTTCTGGGGAAATTATTCAGAATGAAATGAGTAGCTGATCGAGTCTGTCTCCCTGCTCCCAATCTGCCCAAAGCTACTCTTTCGCTTATGAAATCTTTATGAATGAACACACCAAGACTACCAAGAGAGCGGGGGTGCCGGCAGCCACAGCCGGGTCTCCGGCGGGACGGGGCTGTGACACGTGCGCCGTGGGGACACTGCCGGGGTTGTGCAAGCTTCGGTCAGACTCGAGCTGCGGGACGTGCCTGGACATTTTGGCGACGCTCAGAAGACGGATGTGGCTCTGTGCCGTAACGAAGGACCTCGTAAAGCTCACCTCGTTATGTAAGTTCATTAATTTCCAAAATCACAAACCCCTGACCCACCTCCGATCAAAACGGCAGGTATGATTGTTGCTGCTTCAACAGCAAACGCTCTCGATGATTACCCACGACAGGAAATTCGGATACCTAGGTATATTTGAAAATAGCCTAAGATGATGTAATACCTGGACTCGGTGAAATGTTTTAGCTCGATTGAAATATAATTATTGGAATTTACTGCATAATTGCATTGCATAATTGTGCAATAGGAGACAGTGATCATTTCAATAATTCTTTCTGCTTCGTAATTCCCCAGGAAGAATCATCCCCGTCACACCGAAATAAGATGTTCATTATAACCAGGGTATTTTTCCATAGTCATACAAGCTGAAAAAGATATTACCTGAGAGCATTCTGTTACTTCATCCTTGTTTGATTATGTGAAATATATTTTTGATTTTCCAATTAGCATGAAGGAAAATTGACTAAGGATTTTAAAACATCTATAGAAAAGGAATCCTTTGCACAATTTAGATCCTCATCATGCATCTGTCAAACATGGATATGACAAATACATTCTAAAATACCGCCTTTACCTAAGGCTCACAGGAAGAGATGTAATCTTTATGATATTCTAAGGACAGCCAAGACGATAAAGGGAAGTGGAGAAAAGCTGGGAAGTGTATTTTTATATACAACTCTGGATCTTTACCTACAAACAGAGAGAGGTCATGAGACGATCTCTTTTATTATCATTGTACCCGTCAAGTCTGTTCAAAACCCGTTGTGGGTTTCATCAACATTACAAAAACGTATCTGTGTGCTGTCTCTGTCAGGCATGATCCCTTGAAGTAAATGAAAATAAATAGGAAAAGCCAATAATATATGACAATTTTTGACAAGTCCAGAATGAGCCATCTTTTACACAAATTAATGCTCAATTGTGAATCCTTCGTGGCTATGAATGGTGTCAAGTTTAAGGACAGTGATGACCTGGTGCTAATAGTGAAGTCATAACTTCCCATCTAAAACACGACCTCCAGGGGATTCCTGGGTGTCTCAGTAGTTTGGCACCTGCCTTAGGCCCAGGGCGTGATCCTGGAGACCCCAGATCAAGTCCTGCATCGGGCTCCCTATAGGGAGCCTGCTTCTCCCTCTGCCCGTGTCTCTGCCCCTCTCTCTCTCTGTCTCATGAATAAATGAATAAAATCTTTTTTAAAAATAAAACATGACATGCTTATTCTTCTGAGACTAATTCCAGGAGATTAAAAAAAAATTTTTATCAGATTGCCTAACGTCACTTCAAGGGAAAAGGGGACCAGGACTCATGTGTGTATGAGATAGAGGGAGTACAATTCTCTTGGCAGCTGGACTCAGAACTGTGTTTAGGGCCGAATGCACCTTTATCGCAGACGTTCCTGCAGAAGGTGAGTCTTGATGGGGGTTCAGAAGCTCCCGGAAGCCAGCCAGGAAGGAAGGTGCCAGCCCCAAGGTGTCGGACGCTGAGCTGCACAGCCTGGAGGGGAGCCTTCTCGCAGCCCCATCAGTGTGTGGCAGAAACCCGTCATCTTTCCCAGTGCTTTTGAGGAAACCCAGGAATTTAAGTGTTTATGTGAGAGCTCTCATTTTTAAAATGTTTATGCAAAAAAATTTTTTAAGTGTTTTTTTTTTAACTTTCTACTACAGATCCCCCCAGTCTTCATTTTGCCAAAAGAAGAAAACCTAACCTGCCCAGAGGACCCGGTGTGCTCCCGGGGAGAGCAGAGGATGGGAGTGGGGAGATATTCCCAGTCTCCTCAGGCCCTTCAAATTGAGTCACTCACCCCAGTCCCCTGTCTCCCCAGGAGCCTCCACTGGAGAGAATGGAAACTCATCATTCAACCTCCCAACTTTTCCTGAAGGTCAGGGTTGCCCTGTGGCACCTGAGCAGCACCTGCTGTCCTTGAACAATGAGGGAAACCTTACAGGATACAGCATGTTTTTACCACTTCTCCTTCCCCTTTCTCCCTTCCTGAAATGTGAATACATGATGGAGAGGCAACATCCCTATCATGACCTGAGGAAAGAGCCACAAGTTACAAGAGGTGAACAGAAAGGTGGAAGGGATCTGGGTCCTTGAGGTCACACGCGAGCAGCTTCACCGTCCCTAGACTGGGTAACCCTAGACTTCTTGCTAAGTGAGAAAAACTAATGCTCTTCCTTATTCAAGGCTGCTTAGAAAACAGAGCTTGAGGCAAGGGTTAAGTGCTGGTACTTAGCTTGCAAGAGTGAGAAGATGCAATAGACCACAGCACAATGAGAAGGGGGCAAAGTTGTGACACACTGACACACTGTCCACGGCCTCACCCAGGGACACTGAGGCTGCTTGGCAGGTGCTTCCAACTGTACATGTGGGGTGTCTCTGGGCAGGCTAAACAGATAAATGTGCTAGAACAGTCGGTTGGAGGAAGAAGGAAAATGAATCTACCTGCCTAACTCCCTCTCATCTCTTATTTCTGATTGTTCAGTAATTTCCCCACAATGTGTTAAGTCTATCTGATTCCAGGTGGCATCCTCAGACCCTTTTTGTGGCTGTTTGGGATGCTCGATCACATGCCCTATGAAAGGTCAGGAAAACCCCAGGACATGGCTGGCCACTCTGCACAGACAGGAAGCGGGGGGGCAGGGGGTGTGCCTGGCTCTCCCCAGGGAAAGAAGTAGTCAGTTCCACTGGCAAGTACTTGAAGGTGAAGAAGAGCCAGTGGTTCCCAGGGGTGCTGAAGGCAGAACAGAACAAAAGTCTGAGGGCCAGAGGGTGGTGGTGCCAGAGGGATGCAGGGATGCCCGAGAGGCCAGTCTAAGAAACTCTGCCTGCTGAGACTGGTAACATTCTATCATGCTCAGCCGAATGCTAAATTTTTAGCAAAAGTTTAATAAATCACAAAATGCTTAGACAAATAAGATTTCTTTGGGAATTGTGTGTGTGTGTGTGTGTGTGTGTGTGTGTGTACGGATGCAAGATATTTTTCATAAAGCTAGCTATATTAATTTTAATTTTTAAACATCCATTTTTTTAAAAGATTTTATTTATTTATCCACGAGAGACACAGAGACAGGCAGAGATACAGGCAGAGGGAAAAGCAGGCTCCATGCAGGGAGCCTGGTGCAGGACTGGATCCTGGGTCTCCAGGATCACACCTTGGGCCGAAGGTGGCACTAAACCACTGAGCCACCCAGGCTGCCCCCATCCATTTGTTTTTAAATAATATTGCTTCTCCTTTATCAGTTTTACGACATCCTTTATTTGGTGACATGTTGATGATGGTAGATGGTCAAAGTGCATTCGCGTATTCATGCATTCCTTGTTAAATAAATAAAAGACCTTTCCTTCCCTATGTTTTTGCATTCGTGGGTTGTTTCTTGTGAGTTCTGTTTTCTGTTCCATTTATCTACTTTTCTAAGTCAAAAATAGAAATAAAAAGAAACTGAATAAAATATAAACATGAGGGAGGAAATATTTGCAAATCATACATCCAACAAAGGACTTGTATCCAGAATATATAGAGAACATGCAAAATTCAAGTGAGAAAATAAACAGTCCAGTTTTAAAATAGGCAAAGGAATTGAACAGACACTTTATTGGAGAGGATAGACAAATGGAAAATAAGTACATGGAAAGGTCCTCAACATTGCAAGGAGTTATGGAAATACAAATGAAAATTATGATTAGATTCCACTATACTCTTACTGAAATGACTAAAATAAAAATAGAATACATATATGCATACATAAGCAAGTAAATAAATAAGTAGAACTGACAGCATCCAGAACTGGCAAGGGTGCAGAGCAACTGACCCTGCCATGCATGCTAATGGAGACGCAAAATGGTTCAACCACTCTGGAGAACAGTTTGGAGTTCCTTACAAATTTGAAAATACAGATAACACATGAGCAGCAATCTCACTGTGTTTGTCCTAGAGAAATTAAAATGCATGCCACCCAAAAACCTATACATAAATGTTTATAGCGGCTCTATTTATAATTGCCCAAACTGGGAAATAGCCCAAATGAGACCAACATGTAGGGTTGCTTCTGCATGGATGGACTTTAACTCATGGGGAAGATGAGATTAAGAGTCTGATTTGTGCATTTAACAGCCTTGCCAGGCTTGAAGGGTAATTATTGGGGGCTGGGCCTGCCAAGGCAGGGAGCCTATAAACAACCCCACACTTTAGGTAGAGACCCCAAAGAACTGAATTCTAGTAGTAATCAAATGGTAATAAATTTTTAACAGTTGGATTCCAATACAAAAAGCCCTGATTTCTTTCTCTTTTCTAATTTCCATGGTGTAAATACTCCCAGCAGAGCCAATTTCAAGCTACCAATATAACCTCACTGAACACATAGTTGGGAAAAAATGGGCAGAATCAGCTCTTATGAGCCAGTGCTAGCTGGCTCCAGCACGCCTCTTCCTAGAAGTCAGGATGCACTTGAGTAAGCGACTTCTTGTATCCAGCTCTGAATCATCATGGTGCAGAAAGTGTCTCAAACCCTGAACTTGGATGAAGGTGATCAGTGGATTGCCAGTGACTCACACAGGCTTCACACATGACTCACAGGAAAGAAGAAGAAAGCACAACACAGTTCCCAATTTTCTTCTCCTTCTAAAAAAAAAAAAAAAAAAAAAAAAGCACTGATCACCAAACCAGCGGAGATAACCAGGCGGATAAGTAAACAAGACTTCATGAATGAGAACCGGCACAAACAACAGACTAAAGACTCTGGCAACTGACAGCATGGAAGGATCAGGAAAGAAGCCAGATATCAAGTCAAATACACCGCATGGTGGATTCCATTTATGTAAAAGTCAAAATGGTAACATGAAATTATAGTGTTTGGAGGCGTAGAGTTAGGTTGAAAAGTATAAAGAGAATAGGAAGTGAGTACAATAAAAATTGGGATTGTGGCTGGTTTTAGGGGCACAAAGGGGCAAGTGGGTGGGGTGGTTCTATTCACCCGGATGGTGAGGACTCTGGTGCTCAATGCATAGTAATTCATTAAACTGGAAATGTATGTTTTATGCATTTTTCTCCTTATATGTTAAAAAGTTAAAAATACATCATGCCCAAGTTCTCTTTACCCAAGTAATCCAGAGGTGATTCAACATTCAAAAAATGTGTCAGTAGAACTCTCTAGAATAATAGAGTAATGGAGAAGAGCCTCTAAGTTTTTATTTTTGACAAATAAAACGGCTATGAGTAATTAAAACTACATGTGCATGATTGAAAACAAGACTCTAAGAAAACCAAAAATAAAGGAAAACTCCTTTACTTGATAAAAAACATCTATCAGAAATCTACAGCAATGCCCACAGTTAGTGGTGAGATAGCAGACACATTTTTCATGGAAGTTGGAAAAAAGGAAAACATACTCATTATCCTCACTGCCGTGTTGCATTTTGCGAGTGGTTTGCACTGATACAACAGTAAGAAGTAGGGATGCAGAGAATAACTCAAAAAGAAGAGAAAAAACATTTGTCATTCTTTGCAGATATGCGATTATTGACAGAAAACCCAAGAGAACGAAGCCGTCCAGCCCAGGCACTCACCTCTCCAGCTGCCGCTAACGCAGGGTGCAGTGTGCGGGAGGCTCTCAGCAACCAGCAAGCCCTCGTTCCCAGTATCAACCCAAGTGATAAAACACCTAGGAAGAAATCCATCCAAAAGGACGGGTGCCTTGTCAGTGTAAAGAAAATGATAAGACTGCAGGAAGGGTTTCGGCTTGTTTATTTAAGCCCATCTTAAGAAAGTAGAGGAAAAAAATCACATTCATCGACTAGAAGACTTCAATCACAGAGACACTAACTCTCCCTTAAATTAATCTAAAGACACAATGAAATTCTAACCCCAATCCCAACAATCTTTCACCTGAATCCTGAAAAATTGTTCCTAAAACTCATGTGTAAGTATAAGGTGCCTGAAGGGTTAGGATGAGTTAGGAAGAGGACCGTATGGGACACCTGCCAGCCAGATATCACAAAGCCATCATGGGTGATGCAGAAGGGACTCAGCCATGACTGACCCATTGGTCCCGATCCCATTCCTGGGGACCCATGGCTGTGCTGGGTTCTGCATCCCCACCCTCCGACCCTGGCAGAGACGGGAGTGGCCCCATACAACAGGCTGAGTCACCGGCAGGAGCTGCCGAGGTTCCCATGTCTCCGAGGCCACAGGTGTGCCCAGAAATCTCGTGGAGGAGTCTGACTTTACCAGAGCATGGAACTGAGGAGTAGGGAAGTGGGGTTCTTCAGCTGTCAGCTAACATGGGAACCTCACTGTGTATCTGCTGTTAGGAGGAAGGGAGGTCACATGAGACAGATAATTTATGAATAATCACATGGGCTTTATTCTTCACCACTAAGAATTTTCTGAAATTTGTTTTCCAAATACTTGTTTCAATTTTTAAATTGTATCTATTTTTAAAAATGTTTTATTGTAGTAAAGCATTCCTTTTTAAAAAGATTTTATTTATTTATTCATGAGAGACACAGAGAGAGAGGAAGAGACGCAGGCAGAGGGAGAAGCAGGCTCCTGATGTGGGACTCGATCCCAGGACCCCAGAATCATGCCCTGAGCCAAAGGCAGGTGCTCAACCACTGAGCCATCCAGGCATCCCTGTAGTAAAATGTTCTTATAAAATTTGCCATTTTAATCGACCTTACGTGTACAGTTCCGTGGTATTGCGTAGACTCACGTAGCTGTGCATGTGGTTATCACCCCTACGCATTTTCAGTACCTGTCAACATCCCAAACCAAAACTCTGCCTCCATCCAACACTGGCTTCCCAGCCCCCTCCCAGCCCCTGGCGCCCACCATTCTACATTCTGTCCCTGTGAATTTCACTCCTCGAAGGACCTCATATAAGTGGAATTATACAGTGTTTGTCCTTTTCATGGCTGGCTTGTTTCGCTCAGCATCGTGTCCTCCAGGTTCACCCGTGTTGTGACAGGTGTCAGGGCGTCCTTCCTTTTGAAGACTGAATAATATTCCGTGGGGCGGATGAACCACGTTTTGGGTTCCCCCTCCTCCATTTGTGGACGCCTGTTTTGCTTCCACGTTTTAGCTGTTGTGAACAATGCTGCTATGAACTTGGGTGGACAAGTATCTTGGAGTCTCTGTTTTCAATTCCTTTGGGTGTACGCCCAGAGGTAGGGCTGATAGATCATATGGTAGGTAATTCTTTAATTTTTTTTTGAGGAATATTTCAATTTTTATAAGCATTGTCTGCGTGTCTGGGTGGCTCAGTCTGTTAAGCATCTGGCTCTTGATTTTGGCTCCGGTCATGATCTCAGGGTCAGGGGATTGTGGTCCCACGTGGGCTGCGTGCTCAGCATGAAGTCTGCTTGATTCTCCCTCTCCCTCGGCGCCTCTCCTTGTTTGGACTCTCTCTCTCTCTCTCTCTAAATAAACAAATAAATAAAATCTTTTTAAAAATAAAATAAAGGGATCCCTGGGTGGCGCAGCGGTTTGGCACCTGCCTTTGGCCCAGGGCGCGATCCTGGAGACCTGGGATCGAATCCCACATCGGGCTCCCTGCATGGAGTCTGCTTCTCCCTCTGCCTGTGTCTCTGCCTCTCTCTCTCTCTCTCTCTCTCTCTGTGTGTGACTATCATAAATAAATAAAAATTAAAAATATAATAAAAAATAAAATTAAAAAAACGCTTTAAAAAATTAAAAATAAATAAAAATAAAAATAAAATAAAAAAAATAACAAGAGCATTGTTAATCTGCCAGAATGTGTCAGTTCTATCCAAAGTATCCATGTGCTTGTTTATTGTCATTTAAAAAGAATCCCAGATTCGGGGATGATTGGGGAAGGGAACATTTTTTTCTTCCCTTTTTTTCTTTTTTAAGGAACATTTTTTCCAGCTGTAGGTAAGGCATAATGTAGCATTTGTTGAGCAAACAAGACGTTCAGGGATCTCACGGCTTCATGATCTCTTTTTCAGCCTATCTTTCATTCTTCAGGAAGCTGACAACTGCACCTGGTGGACGAACTAAACGACAGGGGGACAGCAGCCAAGGGCCACCCCCTCCCTGCCCGCCGGTGGCCTGAGGAGCTGCGTGGCCTCAGAGCCTGGCTCCGGCCATGTGCAGGTGTCCCCTTTGAGGGTCGCCTGGTCCCCACCCCCATCCTGTCCGTGCTCGTCCGTGTCCACTGGTGCAGGAGGAAAGAAGGTGGCTCCAACTGTCCTCCCCCATCTGCGCCCGATGCGGGGAGGAGCTCACTTTGGCCCTCGTTTTCCATTGAACCCACTGTACCGATCGTGAGTCAAGAGTTAAGGGAAATTTTTAAAATTAAATCTGAAACCACAGGATATGTACAAGAGGGTGATGATTATGCCTGGGAGTTTTTATCAGTCACAGCTGTTCTATTATGTTTGTTTACTTTAGGGTAGAAATGGTCCTTTGAAATACACGACCAAAATAAACACACTGGCAGCTGTAGTTGGCATGGGCGAGCGAGCCAGCAGAACCAGCCCAGGGAGGCCACCGGCTCGCAGTCGCCGTGTCAACGGCAAAATAAATAGCCCCGTGCTTTCATCCCGACGATGCCCAGGAACAGAAATCTTCTATGAAAAATTCTATTGGAATCCAAGAATTATGAAATTTTGTGGAATGTTGCAATTCGAGCAAAACCCAAAAGTTTATTTTTTTAAAAAATACTGAATACGGAGTTCAATGTGAAATGTGGCGTTACAAAGAAGCCACCGTGATGGTAAAATACATTTCTACCGTAAATAATCGTCACGTACCGATGTTTATTGAGCACTTATTATGCGCTAGGCATTCTCTACTTTGTGCTGGGCACTCAGCGGTGGGATGTCAAAACTCCCCTCTCACAGAAAAAATAAAATCAGTGAGAAAAGTCAGTGACAACATAATTTTGAGGAATGATTAATGCTGTCAAAAGTTTCGATAATAATTAATTTAAATTATTAAACCTGGTCGATTACATGTGAATAAATCCACGTTAATTGAATTAGGACAAAAAGTTTATATTTTATAAACCCCGAATCATCTCTAACCACAAGTCAATAGAGGAAAATAAAAGCAAAGAAAGTCCTAAGGGACTTCTGTCCTCCTCACACACATCTGAAAATGCGCACGGTTTATGAAATCACAGTATTTCACCTCCTTTACATAACTTTTTTTTTTAGACCGTTAAGAAGTTTACAGAAACGAACACTTCATTTTGTGGAAAAATGCTGAGAAACTAAATTTGAAGAGTTGGCATTCGTGCCTCATTCTGAGATCCTGAAATTACAGTTTCTGACAGTGTATTTTCTTTTTATTGTAATTGAAACCACTCTGTGAGTAAGGAACTACGCACAGAGCTTGTCGTGTGGAAGTATCTGTTTCCAAGACCGAGGGGGTCTCAGTGGCACAACTGTGCTCGGAGGTAATGACCCAAAGTAAAAGTGATTTGTGTTTGTTTTCATTCCCTTAGCGCGAAATGCATCAGAGAAGACGGAGCCTGTCGGGCAGCGACATGGGGAAACTGCAGGGACCTCCCAGGATCGTTTGCCCTGATTCTGGTTCGGATTTTGCTGGAAGATGACAGACCGGAGGCAGAGCTCGGATTGCAAGACCGAAGGAGGAGCTGGGGGCTAGCAGACGTGTGCGCGTCCTTAGGGTCACCAGGAACAAAGCTGAATCCCTCGTCTTGCGTTTCCGGCTAAGCCCCGCTGTCTTCCAGGGGATTCGAGGATCGTTAACCACGCACGCACCTGAACGCTGACGTCACTCTCCGTAAAGGTCTGTTCTTCGGCACCCGGACCTCGCACCTTGGGGATGCTGATCCTCGGTCCTCCGGGTCACATCTGCATCTGTTTCCATCTGAGACACAGACTTGTGCGCTGCTGAATGGACAACTACGAGGTGTTTTATTCTGGATAAAAATGTGAGCAATTCAGCAGGACATTTTCTAGAGTCCTACTGAGGGCTAAGTCATGTTCATCGTGGCCCTCTTACCTCTGAATATAGGCGCGAACATTTTGTGATTCCTACCACTTTGGAACGGTGTGAGCTCCCGATGCAAGTCGCCCAGGCTCAGCAGCTTAAATTCATGACGCACAGGAAGTCTGGAGGCGGGCGGCCCAGGGCTCCTCCTCGGTGCCATCCAGGAACACACGCTCCTCCTAACCTGCTGCAGCGTCCTTAGCGAATCAATGTTCACCTGCGCGCTGTGCCTGACGACCACAGGCCAGCATCACATCCCTGTTCAGGTGAAAAGAATTAGTCAAGAGCAAAAAGCAAAGGGGGTGGTATCCGAGGCCACTCCTTGTCGCCTGGAAGGCCAGACATCCTTGGTGATAGGCCCAGCTCGTTAGCACTGGGACTCCTCCGGCAGGTCCCGGACCAACCCCCCGACAAGAGAGATGAAACGCCAGCAAGGGGCCAAATCAATCAGGATGAAGCCTCAGGCTGAGGCGGGAGGAACATCCCCGAGACGCATATGTCACAACCCGGATCTGGACAAAATGGCATTCTGCGGTCAGGGAAGAAGGGGACACGGGTGCTGGGGCAACAGCCCCTGTCCTCGTGTTCTCACCGGCCACGCCAGGTGTCCCGTCCCCCTGAGTCAGCTCCAAGCCATTGCTCCAAAGGGGACGGAGGAGACGACTCATGTGCCGGTGGTGTGAAGATGTGAGTGACACCAAGGAAAGGCAGGTGGCATCGACCAGAACCTGGGTGCTGTGGGCGCTGGGAGGGGCTTCTGTGGGGCGCGTGGTGGCCGAGCAGGACCAGAAACCACGGAGGGCTCCCATGGGGAGGCAGTACCGAGGCCATCCTCCCGCGCTGGCCCCCTCAACCCTCGGCTGCAGTGTAGCCGGGATGTGGGTGTGGGAGCCACAACTCGGCGGGGAGGCCCTTGCAGAGGGTGGCGCCAAGGTCGCAGGCCAATAACTGCACAGCTCGCGGCTCAGGTGCAGCCGCCACTCGGGCCTTTGTGCACTGCCCCTCGAGGGGGCGAGGACCAGGCGCCAGTGGAGCTGCACGGCCCGGGCCTCTCCCCCAGCCCCCTGGGTCTCCTGCGGAGACTCTGCTCACAAGATGCCTGAGCGCGAGCTGGCGAGGGAGGAGGAATGGAACCCAAAGCCCGAAGAATGGGGAGGAGAGGGTGAGGAGAGCGCACAGACGCTGTCTGGACGCTTTGGATCTAAGGTCCCGGGAGGAGAGCCCCCGTTACATCGACGTGCGGGTGGAGTTCCCGACGCCTTGGTCTTCTTGCTTCGTTCACCGCCGTGACTCTCCGTGTCCAAAAGATGTTGCTGGCACCACGGACTCCGAGCGTCTCGTGCCTGCTTCTCAGGGGCTTGGGATCCCCGGGGAAGAGGTGCCAGGACTGCCCCGGCGTCCAGGAGTCGGTGAGCCCGGGAAGCAAGAAGCCTGGTGGGACAGCAGGAGCCACCCGGTGCCGGGCGCTGCGGGCCAGGGAGGCGGGGCGCGTCGGGCCGAGGCTGTGGGTGCCCGGGGACCAGAACCTTCCGGACTCCAGGCTTCGGTGCAAACTGCGACTCCTCCTGGGGCAGGTAGGGGCTGCGCCAGCCTCGCCCGGGGATGCTGGCTCGGTGGCCGCGTGTCCTCCCAGGCGACTGGCGGTTACCGGGGCGGGGGGGCGGGTGGCCGGGCCCACGGCCCGAGCACAGCGCGTTTCCCCCTGGGCGCCGCGTGCGGAGGGTCAGCTGCTCGCAGGCAACGCAGCCCCGCGGCCCCGGGACTGGAGTGGGCTGCCCCCTGGAACCACTGTCTCCGCAAGGCCCTCGTGCAGCTGGGAAGTAGCCTGTGCCCTGCAAGCCCGGCAAGGACACCGCCGACCCCAACCGGCCGCCTCTCCCGTCTCTCTCCGTGCCCACCACCAAGAGAGCACGAGTGCCTGGTCCCACAGCGCCCTGCAGGCCTTGGGGTCACCCTCCCACCCTGCTTCTCTCCTCGGAGCCCCAGCCGGGCCCACAGGCTCCCCGTGCAGTAATGCCTCTGACAAAACCCTCATTTGCAGTAGCAGGGAGACCTTAGTGTCCTCAACCCCCCCCCCCCCCTTCTCTAAAATCACCCTTGGACCTACAGTTTTTCTCCCTCGAGACTTTAGTCTTTGTCTTAGTCTCACAAATGCTGTTTCTGGATCTTCTTCACTCTTTTTAAAAAACACTTAAGAAAAGTTAACTCCCACCCGGTTGGGCCCTGTGCCCGGCCCCCAGGCTGTCCCCAATGGGCACCCAGGGGGTCCTGTCCTGCAGCCCCTGATGGGCACCCGGGCGGCCGCGGGTCCCTCTGTCGACCCCCAGGCTGGGCTCTCCGGGGCCAGCTGGTGCAGGGCGCTCCGTCTCCGATGGGGCTCCTCGTGACCCAGCAGGGGCTGTTTGGTGGGGCCCAGCAGGGGCTGTTGGGTGGGGCTGTGGGGGGAAAGCCTGCGTGGAGCCCCTGAGGTCTGTGAGTTGCTTCTTGCTCACTGGGAGAGCATCCCCCGAAGGGCTGGTGCCTGGCGGGGAAGAGGCCGGCCCTCTGGAGCTCCCCACATTGGCGACCATGGCCAAGGCCACTCTTGACGAGGCCTCTGAAGGAAATGGCTCCGGGCGGTGGAGACCACACACTCGTCCTGACCCTCTGGCTGTTCAGGAGGACTGTCCCCTCCTGCTGCTTGACTGCCATTCTGCTTGTTGCATCCCCAAGGATTACGTTCTCCTCAAAGTACTGGGAGCCTTTTTAGGTGACTGCTTTTGTTTCCTTGGTTGGCTTTGCCTCGTTCTTGTTGCCTGACGGTGGGAGGGCCAGGCCAGCAGGCGCAGTCACGGCGGACGACGTGTCCCGCCTCGGTTGCCGACTCCGGTAAGTGTACCCGAGTGCCGTTTGCCGAAACCAACATCCTTACAAAGATAGCAAATCAGATTTTGAATTTCCCAGTTAGATTTTGGATGGATTCACCGTGACACCTCCACTGGGAAAAAAACAACCAAAAAAGAAAGAAAGAAGAAAGAAAGAAAGAAAGAAAGAAAGAAAGAAAGAAAGAAAGAAAGAAAGAAAGAAAGAAAAAAAGAAAGAAAAAGAAAAAAGAAAAAACCCATAAACCCTTCAATAATTAAGAGAGTCTCTGGTAAATCCAAGAGTCCATTGTTTTTTTTTTTTTTTTTTTTTTTTTTTCTTTTAAGAGTCCATTGTTAATACAGAAAATCCTCTCTGACTTGGGCTGCAGGTGTCCATGTGCCCAGATTCGGGCTACAGCCCCGGGGCCATGTTTTGCAGGATTGGGTAGCTGTTGGAAGGCAGTGTGGGGTGCGGGTAAATGCTCTTGGGACTTGGCTGAGAGAAGGCCCATCCCTTCTCTCACCTCGTCACTGTGGGACTTTGGGAAGCTGCTTGGAGTCTCTGAGTAGGAATGAGTGGGAACCCTATGAAATGGCCATGAAGGGGGCTGGGAATCAGAAGTGAGGGGGCCCGGGGTAGGGGAGCGCCCCAGGACCCGAGTGCTCCTGGCAGCAGGCTGAGCCGCAACCCTCCCCTGGGGCTGCAAACCCAGTGCTGCTCCAAAAGGCTGCCGCCCTGCAAAGCCGGGTCCAGACGCTGTCCTCTGCACGGGCCCTGCACTCTCCGCCCAGCCCAGCCCAGCCCTTGGAGGCCTCCTCTCCCGGGCAAGTGCTTGGGCCACACCCATCCACTAAAGCCCAGTTCTGATCCTATTTCCTGAGTCTTCCTGGCACTTTGCAGGAACCCCAGGGGATTTCCTTACTCGCAGGTCACCTAGCACAGCTCTTTGCGATCTTCGATGCCCATTAGACTCCTCGGTGAGCTTCCCACAGTGCTCTTGTCCAGGCCTCGCTCCCAGAGGTACGTGGTGGGTGTGTGCTGTTGGGAGGGGCCTTGGGGGAGGGGAAGACGGATGACACCCTCGGACCCACAGACATTTAGTCTGAGAGCGGTAACGCGTGCATGCAAATAACCCTTACACAAGATGGGACTTGTTGGGCGTGAAAGAAATAATGGTACATTCCCAAAAAAGCTCAGACAAAAGATTTCTTCTGGTTGAGGGAGCAAGAAGGCTTTATCAGAGAGAAGGCATTTAAAGTCGCCTTTACACATGAGAACTGGGCGGGGGGACAACGTGTCTTGTCATCTCCTCGGGGTACAGGCACACAACTCTACGTTTTTTTATGAGTATCTTGAGCGTTTTGAGTTGGCATCGAAATAAGTTCTTGTAGATGGAAGACAGATCGTAGAAACCTTACTCCACAAGACTACAGGGTAACCTACCCATTGCTACTCACCTAAAAAAAAACCAGCCCAGCATCCACTAATGGCATTTATGTAAGAAGTGATTTGGTGAGAACAGAAACTCCGTGTAAAAGGGAAAGGCAAATCGGGCCCACTGTCTTCCCAATCCCACCGCTGGAAGACCTTCAGTGCCCAGGTGCACGGCTGTGGGCTTGCTCCCAGCCACTCGTGGGCACAACCTTGTGAGGCCAACGGATCCATGCACGGCTGGTGGCCCTGACCTGACCACCTGGTGGTCTGGGCGTTCTGGGGTCTGGCACTGAGGCTCCACGTATCGTTGGCTGTTTGTGCTTCACCTGCTGTCCCAAATGGCCCCGTCTCAGCCAGAGCGCTGACATCAATTGCGGCCGTATCTTTATGTGCCTTCCCCCCTGATCCAGACATGGCCCTTGGAAAGTACAAGGACCGTTGGCTTGCATTTGTAAGCAGTAATTGGCTATCAAATCGCTTGTGAGTCTGTTTTGAGAATAAAAGAACTAAAAGAACTCAAGGATCATTCCGGGAGCTGGCAACCTTTGTCTTCCCTCCTGCCCCACGTTTTGGAGAGCACTCCAGGCCCCATTGTGCTCTGCAGGGATGACTTGTTATCAAGAGGGCACGTGCGTGCGCGGCCCAGGCCCTCCAAGGGCAACAGACGGAACGTACAGTCTTTCAGGCTGAGGGCGAGGATTTATAGGCAAAATGTAGCTATTCTGAGACTCCCCAATAAAGATCTACAACCTGGACAAAAGGTAAGTATTTCACTCAGTCTGTGAAAGCCTGTGAAATTTATTTTTTGCAAGCTTTTACAGTCCGCGGCCCTTCCCATTCAATCTTGAATAATAGCATTGAATTGAGCTGTAAAAGCTTCCGAAGTTTGAAGCCTTTTGACAAGTTAATTTAGCAGTATGGTAAAAAGTTTTTCCCCAAGATAGAATAAAGCCATCATATCATGAATGTAGCAGTCATCCAGAGGAAAGAAAACACCATTAGGATTAGAAATGATGTGCTTTATGGAGATAGTTTGTGGTTTCGTGTAATCTACTATCAATATTTCAGGAGAAAGATGTTCTACTCATCAGTCAGCTGGAAGTCAATATCTCCACTTAAAACCAACACCCAGGGGCCAGATCACATCTATCTTTTATTGGAAAAATAACATTCTCTCTGCAGTTTTCTTTTCTACAGTTCTTTAGATTCTAATTGTGGGTGGTTTGTGTGTGTATATATATATATGAAACAAAGAGTTTTTTTTTTTTTCCCTAGAAAAACGCAAGGAAAGACAGAAGCAATACTTTCTCTGTCCCACCTCCATCTCCTACCCACACTCCCCCCGACCCCCACCGCTGGCTGCTGGAAGTTGCTTCTCTTGACCATTCAAAGTGACACAGAAGGAATTCAAGTCTCTTTCCTTCGATAAGATGGAAGCCAACCAAGGGGCTTTTTTTGGTTGTTTGTCTGTTGTTTTATTATTATTATTTTTTTAAATCCAAGTCAGTAACTCAAAATTCCTGCTTCAGTTTGTTTCTCCAGTTTATGATATGAAGACAGGAGAGGAAACAGACCCGTTCTCTCCCCGCCAGCAGCTCGATGGCTGTTGCTGAGAATCTTCGGGGAAGAGAAATATTCACCTATAAATAGGATGAATGGTACAGATCTGGCTTTGTCATGATGGAGAAAAAAAAAGCCAAGAAAAATTAATTATATGTAACAAAGAAAGGCTTCAGACGCCATTTGGTCTTGTGCCCTGAATATAAATCTCCAAATGTTTCTCACTTGAATATTTTAGTGGGGAAAAAATAAAATTAAAATTAAAAATCAGATGCCCTATTGTTGAGTTTCTATAGTAGTGCAGGGCGGCTGTGAAGCGCGCTCAGCGGTGGCGAGGGGCTTGTTGCTCGAGTCTCGGGCTGGAGGGTGTCTCGTGTAAGGACTGGAGGCTCCGTGCCAACCCCCTGAGAACAGGCTCCCAGCTGTGCATAAGCAGAAGGGGAAGCTGTTTCTAAACGATTCCTACCTTTGGCTTATGGAGCAGAGTGATTTTTCACTTTAATGAAGGAAAGATTATTTAATTATTCCTATTCTACTAGAACGTTTTAGGAAGAAAATGCCCAAAGGGTCAGGATAGAAGAAAGAGAAACCAGACTTACGGTACTTATAAAAAACTTTAAAAGAGAGAATGCTTGGAACCAGCTAGACCTGAGTCCAGTCTCTACCTCCATCTCTCAAGAGGTGTTTCTTGAATTAGTCACACCCAGCAGGTGCTGAGTGCCTACTACGTGCTGCGCCACAGCAGTGAACTTAGGATGGATTGTTTCCTTGGCCTTCCCCTCCCCGCACAGAATTCCCAGTCTAGACGTGTGTCCTCAGGCAGGTTCTCTCATCCCAGGTGGCCTGTCCCTCACCTGTATGATGAATAGGAGCACCTGCAGGGTAAGGTTGTGGTAGGGATTCAATGAGGGAAGCACTGCCTGTGTACTCTCTCCGTAGGAACTGTGTAGACTTTTAAATTCGGATCAGGCGGGTCTGCCAATCAGCCTAAGTTATGAGCGATGGCAATATTTTGGGGGCCAAATGTTAACAAGATTCATGGAATAATAAAAGACTTTTCACTTAAAAGGGAAATCATAATAAAGCACTATTTCTCATGCTAGTGAGAAGTTCCTCCCTTCTAAACAAAAATAACTCAACATATCATGGTCACTTGAAGAGCAAATTAACTGCCCACATTTATATATTCATCTGAATTATCGTTATATTTTGGAATTTTTTTCTGTGTCTGAAAATTAGAAACTGCTTGTTAGTGAAAATGTAATTTGATTTTCCTATAGAGATAACTGACTTCCGTGGAGCCCATAGAATTTAACTCTTAAGACCGATAGGAATGAGAGGGAAAGTCGAGACTTTAATGCTACAACTGATAATGCTCCTGAACATTATCTTAAAATAATACACAATTCTTGACTTCTCTGGATCCCAGAAATGATGTTGTTCATGGAACCCACATTTGTGGAGGGCCAGAGCTGGGCAAAGTGGAAAAGGCATGGCAATGGGACAGAAGACCTGGTTCTAGAGGGCTTCTTGTCTAATGTGGAAGACAAGCATTGAATAAATAACTGCCCTGTGTTTAAATACCAATAAAATCTTGAAAGAGAAAGATTCCGTTCTTTCAAGCATCTTCCATAATTCGATTACTTGTGTACGTATGCATTCTATTTTGTGTGCCACTGTTAAATACCTCAAACTTACAGGAAACTGGAAAGAATAATGCACGAGCACACATGTACGTATCCACAATAGCTTACCCCACTTTGTTGTCGTGCAGGATGCCACCGTACGCGTGTACCAGGGTTTTGCTTGTTCGTTCAATTGTTGGCAATTGAGTTGTTGGCAATTGTGGGTTGTCTCCAGTTTTTGGCTATCAGGAATGGAGTTGCTGTGAACTTTTATGTGTCAGATTTTCGTGTGCGTGTACATTTTCATTTCTGGAGGGTGAAGACCTGGGACTAGGATTACAAGTCCTATGATAAGTATGTGGTTTACCTTTGGGAACAAAAGTTGTAAAGTCGAGTTTTGGAGTGGCTGTTCATTTTGCATTCCCTCAAACCACATGTGAGAGCTACAATTGCTCTGTGTCCCCACCAGGGCTTATTGTTTTCGCTTGTTTTCACATCAGCCACTGAAACAGGTGTGAAGTGGTATCTCATCGTGGGCTAACGTGCATTTCCCTAATGGCTGATGCTGTTGCACGATGATGCCAAATTTGTTAATATTTTCCTTCATGGTTTCTACCTTTTATGCTTTATGTAAGAAATTTTTAAAAGAGGTTCTTCCATGGATCATAAAACTATCCATCCCACATGTGCCTCTAAAACTTTAAAGTTTTGGTTTTCACAGGTAGATATATATTTTTTTTCTGGCAAGTTTATGTGTTTAATGCATATGTGTTTAATGTGAGATAGGAATCGTATTGTTTTTTTTTTCAGTGTGGTTAACCATTTGTCCAAACATCAATTATTCAGTAGCACCTCGCCCCTGCTCTGTAATGCAATCTCTCTGTCCCAGATCACGTTTCCTTACACATATGTGTCTCTGTCTGACTCTATACTGTGACACTGCTCTATCCCTGAACCAAGGCCACATGGTCAAATTCCTAAAGCTTACAAGAGATCCTGACATCTGGTAAATACACCTCCCCCCACCATGTACATATCAAAATTGCCTTGACTCTTCTGGGCTCTTTGCTTTTCAATGATTTTTCAGAAGCAATTTGCCCCCACCCCCAACGCATTGAAGTTATAAAATTCATTGTGGAGAAGAGCCAATTTTATAGTTTCGAGTCTCCCCATCCATGGACATGGTATTCATTTATTGAATACAAGGTGCCATTGAGCAAAAGATGCACCATTATCTCGTGGGCTACAAAGAAGGAAAAAGTGCTACTAATTGATCAATGGCCTATGACACAAAGCATCCTCAATTTTTAGATATATCCAATTTGAGATGTTAATGTAAAAAAATGCATATTTTTATTTTTAATGCATATTTTTAAAATGAAGTTTGGTGTGCCCTTCTGGTTAATTGGGTGCCTTTTTAGTATCTTTCAATAAAATTCCATAGTTGTCCCCATAAGTATCTCTACAACTTTTGTTTTGTGAGGTTTGTGAGGTTTTTGAGGTTTTTGCATTGGCAGTCAAATCTTTATGATTCTGAGTGTTTCCAGCTGGCCTTAGGGATACAATGGGTTTTGAAATATGCTTATACCCAGCAGTCTTGCTGGGCTCTCTTATTAGTTCCAATAGTATGCCTATGGATGTTCTTGGAGTTATCTTTTTGTAACAGGTTTTAACTCAATCACATTTTGGTAAAAGAAGGTCTGTTTGGTATTGATTCTTTGGAATGCACTGAGATTTGCTTTGTGCCCTAGAAATTGGCTGTGGCCAGCATTTGTAAATGTTCTGTAGGGAACATGTTTGCTAATTTCAGAGTGCAGAATTCTTTCGGTATGTGGAACGTTAGTTTATAAACTTGTTAATTTTGTGATTCAAATCTTGTATAGCAGTTACTGAAACACTAGTGTTTTCTGCTACAGTGGGTTTACTTCTCCAGGGAACTTTTCAGATTTTTGCTTTATATGGTTTTGAGTCCAAGTTGAAGATGCAGAAGTTTAAATCGATACATCTCCCTGATGGGTTGTCTCTCTTGCCATTATGTAGTGACTGCTTTGCCTCTAATGCATTGTTTCCTTACAGTCGATTTTAACCGATATTATAATAACAGGGACTTCCTTGGATTAGTGTTGACCTAGAACATTGTGAGGGTTTTTTGCCCTTGCAGACTATCAGCCTTTCATGTTTGGGGCTATCATTTATAAACAGTAGGAAGAAAGATTGTATTTTTAAACCCGAAAGTGACAATCTGTTTTTCACTGGAAAATTTAGTCTGTTTATATTCATTGTGATAATTGATCTATTTAGATTTAGTTCCCAGTGTTATTCGGGGTTTTCTGTTTAACATGCTCTTTCCGTGCTTCTTTTAATCTTCTTCCCTACATGTTATTAGAATGATGGTTCCCCCCTCCCCCATCTTTCCTTCCTTTCTTCTCCTGGGCCCCTCACTGCCATGGAAGTTGTCCATTCTATTTCAGGTCATTCATTGCCTTCTTTAAAATTTGTAACAAGTGCTTTTTGCTTAACAACAGCTAAAGTCAAACTCCCAGACAATACAAGGATCTTAAAATGCTCAACCTCCAAAGTCCCCTGCTGCCTTACCAGATCCACTTAGTTATTATACACCAGAGAGCATCTATCATTTTATTTTATACCATCATTTGCTAGGGCTCACGCTTAGCAGGAGCTTAGATTTACTTGGACATTTACAATTTCTCTGCTCAGCATTTTCTTTCGGCTGACTTATTACCTTGGCCAGGGCAGGGTGGGTTGTGTTGCAAGGCTTTCCTCTTGGCCTTTCCCACCGTAACTGTTATTCCACAGGCGAGGGAATGAAAGCAGGGGGCTCTGGTGTCTGCTAAGTACATCCATCCCAAGCTGAAACTAACGTTCACATGTTGAAAGAATTCTGAAACTCTTAAATTAGCAAACATATTTTTTTTCCAGGCATATATGAAACATTTATGACCACTGGCCGTGGCCACATTCTAGGCCGCAAAACAAATGTTAATGTGTACCATGAATTAATACCATCCGTGCTTGGGGACTGGGGGAATGACCACAGGGTGGGTCTGCAAACCACTCCGACCCACTGTGAGACAGATGTGCTACAGGAGGAAGAACTTCTATGTGGCTCCTCCATTCTCTCCTCCTGAAATGCCTTTAGATCAGATCCTACAGGACCAGAGCTGGAGGTGAGGATTTTTGTACAAATTGTTTGCTGTGGGCTTGCTCTCAGGAGGAGGGAGGGTCAGCAGGACAGAGCAGGGGAGGAGCCAAGCAAGTTAGAGTTAGACTCTGGTCTTGGTTCAGGCCTGTCTTGTGAGGGCTCAGAAGCATGCCTGGTAGCTCAGAGACTGGTCTTGTCTATCCCAGTCAGTCAGACATTCCTGTATGTGTGTGCGTGGGGTGGGGGGTGGGGGGTGGGAATCTCTGGGCGGCAAAGGGTACCCTCCCAAGTCTTTCCAGGTGAGCAGACTCCCTTTGATCAAGGACAGCTCTCCGGACAAGGATGCAGCTGTGAGCCATTGGCAGGCAACTCTTGCAGCAGCGGGGTTGGGGCCCACTCGGGTGGAGGGGACGGACTCAGGGCACCGCGCAGTGGCCACCCTCCTGTCGAACGTTAGCTTCCACCTCCTTGTCTTTCTGGTCTTCATTTGCCTAATTTCCTCAGATCTGTCTTCCAGTTTGCGAAGAACGTTTTCTTTTACTCCTAATATGCGTTTATCTTTCTCACTGTTGCATTTTTTAAGTTTAATGGCTACATTCTTCATGTCTAGAGATTTTTTTTTTAACTCATCTTTTCTGAGGCTTGTAGGTGGCTCAGTCAGTTAAGCATTTGACTTCCGCTCAGGTCATGATCTCAGGGGCCCGGAATCGAGCCCCGCTGGTCGGGGGCAGGGCAGGGGTCTGTGCTCAGCGGGGTGTCTGCTTCTCCCTTGCTTGCTCCCCCTGCTTGTACTCTCTCACACTTGCTCTCTTAAATGAATCTTAAAAAAAAAAAAAACCTCTTTTCTTTTCCCTAGAGCCTTATTCTTTTGTTACATATTCAATCCCTCCTTAACTACCTTAGACCTTTCTAGCACATGTACGTTAAACTCTTGTATATTATCTCAGTTTCTTGGGGCAAGGGGAGATGTGATCCTGCTTTTTGCATATCTGCTGACTCTTGCCCATGGTGAACTACTTCCTTCGGGTTTTATAATTTTAGTTGTGAGCTCATTTTGAGTGAGGCATTATCTATGGGTTGAGAATGTTTCCCTTGTTAGAGTTGTTTGCTTCTGCCAAGATGCCCCATGAGTATGTCTCATACCTGGATCACTTTTGATGTGACCTTGTTGGCTTGAGGGTACCCGGACCCTGCAGGTTTCAGGAACTAAAATCCACCAGAGGGCAGCCCTGCAGCCTTGCATCATGTAACCGTATGAGTTGTTTGCACCTGGGCTTCTGAGCACTACCAGAAATAACAGACCACGTGGCTTGGTGCCATTACAGAGGCACTGCCTCTGACTCGGGCTGGGTCCTCCGGGGTCATCAGCAGCCGTTTTCACACCCCTGCTCGGCTCCCAGCCCACCAGCGCAGTTTCTCACATGCAGGGCTCATAGCAGGAACGTTCTGGGCTGCTTGCTGCTGTTTTTCGTAGCCTGTCCTGGCTCTCGCGTCTCAGCCGGGAGCATCTCTATCATAAAATGAAGGTTCCACCTTTACCACATGTCCCCACACCTAGAAACGTGTCTGTATCTGAGTGCACATGCTCCTCCTTATCTTTTAGTCTTCTCCTGGTTCAGGTTTCTTCTGCTTGGGCTTTTTAGCACCTGCCTTAGAGCTGAGCAAGGGGACCCCTGGCCTGGGCTCATGCTCTCCAGCACCTACTCGCTCCCCTAGCATGCCCTTCTCCCACATGAGAAGTCTGTGGGGGCCCAGGATCCCTGTTCTGGGTTCTGCTCCACGTAACTGGGGCCCATGAGTCCCTGTCCAAATGGCCAGAACCCATTGTGCAAACCCATGCAAGGCGTCCCTTCCCCAGCTCATCCTTCCAAAGGTGGCTGGCGCCATGGGCTGCCACCCTCAGGGCTGAGGGAGGCCACGCATGTGGATGAGGGAAGAGCTCGATACAGCGGGCTGGGGTGTCCAGAGTGCAGAAGTAAAGCACCTTCAGGTGTGTCATGGAGCCAGAGGTAGGAAGAGAAAGGGGACAAGCCAGGGCCCAGGGGCTGGCATGGGAGGGGTGTGGAATGCTTGGAGTTCCAGTTAGAGAGCAACTGTGTCACAGGGGGACACACAGGGCATATTTAATGAACAGTTCATTAGCTTGATTCACATTTTTTAAGGTTTTAGACATGTGACACGGGCATCTCCTCTAGACCCTTGCGGCAGGACCACGTTAGGGATGGGCTGGCACTCCCAGCCTGTCCTCCAGTTGCCCTCTGGGGCCATCTCGGGCCACCACAGGCTCCTTTTCCCTGGCCACCGACCTGCAGGGGTCTCCTGCACTGGGACAAAATGGATTCCTCCTCCGACGTCTTCCCATACGGGCTCCCCGACTCTCTCCTTCGCTGCTGCGTGGCCTGGCTGACCATGTGGTTTATCGTCCACACCCAGACACTCCTGGGCCTGTGGGGCTGCTACAAACAATTTCTCCAGGATGGCACGTGACCCTGAACCTCCTGCCTGCCTGCGTGCCTGGCACGGACCTGCAGTTTTGAAGGGGCCCCTCCCATCCCAGCCACTGCTGCAGGGGCTCTGCAGGTGCCCCCTCCCCGAGCTCCTTGCTTGGCGTGAATGCCTCTGGTCTCCTGTCCCAGAATTTTTCTGATGCTCAGGGTAGGGCACTCCCAGGAGACTCCTGGGACTTGTGCTTGAGGGACCTGCAAGCATGCAGACTGATGACCAGGGTGGTCACCCTGAGTAAATGCCCCCACCCACAGCCTCCCCCAGGTGGACATTCTGGCCCAGGTAATGCAGCCTGCCATTGGGCCCTCCCTCCTGCCTGTCCCGTCTCCAGCTCGCGCCTCCACCACTCTTGCCCCTGGGCTCACGTTCCCAGCAGCTGCCGGCGCCGAGCCCCGTGTACCTCTGCTGTGCAGGGACCTGGGCTAAGGCGCTTTGCAATTAAATTCCTCAAAACACAAGCATGCTCAAACTCATTTTCTCGTCTCTCATTCACTCCGTGGGCTGCTTCCCTGAGTGCTTTCCTGCTGGCCTGGCCTCCGCCGCTTTCCACAGCTCCCCTCCTGCTCCCACCGGCGCCCCTCCCCGGCCTCATCGATTCCAGGACTTCAGTTCCGACCCATATGCCGATGACCTCAACATTTTATCTCAAACAACATAACAGATGAAAACAAAACGAGCAAGACTGTCACCTTTGGTAGCTTTCGGCTGTCTGCCCGGTCAAGGCCAGCTCCCGCTCAGTGAGGCTCCAAGCCCGGAACCTGGGGGGCAGGAGCCCGGGGGGGCTTCACAACGGCCGCTCCCCTGCTCCTACCCTGACCCATCTTTGCCACCTCCACCTGAAGCCTGGCGGCAAAGCTCTCGGCACCTGGCCCCCCACCCCGTGCTCCGGGGACCGGCCAGTTGACCCCCTCAGCTACGGGCCCTGCAGCATCCTTAGCTAACTTCGTATCCTTTTAGAGATTTCCCTTTTGTACAAAAGTAATCCATGTTCACTGGGGAGTTGAGAAAGCTGGACGGGCAAGAAGAGCACAGTGACGTCTCCTCCCCTGCACACTCAGAAGGAAGCACTGGGAACATCCTGATGGGCGTCTTCCCGTCCTCTCCTCGTCTATAAATGTTTTCATTTATAAAGACTGTGCCGTGCTGTCATGATGTTCAATAGTCTTCCTTTTCACGGAAAACTTTAATGTGGGTTTCTTTCCATGACAGTCACTCTCCTATTTTTGGAAACTTGGAGACAGACAGACACTCTTGTCTGTACGGATAGGTCCGCAAATTGATGCATCTTCTCATCGCTACGGCTGTGAATCTTGTAGCTGAATCTTCATCGACACTGATGGTTTAATTCATTGGAGGGATGTTCTAGGCCAAAGTCAGTAGGTGAAAGTGCATGCGAGACGCTCAGGTTTTCCGTACCTGTCTGCTTAAGCAGCTGTCTCCGTTTGCACAAGTTGACACTGTTTGTGCATAATCGTGTTTGTTTGTCCACATACGCTTTCACCAAGTAAACTGTTATTTTTTCCTTTATTATTAGGGGAGAGGACATTTAGTTACGTTTCCTGGGCATTTCTTTTGTGTTTGCTGTTCACGTCTCCGCTTCTGTGATGTTCGCTGCACCTCAGCTTGAAGGCAAAGCCCTCTCACTGTGCAGAGTAAGCCTTTATGCAACACGCTGCAAACGCTCCTTTTGTCTTTTACGTCAATGTTTTGGCTGAACCAGAAGGTTCCACCCCTGCACATCCGCCCAAATTGGGGCAGCTACTGCTGCCGCTATTTCTTTCCCTTGAGGTCAAATTTCCCCAAGAAAGGCACAGCTCTTAAATTCAACAGGTCCTGACACCTGTTTACTCCCGTGGGCTTTCTACCCCAACAGAGACGTGCATCGGCTCCTCAGCCCAAAGACGTCTCCTCCGCCGGGCATTCCCCTTGCGGCCCTCAGAGCGCAGCCGACTTGCGACTTTTATCCCCGCAGCCCTTTAGGCTGGCGCTGGACTTCAGTATCGATGGACTCCTATAGCGGATAGTCTTTTGCATGGGGCTTTTATGGTATTTTCGGTGTCCATTCACCTTTCGTCAGGCAACACTCCGTGTACGAACACGTGGAAACTCACCTGGCTCCTTGCTGACTACACCTCAGGCCTTAACTGTCACGTGGTCATATTTGCCAGGATTTCCCTGAACCGCTGTTGGCGGCCTTCCTTCTAGTCCCTGGTCCTATGACATGCCCACCAACGGATCTGGCTCAGCACTGTCACCGTTCTTCTCGCTCAATCTCCATCTGACGAGGTGGGAATCCCAGGCTTATGCTCTCTCCTCCAGATGATAGCAAGCGTCCTCACCACGCTGCCTTCTCGCGGATTCGAAAGGCCGCCTTTAGACGTGTGAAGCCCCCGCAGGGATGACGGTCCAGATACCGGCCAGGGGCTTTGCCGCAGCGCTGGGCAGCCTGGAGGCTGCCCCGACGAGGAGTACGGACGGACAGACCTCGTGCGGGCCGACAGATCTCAGCCCCGTGCTTGGGGCTGCTTCCTTACTTCCTACGGCTTTCCATCCACCGCGGCCAGCCCCCCTCCCCGCCCGTTGTTGTCATCGCGGAGCCTCGGTAACAAGTTCTGCTCTCGGGAGCGCTTCCCTTCATTACTCTTCTTTTCGACTGTTCTCAAATGTTCATTCTTCCAGGTGAACGACTCAACCGTTTGTCAAGTCCCAGTCCCGTGAAGTTCCACCGGGGTTTAATGTTATGTGTTGATATTTAAAATGTTCTTTTGCTAATGTGATTGGAGATTTTCCATCATGTTTTTCTCATGCATACAAAGTGCTAACCACAATGCCTGCCACAGAGCAAAACTCGATAAATAGTAGCATTTATAATTATTGATTGAATGTATATCTAAAAGCTACTGAGTTTCTATTCTTTTTTTTTCTATTCTTTTTTTTAAAAATATATTCATACTTGGTCACTCTATTGAGCTTCTGGATTTTTTTTTTTTTGAGTCCTTGGGGGCTGTTTTTATTTTTGATTGAAGGATTTGCTTCCTTCACTTAGCGTTGGGATTCATTCTCTTTCTGAGACAAACCCCTCTGAGTTTGGGACTCTCTGGAAAATGCCTTTGTACGAAGTTCCATGTTGGAGGCTGCGTGGTGTTGGGGCTGTTACCCCACCGGCCCCCTTGGCTTCAGCGTTAGAGACCTTTCTTCCGCTGTGCACACCTCTACCGTCCCAATCCTTCGTACTGGCTGTGAACGGTCTCTTTCAGCCAGACATTCTCTCGGAGACCAAGAGCAGACACGGCTGCTCAGGCTCCTACGTTCTTCCCCAGAAGAGGCGAGTGGGGTTCTTGCCCTCTCCGGAGGCGTGCTCGGGCCTGCAGGTGAGGCTCAGGGGCACACAGTGTGACTGCACGCCCCCAAGTGCAATTCTACTCCTTAATGAATCCCTCCTCGGAGTAGATCCCAGACCTCTTCCATGTGACTGTTTCTCCAGGCATGGGTCTCTTATTTTGTGCTTGTAAAATTAATCTTTTTTTTAAAAAAAATATTTATTTATTTATGATAGACAGAGAGAGAGAGAGAGAGAGAGAGAGAGAGAGAGGCAGAGACACAAGAGGAGGGAGACGCAAGCTCCATGCCGGGAGCCCAACGCGGGACCCGATCCCGGGACTCCAGGATCGCACCATGGGCCAAAGGCAGGCGCTAAACTGCTAAGCCACCCAGGGATCCCTGTAAAATTAATCTTACTAGACGTGTATGGGTTTCCCGATTATTGTATACCTTTTAGTAATCTGTGAAATGACTCTCTAACTTAATTTTCATCACCTGAATGTTACCCTGCCAGGGATTCTGTTTCACCTTTCACGAACATTCGATAAGTGTACCTCTTCGGTCATCAGTCAGGCCACCAGTGGTAATTTTCTTTAGCTAGGTCTTTTGTTTTAAAATTCTGCAATTCACTATTCATTTGCTTCAAAGTTAAGCTGTCTTAGGACAGTCATTTCTACTTAGAATGCCCAAGGCTTTCTAATCATTACTTATTTCAATACATTCAAAATACTGTAAAATTGTGCATTTTCACTTTTGAAAATTCAATTTTTCCTGACATAGCTGCATTTTTTTCCTCTGGGCATCAATGACCAAGAACAACATTAAACACCAATCTCTGCTCATTTCTAAAAGGAAAGGCCCTCAAAATAAGCACCCACACACCTCTGCCAGCACCCCACACGCCAGCTTGGTCGCAGAGACCCCATCAGCTCTCAGCTCTGTCTGTCTCCAGGATTACTCTGCAATGGATAATCCATCAGAAAACAGACTTGTTTTCTGTTTTTAAGTTCTGGAGAGTTGATAGAACACCCCCTGTTCCTGATGAAATAATACAAGGCAGAGATTTTTTTCATTACAACAGAAATCCTACTTTTCTCCCCTGAAAAAGCAACTGGGCCCTTAAACTCAGAGCCAGGCTCAGGTTTCAGTGGAATGAAGGTGAGTGTGGCCTCTGTTAGAGGATGACAGGCAGGAGGGAGCCGGAGGGCAGCACGGGCCTGCCCTGGCCTCCTCTCCCATGGAAGGTAACCTCCCAGGACCTAATAATCATCACTGCCCACTTCTCCATGGATTTTCTCTGTCCTGACCAAGGTCTCGAGCTGGGCCATGTTCCCGCTGCACGTGCACTTTGGTATAAGGCCAGGGTCCAGGTTCACATTAGCAGGACCGGACCAGTAAGGGCATTTTGGCGCTTGAGGGAAAAAAACAGAACCAAATCAAACCCTTGGATTGGGTTAAATGACGCCTCTGGATTCTGCTTTCTAGGAAAGAAGGCGCTTTACAGTGATGAGACAGTGGATTAAACGAACTTTGACTATTAAGCTCTCAAGTTTTTTGAGCCACCGGTTTGGGTCCCGAAACACCTGCCAGGCACAAAGTTTTATTTGTGCACTCACTGCAGAGCCCTTTATGGAAAGCGACGAATGCCTCTGTGCACACGCCCCGAAGGAGGGGTGTTAGGGACAGAGTCGTCAGTCCATCCCAGGCCAAGGCCGGCACACAGGTGTGCATGCCCTGCCTGCTGGGGGGCCTGTGCACGTGCCCCGGAGGAGGTGCGTTAGGGACACTCAGTCCGAGGCCAGCACGCAGGTGTGCATGCCCTGCCCGCTGGGGGCCCCGGAGGAGGCCCGTTAGGGACCCAGTGGTCCAGCCAAGGGAGGCTGAGGCCAGTATGCAGGTGTGCACACCCTGCCCGCTGGGGGTCCTGCGCACGTGCCTTGGAGGAGGCGCGTTAGGGACCCAGTGGTCCGGCCAAGGGAGGCCGAGGCCAGCTCACAGGTGTGCGCGCCCTGCCCACTGGGGGCCCCGTGCACGTGCCCCGGAGGAGGCGCATTAGGGACAGAGCGATCAGTGCATCCGAGGGCGAGGCCAGCTCGCAGGTGTGCACGCCCCGCACACGTGCCCCCAGAGGAAGCTCCTTAGGGACCCAGTGGTCCGGCCAAGGGAGGCCGAGGCCAGCTCGCAGGTGTGCGCGCCCCGCCAGGTGACCCGGCCCGGCCCGCGGCGCCCCCGCCGTCCCCCACTGCACACGTGCCGCAGGTGCTCCTTCCCGCGGGGGGCACACGCGGGGGTCCGGGAGCCGAGGCCGGGGGGCGGGGGGTCCCCAAGGACGCTGCGCACCCGCCGACCGCCAGCGCGCGGGGTCTCCAGGGCCGGCGGGGCTCTGGGAGGCCGCTGGACCCGGCCCAGAGCACCCGGGCCGCGCAGCTTTCCGCGCTGTGCACTCGGCGCCGACCGGCGCAGCAGCAGGCCCCCCGCGGGCCCGACGACTCCCGCCCGCGGCGCAGGCGCGGCGGCCCCACCTCCGCGGGGAGCCCCGCCGGCCCGCGCCCCGCGCCCCGGAGGCCGCGTTCCCGCCGCGGGGCAGGGCGGGGCCCGCCGCGCCTGCGCACTCGGCCTCCGCGCCGCCCGTGCGTCTCGGGGAGCACGCCGCCCCACGTGACCGCCGCCAGTACCCAAGATGGAGGCCGCGGCGAGGCCCGGTCGGAGCCCTGCCTCCGCCTGCGCCCGGGAGTGCGCCCGCTAGGCGCTGCGGCGCTCGGCCCCGACAGCCGGGCCGGCGCGGGACAGCCCTTCGCGGCTGCCGAGTGGAGCTCACCGGGGCGAGCGCCCACGTTGACACTCACGACCCGCCCGGCTCCCGGCGCTTTCTCAGCCGCGAAGGGTCCGGCGGCTGGCGCCTGGAGCGTCCTCCGGTGGCCCCGCCCCCGGGGATCGGCATCTCGGGCAGCCAATGGGGTCCGGGATGTGCGCGGGAAGGCGGGCAGAGGTGGAGCGTCCCTGCCGTTTGTAGGGCTTGCGGCCCGGCGATTGGCCGCCGCGGGACGGGGGGCGGGAGCCCGCGGGGCGGTACCCGGGGCCCCAGCGGACCAATGGGAGGGCGGCCGGGCGGCCGGGGAGGGCGGGGCCGAGCCGTAATTGACGAGCCCTTCGTTAGAAGTCGGGCAGGAGGGCGGGGCGGTGACGCGAGGCCGGCGCGGCCAATGGGCGCAGGGCCGCCGGCGGGGGGGCGGGGCCGCGGCGGCTGACGGGCGGCGGGCGCGGCCTATCAGCGCGCGGCTCCGTGCTGGAGGGGGGAGCGGCATCATGGTTCAACGTGGGTCAATTTTTTGTGAATGAGGAGGGGAGGTTGTGGGGCCGCCGCCGCGGAGCACCGTCCCCGCCGCCGCCGCCGCCGCCGCCGCCGCCGCCGCCGCCGCGCCCGAGCCCGAGCCCGAGCCCGCGCGCCCGCCCGCCCGCCCGCGCCGCCGCCGCCTCAGCAGCAGCCTGGGCCCCGCGCGCCGCGGCCGCGTCCCCGCTGTCCCCGCCCGCCCGCCCGCCCGCCGCGGGCGCTGGTGGCGGTGGTGGTGGCGGTGGTGGCGGCGCTGGAGGCGCAGGCGGACGAGATGCGGGGCTAGAGCGCCCGCCCGCCCGCCGCCGCCGCGGTAAGCGCAGCCCCGGCCATTGTCCGCCCCCGCCCCCGCCCCCGCCCCCGCCCCCGCCCCGGCAGGTGGACGCCCCCCGCCCCGGCGCCCCGACCTGCCCGCGCCCCGGCCGCCCGCAGGGGAGGGGGGAGGAGGGAGGAGGGCGGGCGGGCGGGGAGGGGCCCGCAGGTGGGCGGGGGGCGCGGGCGGCCGCCGTTTATGTAACTTTGTCCAGGGCTGTGAGTTTGCAGAAAACCGTGCGTCCGCGGGGCCGGCGGCGGCGGGAGGGCCCGGGTCGTGCCCCGGGGCGCGGGGGGTGGGGCCGGCGCCCCGCGTGCAGATGCGGCCCGCGCCGGGGCGGGGGGGGCGAGACCCGCGGGCGCTCGGGGCGGCGGGCGGAGCGGCGCTGGCTTCCTCGCGCGCCGTCGGTGTGACCTGCCGTGACACAGTTTTCCGACCAGAGCGTCGCAGAGACGGAACTTCAGTTATTTTTAAGAGCCGACGACTTTCTCGAGTAAACCTTAATTGCATTACTGTAGGGAGCTGCCGGATTGCACGCCCGGAGCAGCGCCGCCTGCCCTCGGTGAGCCGGGGAGGGAGGGAGGGAGGGAGGGAGGGAGGGAGGAAGGGCCTGGGCAGTCACTTTGCTTCCTCTGCTTCCTCTGCTCAGCCTCTTCTGTTTATTCCCACAGGCCGCCTAAGCGTGCGAGGCCTGGGAGTAGACCTGTGCACAGCCCTCAGCCAGCGCCAGGCGCCCAGCAAGAGGCGGGGAAGGCTGGGCTGCTTGCTGGTGCTGGTGCTGGTGCTGGTGCTGCTGCTGGTGCTGCTGCTGGTGCAGGGCCCGGGGGTGTTTGCACCTTGGCCTGGTTTCACTTTTTCTTTTGTGACATGACCGTGGCCTCCCGGAGCCTTAATTGCCTCTGATGATTCCACGCGCGTTGCATGGCACTGGGGGGACTAGTGTGACGGGGACCGTCCTCCTGTCCTCCTGTCCTCCTGCCGAAACCGATGTGCCAAGGGAAGGCGGGCGGCCGGTGGCGGTGGCAGTGGCAGTGGCCCTGGCGGTGGCAGTGGCAGGCCACCCTGCGATGGCCCGGGTTAGAGGCAAAGGAGAGGCGCCGAATCGGGAATCCGGAGAAAACTCAGCTGCTCGTACACGAATATATACACTCCAGCAATTACAAAGCAACAAAAGTTATTGCAGAATTTTGCAGTCGCTATGGCAACACGATTACTCTATTATAATTGGAAATGCAGAAATGCCACCCTGTTAGAAGTTTCATCAGAATGGAGTTTTGGATGTATCAAAAATAGGCGAGATTTAAATTTTTCCTTTTTTTTTTCTTCTCTCTTTTTTCTTTCTTTCTTTTCTTTTCTTTTTTTTTTTTTTTGCAGGTAGCTCCTGAGAATTCTAAAAAATCTGTGTTCAATTATCTATTTTTAAGACCGATCAAGCTTTCCCAGATATTCTACTCCCTTGGATCTGTGGCATCTTTCCCCAGAATTCACATTCGTGTGGGAGGGAAGTATTTTCCTGCCTTAAAACCACACATTGTAAGACTTGTATAGCTTTCTGTGTTTCTGGGCTTTTATTTTAAAGATCAAATACCCTCCTAACGAGAGCGGTAATCAATCAGGAGAGAAACGGATTTATACGGCAGGCAGATGTAACACTGCCCTCTTTAGGGTTAGTTCATTCTTCTGCAAGCTGGCAGCCTGAGTGCCTCTGGGGGAGCCCTGGGGCTGGGCCAGGGGGTGGGGTGGGGGGCCCGAGGCTGTGTGTGTATGTGCGTGCAGGGCGGGCGGATGACTGTGGACTCGTGGAGGCCTGGACGGCCTAGAGACCAAGGACAGATGTGGCCTAGGCAGCCCCGAGCCAGAATGTTCTGTGGTCAGCAGCTTCACAGCCGTGCAAAGTCAAACTGTCCAAATGCCGCGTTCTCCGAGGCCTTGGGGGGCTGCTCCTGTAGCAAGGTGGACAGAGCAGCGTGGCAGGCCTGGCCACGTGCACCTGGGGTGACCGATCTGGACTTTCGGCGACCAGAAACCTGCTTTACAAGGACGCCCCTCTTGGTGTTTACCAGGGGCACTCTAGTTCTGGAAGTTTCCACACGTTGTGGGGTTGCTGCAGTTTAATTTCGTTATAACTCTTTCCTTTTAACTACTGCATATTTATGCCCAGTAATCGACTTCCATTTCCCAGCTTCATTGTGAGGTTTCAATGCAGCATGAATGGCTTTGAATTTCTCATCCTTTGATGTTGGGGGTGGCACCAGAGGAAAGGCGACTTTGTGCCGTCTTAATTGCCAGAGCAGAAGAAACATTTCATCACTCCTGTAGAATCCGTCCATACCGTTCTCTATTGAAAACGGCTGGGCTTTCATCGCTCAGAAGCTGCCCCGAGTAATAGATTAATACCTGATGTAGGGAGCGGGGGAGACGCAGAGAACGGGAGACAACTGCTGTGCCGCGAGGCCGCGGGCGACAGGCTGTGGCCGGGCTTGCGTTCCTGGACCAGAATCGATGACTGCAGCTGGGGATATGGGCTGGCCCAGCCCCCTGTGTGTGTGTGTGTGTGTGTGTGTGTGTGTGTGTGTGAGCGTGTGTGTGCGAGCGAGCTTCGGATTCTGTCCTCGCTCTGCAGCCGGTGAAGCCTGGCCTGAGCCCCTGCTCTTCTCGCCAGGCTTCCAGTCCTTGCCCCGCTTGGGTGCAGCCTCTCATGGCTCCTGGGGTGGGGGTGGGGGGCAGGCAGCAAGTTGGGAGGCAGTTTTTGTTTCAATCTCAGACGGTCCGCATGTGCGGGGCTGTGCCGTGGGCTCAGGGCCGTTGGTCTTGACCTCAGAGGACGGTGTCGCGTCTGTCGGTTAAGTCAGATGAGGGTTCCCTGGCAAAACTGATGCCGCGTTTTAACAGACCTTCGCGGCATATGTTTACAGAGTGTTCCTTTTGGGGAAAAAAAAAACGTCTGGAAGTAAGATCTGTGAGTTCTCTTCCTAGGATCGGTTTTCTCTGCCTGGGGTCTGTTCAGGGGTGCGGGGTGGGCTGTGGCACCGGTGGCCGCTGGCATGCCTTTTCTAACATGCCTCCTCCTCGGTTTCCTGGAAGGAAGCGCCAGGGCCCTGCCCGGGTTGCCTCTTCTGCGCTCCTCCCCGCGGCACCGGGGCAGATCACCATCTGCATCAGTCGGCGTGGAAACCAGACTGTCTTTCCTAGCGGGGAGATCGTAACGCTAGTGGTTGTGAGAGACCCGTAGCTGACGTTTAATGAGCACCTGCTTGGGGCCGCGTGTTGTCGTGAGCACTTGCCGTCTAGATCCCGTTTCTCTCTCCCACAGCCTTATGAAGTGGCTGCTTCTCTGCCCATTTTGCAGAGGAGGAACCCGAGAGAGAAGTGGAAATGGAGCATCTGGTACTCCTTGCTCTGTCAAGTCCCAGATGCCGATTCCTTCTCCTCCGTGCCTCTGCTGCCAGGCCACCGAGGGATGGTCTTGCAACGTTCAGTGTTGTTAAGGGACGCGGGAGAGCGTAGCCTCTCTGCGAAGGTGACCGTTTGGAATATCTTCTGGGTTCACTAGGGTTTGGGACATCATTAAGATTTTCTCCACTGTCACGTGTGTGGCATTATAGGACATTATAGGAGGGAAGGGATCTTAACGGTTCCTGTCGGCTTGTGGTTGTTGGATCCTGCGCTCGGATCTCCCCATGAGCCTGCCTGGGGGTTGGCGAGGATGGAGCACCTTGTGCTCCACGTCCATTTCAACCAATGCATTTTGGCCTTGACTAGTTTGTCTGCAGGATTGCCTTGGAAGATTTTATTGGAAGAAAGCATTCTAAGGACCAAAAACTTTGAAAAACCGACCAATTCAGTCTATTCTTACTGTAACACCAAGCCAGAAACCTTAAAGATGAAACACATAGGTTTAACAGCATAAGAATTAAAGTAAATTCTTTCCGGCTAAAGGTTCCATAAGTGAGGTTAAGAGACAATAAGAGAAAAAATATATAACAAGATGTGCCTGTATGAGCTTAATAGCCAATATGTAAAGAGCTTTTGCAAACCAATAAGAAAAGGATGAACATTCCTATTGTAAGATGAGCAAAGCCTATAAATAATACAAGTCACAGTAGCTAATGTAAACGTCTTAGCTTTATTAATAGAGAATTTCAGATGAAAGATTCCATTTATGCCCATCACATCAGCAAAGGTTGTTTGATGGCACCCGTTGGTTGGATAACAATTCCTTTATGGTTTCTGTGAAATGGAAATCCACTGTGTGGAAGTGCTTAGAATCGGGCCTGGCACATAGTAAGCACAAAGTAAGTGTTGACTGTTACTATTATTTGCTCCCTGGAGAGCAAAGCCTAATTACTTTATTACCCTCCAGAAAAGTTTTATGAGTCAAAAATGTAATTGGTCATTTCTCTGATCCTGGCAGTTCTGCTTGTTGGGACTATTTATTCTTAAGAAAGAATACGATAAGTGCTTGGATATCCAGATGCGTGCGGGAGGTTATCACTGCATTATTTATGAAGGCGATACTTAATAAATACACTTCAGTATTTTCATCCCGTGGAATACAGATGGGCAGGCTCACGGATCAGAAGTGTGCAGTGTGATGAGAAAGTAGGGCCTGGGCAGTAGTACCCAGGGGATCCCTTATTTTATTTTATTTATTTTATTTTATTTATTTTTTTATTTTTAACTGTGTGGGTCTCTGAAGTGATAATGGTGGCCCTCTGGGGTGTCAGGGAAATGGGGTGTGAGGGGCTCTGTGGACTTTTCATAAATGTTACTAGTGTAGGTTTTTGCCCTGGGTGTGTGTTGTTACTTTTTAATAGTAATGCTTTTTTTTTTTTTTTTTTTTTAAAGCCTGCTATGATCACTGGGGAAAAAACACTCTTCGACTTCATTATTTATAAAGGAGAAAAACCAAGTCCTTGGGAAGTTGATAAATATGCTTAGCATTAGAAGAATTTAGGGGATTTGTTGCCGTGACTCGCCGGTAAGCTCTCCTCGCGGGGAGCTGGCCTCCTGGGTCTGGGCAGCTGTGGTGCAATCTGTGCTGCAAGTGGCTGCCTCAGGGGCCTCCCCCAGCAGCAGATCCGTACCCCTCACTCCCTTGCTGGACACCTTGCGGCTTCCCAGTGTTCTGCGACCCTCTGTGGGACCAGCCTCCCGCGACGGCGCCTGTCCTCTTCCGCTGCCTTGGCCTTGCAAGCCGCCTGTCCGCCCAGAGCGTGGACGCACTGTCTGTCTGTCAGCACTACCTTTTCTGTCCCGTCCCCCCGTCCCTGCGGACCCTTAGGTCCCCGTTCACACCAGACCGGCTTCCCGACGGGCTCCAGTCGTGCAGTTTCAGTTGCTCTTTGGGACGTTGGTAGGTGAGCGCCCCCGGCCGTGGCTGGGCTCCGTGGGGCTGCGGGGCACGCGGGCGCGCCCTGCGGAGGGTGCAGGTGCGGGGCCTGGAGAGCCGGCGGCCGCGTGTCCCGGCCTCCCTGCACCTGCCCCTGCCCCTGCCCCTGCGGCGCTCTGGAACTCGGCGTCTCCTCCCCGCCTCGTCCGGGCTGCTCGGTCCTGGCTCTGCAGACGACGTGCGTTAAGGAGGCGCCGTGAATCCGGGTGAAGGGGTTCGGGGATGGGGGAGGCGCAGCTGGCCCTCCGCCGGGTCGCCCGGGGCTCCGGGGTAGCCGCGGCTGGGGCGAACGACATTTGTCCGTTTGCTTCACGTCGGGATTCGTGACGTGGCGCGGTCACTCTTACCTCGCCCCGGAGTCACGTACCTGGGCCGGGTGTGCAGCGGGCGCTCCGTGGTCCGCTCCGTTCCAAGGCGCGAGGCCTGGCCGGTCGTTTGCTGTCGCTGGTGCGGCGCTCCGCTGTGCGTCAAGGGCTTCGGTTGACGGAAGTCGGAGCCTGAAACAGTAAATCAGTTCTTAGGGCCTGAAGGCCTGGCCCGACGGAGCTGAGCGGTCCCGCGGGAGCGTGGGGCTGGGGGGCTGTTGGCTGGAGCCCGTCTTTTTCAGACCAAGGTTCTGGGCGCCCCCACCGGCTCCTCTGGTGGGGGAGTGGGGGTGGTGGCTGTGGCTGGGAGCCAGCGTCCTGCAAGTTTCTAAGGGCGCAGTTACTATGTTCATCCTCAGCCGCCCCCAGCCCACGTACAGGTGTCGCGGCGGAGGGGTGGCGCTGCGCAGGGCAGGCTCCCTGCGTTGGGAGGACTCTTGGGAGGACTCAGCAGCAGATGCAGAGGTTCCCCCCACCTTGACCTGGAAGCCCTGGCCTCTGCCGTGCAGCGTAGACGTTGGTGGGAACAGGAAGAAGATGGGGTGAGCTCGCATAGGTGCACCAGGTCGTGGGAAGCTGGGGGGGCTGGGGGACCGCGGCCGTGGAGCCGCCCGGATGAGTGGAGGGTTTTAGCCAGAGTTGTGGGGCCGTGGCTGTGAGGCTCCCAAGCCCGCGTGTGAGGAAGGCTGAGCAGGACCCACTGGGGGGCTGCCCGGGGCGCGGTCCTCCACCCTCGCTCACCCGTGCAGTCTGCTCCTGCTTCGTCGAGGTTTCTGTCTTTTCTGGTTCCTGCGAGGCGCTGGGCACCTGGCTTCTCTGGGTCCAGCCTGGAGGAGGCAGCATGGGTGGGGACATGGGTGTGCACCACCTCCCGTGAGGCCCTGGGTGGTCCCCCTCTGGGGCGCGCCTAGCCTGGGCCGCTGGCGCAGAGGGCTCTAGGCGAGAAGTGAGGGCCCACACCGGGGGGCTGCGGGGGTCCTTCCCTTATTCAGCCAGTGTTACTGAGAGCCCTCTTCTGGGTCCAGGACTCCTTAGAGCAGCTGGGAGAGCCCGAGCTCTGTAGGAGTCAGCATAGAACATTCTGGAAGGGACCCGAACCAGCCTCTAACCCAGCTGTTGGTTTTATATGCGGGAATCAAGGCTAAGTCTGAGCACCGCTTGGCCCCCTACAAGGGTTCTCTGGGCACAGGGACCGTGTCCTTGGGGTATCTGGGTGGAAAGCAGGGCCCCAGCAGGTGGTCAGATCACGGCAGGGGTCAGGCCCTGCCAGGTTGACACCCGGCTCTCCCTCTTAGACTTGCTGTTCCACTCACTTTTCTGGGCTGATGGGACGGTTGACCTTTTGGGACGGGGGTCAGCAAACAACAGTGTAAAGTGCATCCCCAGCTCTGTCCCCGAATAAGGACGTCTTTCTGTGTCAGATTGGATAATGTTCATCCATACGTGTTGCATTTTGAGGAAAGTGTTATTTTCAAAATTCTTTTTTCTGTGGGGGGTGCAGCAGGGAGGGAGAGAGCAACACTCCAGCGGGCTCCGTGCTACAGACGGAGCTCACAACACTGGGGTCGTGACGTGAGCCGAAATCAGTAGTAGGATGCTGAACCGACTGAGCCACCTGGCACCCCCAGAATTGTTTTAATTAAGTAGCAGACGGGGCTGAGCAATGGGTGCACAGTGGGACTGTGCTCTGGGGTCAGCAACCCGGGTGCATTCGTCATGGGTGTGGGGGGGGTGTGACTTGTCGGATGTGCTAGTTCTGTTTCCAGGGTGCTGAGTGGCCTGTGGTGCACAGGAGGGGCTTCCAGAGATGGGGACGCTCTGCTTTCCTCCGCTTTGGGTGCTGAGGACAGACGCGGCTGTGGAGGCGGACCCGGGTTGAGATCCCGGCTTCCCTCGTGCGACCTCGTTGCGGGGCTGGTGCTGCCCTGTCTGTGCAAGTCAGGTGTCCTGCCTGGAGGAGGGGAGGCCAGACGGGCTGCTGCAGGGCACGGGCCTGTCCCCAGGGCTCGGCGCTTCTCCTCCGCCTCTTCCCGGGCAGGTTTCAGGAAGGTGGTGGTGTGCAAGGGGAGTGTTGGTGACCTCGGTGTCCCTCACGTAACTTGAGGGCTCCCTGAGGTCCCTGTGCCCACGCAGGGCGTTTTGGCCCACGTCTGCCGAGGTCACCGCAGGGTGAACCCGTCCCCGGAGGCCCCCGGGCATGTGTGGGAGCCGGTGTCTGTCTCCGTCGGGCCGGGGGCTGTTTGTTAGCTTGCAGAGGTCCCGTGCTCGGGCGCTCAGCAGCACCCGGCCCCCCGCACGCCGGCAGGGCAGCCCCAGGGCGCGGCAGGGCCCGGAGGCCAGTCTGCCTCCCGCACACAGGGCTCGGGCCTGGGCCTTGACCTCCCTGCGAGCGGTCGCCAGGCCGGCGGTGCCGAGGTCTGCAGCCCCGAGGGGGATCGTGAACACGAGCGGCGGACGTTGCGTGCTGGGCTGTCGCCATCCGTGAGGCTTCCCCGGTGTTCTGGAAGAGGGAGCAGCCCCCGAGCGTGCCGCTGCCCGGGGGGTGCCCGTTCCGCTTCTCCCCGCTGTCCTTTGTGCCCCGCCAGCAGGCGCACCAGCCGGGGCACCGGGACCGACGGTCCACCTGCTGCCGCCCCGCTGCCGTTTCCAGTAGCTGTCCGTCACAGCTCTCCATGGCGGATTCACAGAGCACCGTGTGCTGCAGGGAACTGACTGACTTGCTTTCCCTGAAAGTCAGGTGAAAGAAGAGTTCAGGCACGGCTTGATCCAGCTCCGTGACCATGTCCTCAGGATGGGCTTATTTCTGTTCCCTGCTTGGGAGAGTCACCTTCCTGCCTAAGAGGGTCCTGCCAGCTGTCCTTGGGGCTGCGTGTACACTGGTCCATGCCACTAGGAAAGAAAGCATATTTGTCCTAGCAAAAGTTCTATGAGTTTTACTCTGCTTGGTATGGCTGAGGTCACTCGCCCCCTCTGAACCGTCGCTGGCTACGGGTGTGGACTGTGCTGAGTGGCTCAGCCTCTCCCAGAAGCTGGTTGAGGAGCCAGCTTCCCTTGTGTGGTAGGAGGGATGGGTGCTGAGGAGGGACCTGGTGCACAGTGCTCTCCGTGGAGCACCCCGCTCTCTGCGGTCCCCGCAGCAGGTCCAGCACAGCCCTCCTGGGGGTCGCCGTGCGCCGTGCCGTACCGATCACAGATTTCACGCCAGGGAGTCCTGTAGGGACCCTCTGTGCGGGTCCCAGGAGAAGGGCTCAGCAGGGTCCAGGTGCTGGGACACACTGGCCTGCCTCGTGCCCTTCTTCCTGGGTTGCTCTGGGCCCTGGATGCCCACGGCGTGTGGCTGGAGCTGGCCAGCTGGCAAGGTGGATGGGGTGATAGAGCCCATCAGGGAGGTTCCTCCGTGCTCTCCCTCCACCAGCTGTCCGGGTGCCCACACCCCTGGGAGGGGCCCTGGGAGTGGGGATGGTGGAGCTGAGATGTCAGGGCCCCTGACTGATGCCCCTGCCTCAGCGGCCCAGGAGGGAGGGCTGCGTCCACGTTAGCTCTCCGCCCAGCAGAGGTGGGCACGTGCTGGGGGTGTCCTCAGAGGGCCGGGGGCAGGTCTTGCCCGCCAAAGCCCACTCAGGCCTGGTGGCTCCGAAAGGCCTGCCGGTCGCGGTCGCATCTGCTCTGCAGGCAGGGGGTGCGGTGCAGAGAGCGCGCCTTGAGGTCAGGTTGAGGTCAGGTCTGTGGTGGCAGGATCCCGGCCTCACAACCCTCCGCTGTGCAAATGGTCAGATACTCAGCTGCAAAGTGTACCTGCGAGTCTCCAGTGGCAGGATTGCTGTCATGATGACGCGAGACACGGGGTCAGCGGCCCTGCCCCCACGCCTGCCACGGAGAGGTGCTCTGGCCCGGCTGGAGTTTCCTGTGCCCCCCCCCGGGGGGGGCCCTACCCAGCTGCATTCTGGATCCTTCTCTGGGGCTGGGCACCGTGGTGGGACAGAGTGCTGTCTCTTTGTCCCCTCCACCTTCTTAGTCCCTGCCGGTGTGAGAGCAAGCCAGCCCCCGAAGCAGGGTGGTGGGCTGGGGGGGGTGGTCTGAGCCAGGCCGCATCCCTCCCCCGGCCCTGCAGGGAACGCGCGTGCCGCTGTCCGCCCCGAGGGACAGGGCGCCTTGTGCGGTGTGCGTGTGGGCCAGGAAGGCAGGTAGTGAGGGGCTCAGCATTTCAGAAAGGGGTCCAGGTGTGCACCCCTGCGCGGCCACGTACAGGCTGCAGAGCAGCCTCTCCCTGTCGGGTCCAGGCCTGTTTGTGCAGAATGAGGACACGATGCTGCTGGGCTGGCCGAGCTGGGGACGCGGTGTGCTGCCTGGTGGTCTCCCGGGGAAGGGCCCGGCCAGAGGCAGAGCGCCTCAGCCCTGCGCCCCTCCCTCAGGGGGTCTCACCGAGGTCCGGGTGGAGGAGGCCGT